>NW_024412397.1:9077544-9280404 GCF_014898765.1 Herpailurus yagouaroundi | reverse complement strand
AAAAAAAAAAAGTAAATTTAAAGTATATCCCTTTAGAGAGTACCATCTTAACCAATATTTTGGTAGGCAAGAACAGAACTGTAATCCATCGAGAGTCCTCAGCTAAAAATAAAACAGTCCACGTGAGAATTACTTTTTTTTCTCTTTCATGAGATCGTTCACACTAACACACTGTGAATGTGTTACCTCAGGAAACTAGAAATACTATGTGAAGATTTATATCCATTTAAATACTAGATAGCTTATGTCAAAGGTTATTATCAAACATATCACTTACAAAGTGTTATTAAAAAAAACTAAAAAAGAGCCAGTCTTCTTAAAAATGTGGTCTGCGTTATCAGATTTATCCTGCACTAAATCTGAAAAAAGAATAACATAGCGTTTGCAAAGGCAAACCTATTTTCAAAATGCACAATTCCTCAGATGCACCGCACCACACTCACTGCTTGCCTCTATTTTCGTACTTGAGTAATTAACCGGCAAGTGATGCAAGTCCAGAACTGAGCCACGAAATTTCTGTGCAACAGAGTCACCCCTGGTTACATCAGAAGACCATTTTAAGCTTAAACTGAAACTCGTTAAAAATCGCCAAAACATAAAGACGAATCTAACCACAGGGAATAAAGTACATCCCACACCAATGCCCTACTATAATGTAAAAGGTATCTTAAAATTTATTCAGAAAGCATTTATAAAGAAAATGAGATATGTAATCAATGAGAAAATACAGTGAAAATTATATCAATAAGTTTTGCAGACTTGAATAAAGATCATTCTGTGTCTTTTCTCAAATACTTTAAGCCCGGCAGTGTCATGCACTCGACAAATCCCCCCTGATATCTCAATTTACTTTAAAGCTCTTTAAAGGTATCAATATAATATATCCTGTCAAACTCACAAGAAAGTGCCTATACTTTCGAAGTTAATACAGGCTAACCTACTTTGATGAATGTTCTCCTTAAGGAGTTCCACACACCCGCATTGAATAATTATAAGCACCAACTTTCTTTATACCTCAGCAAGGTAGATGTAGATTAAAAAAAAAAAAAAAAAAAAAAAGAATCACCATATTCAAACCAACAGGATGCTTATGAAAGAAAGTCTGTTTCCTTATCAGTAAAAACTCAGAGATCTATAACTCAAATAGACATCTGGGTTCTAATTATGCCACATTCTAAGCAAAATGTGCAATAATACCTCACAGTTGGCAGAAAGCAGCATGTAACAGATCAGGGAAAGTATTTTAATTAGCTGTATCTAAAAAGAATTTTCCAGTATCACAGGCCAGGGATTAAACCCAAGTCTATCAGAAGAATAATACCGTGGGGTTTCTTTCAAAAACTCCAACATTAGGTAACAAGAAAAATAAGCTGATATAAATGAGGCAGTACAAAAGCAAATTTATAGTAAAATAAAAATTACAATTCACAAAGTTGTTAGAAGTAATCAAATTTTGAAAATGCTTCAAAAAATCCAGCCTGGGTGGCTCAGTCGGTTAAGTGTCCGACTTCGGCTCAGGTCATGATCTCACAGTTCATGGGTTCGAGCCCCATGTTGGGCTCTGTGCTGACAGCTCAGAGCCTGGAGCCTGCTTTGGATTCTGTGTCTCCCTCTCTCTCTGCCCTTCCCCTGCTCACGCTCTGTGTCTCTCTGTATCAAAAATAAACAAACATTAAAAAAAATTTTTTTTTTTAAATCTACTGGGGAAAATCTTTTTTCTACATATGAAATGAATTTAAATGTGAGGTTAACAAGTACATAATACATATCACAGTTCTTTTTGTTTCTTTGAAGTATCTCTCCATACGCTGCATAACCCTACCTTCTGTCATACGTGAACAGATTCTACTTAGCTTAAGCCCCTAAAAAATTTGCATTCAATATGGTCTATTAAAACACATTTTAAAATATTAGTATCCTATAGTAAAGGCCTTTCCTAATAAAAACTTACCCAGATACTCTGTGAGCAAACTCAATAATATCATCTTTAGTTCGTGGTCCTCTATAATTATATGCCAAGTCCCCTTTTAATCTTAAAAAGAAAAAAAAAAGATAAAAGCTGAGATTATTTCAACTCTTTTAGTACGTAATGCTAATCACTACTGTCTCATAAAATTACAGAATATAAAATAATAAATGCAGAGTTTTTTTAGAAGCGGCATAACCATGTAAAATACAGTGGGCAACTGGCTTCAGGGGACCAACAACTCAAAATATAAAGTAAAAGGCTGCATTTTATTAAAATTACATGAAAACAGTTTACTCTGTATTTGATACTTGCATTGTACCTATGCCTTCTGTAAAGTGCATAATCTACACATTCATGGTCAAGAGCTTGTCAAAGTAGTACAATTCTATCTTCTCTAGTTAAAAAAAAAAATGACAGGGAATTAACAGTATTTTGGTAGAGGGAGAACAAATTTTAAGCAGCACAACATCATAGTAACTTGACAGAGGCTCTAAGATTACAGAGTAAAACAATGCATAAAACACCTATTCTAGAAAATTATAATTTTCCAAAAGCCTGTCAACGAATTACGTGTCCAACTGTGATTTAAAAAAAAAAAAGTGAAAGCACAAGAGAATACCTATAAGTAAACAAAAAGAACAGAAAGGATAATTTACTTGACACAAGTAAAAGAGGCTTAGCAAATGCTTTTTTGAAAGTAGGGGAAGGAGGGAAGTCAATATAAAACCCCAGAAATAAAAAATTAAAATTAGCCAAATTTGGAAATTTGAGATTTTAAAATACTGAAAACTTACTTTACTATAAAAATAAATTTCAAAATCATCCCTCAACTCACACACTACCAAAATAAGGAAGAAACTCAAGAGAAAATTCAGTAAAATTATGATTATCAAATAAATCCTTTAGAATTAATTAGCACACCATTTCTCCCAACTTATATACATACGCTTTATATTATACTTCATCAACACTTTCAGGTTAGAATTAAGTCCATCAATTTGATGCTCTTGATTTCTTTCATCTCTACTGAAATAAGTCTATTTTAATTATAGAAAAGTAAAATTTGTTAGGAGATGGGATTCACATGATACAGCAGAATACACTCTTGAGCTCCTCAAGGGTAAAAGCCCTTTTTCATAATCGACAGCTGGTCATCTGGTCCTGCAGGATGCCTGTCCCACAGGAAGCGCTCAGAGCGCATTCAACGAACTAGCCGAAAACACCACATTCGCTTCAATACACAAAAAAGCCGAAAGATGCAGTCCCTCTCCTTTGATCACATACTGCACCTAGAAAAAACTGCTGAACCCGTCTTCAATCCTCCAAGGAAGCTACTAGAAATTAATGTAATAAAACGTAAGCAGAGTGAACTAATAAAAATACACATATAAACATACAACACTCAACTTACAGCTTAATTGTTGGATAACCTCGAACTCCAAACTCTGAAGCAATGCCTTGATGAGAAAAAGAATAAATAATTCTAAATTTTTTTTAAATGAGAAACTAGGTAGTAAATGAGCCTTTTACTTAAAAATATAAATTTATACAAACCCTTATAGCTATGTTTTTAAGTCTTTAAAAAGGATATAAATTCACAAACAAAAAAGAAAAAACATGATATTCTCGTACAAAACAATCACTTAATAATCCAAATTATGGCCAGCACAAAACACTATGACAAATTAAGGAATAAATGCCAAAAGAATCGTTAAAAGAATACTTATTTTAAAAGATATTCCTGTTAAAAAAATATATGTAAATAAAGTCTCACTTATCATCTGATTTCATTTTCCAGGACAAATACTTTTTTCTAGGTCTCATTGGCTCCTTGCAAAAAATAAAAATAAATAAAAAACAAAAACAAGCAAAACCACGCTTTCCTTTTCTAAATCTTAAAATAACTGCATTATATTTTAATTTTTAAAAGATAAATTTTATTTGCAAAATTACTTAAAGAATCTGCACTCTATATATCATCTAAAAGCAACTTTATCTACTTGTTTTAGAAGTTTCTGCTACCGTAATAACCTAGAATAATTCTAGTCACTTTCAAAGATTATTCTGAAGTCCTCATGTTAATTAAAATGAGATACAGTTGCTACAACGGCATCTTTTTGAGGGAAAGAAGAAACGAGAACAATCAAATACAGAATTAGGACTTGAAGAGATATGGCAATCACTACTGCAAATTAATACTAACCTCCTTTACAGAATCAAGGCAATCAGGACAGTAAAGAAATAAAGCAGTCTCCGTAGACAAGATACAATATATTCACACAACCATACCAGTTTATGTAAAATATAATGTATTTATTCATATCTTTCCCATTGTTAATTTTAGTAATTTCTAGGATATCGCATCGTGGTTGGGTAGAAGGACACTACACTATTGCACGTGGGTTCTGGTTTACCAATCACTTTAGTAATCATCCATCTCTGGTTTCTAGGTACTGCCCAATACACAAGAATAATGACAGAGTGAACCTGTGGCAAAATAACAGTCAAAATCTCTCAGCCTTCCTTAGTCATTAATAGAGTTTCTCCCTTGAGCACGAACAAAGGTGACTGAAAGGGTCAGGACAGTGATGAACTGGTTTTGATGGACAGGGTCAGGGTCAGGGCAGTGATGAAGTTTTTACTGGAAGCAACGCAGACAGCAGAGGTTAACATAAATAACTCAGGTTCTGAAGATAGAGGTCTTGCCTCTGAAAAGCCAGATGAACTTAAACCAATTACATACCTGCTTTGTGCCCATCTCTACTGCAGGATTTAATTCTGCCAAGTCTATTCTAATTGGAGACTACAGGAATTGAGACTGACTTCTGAGTAAAAAATATAAAAATGATATGGGGGGGATTATGCGATAAAATATGTCCTTAATGACCTCTTCCCAAATCGAGGAGGTGGGGGAAAGTCAGCCCTTATTACTTTCAACTAAGACGAATATAATTGACTGGGAGAGAGGTGTATATGCCCCTAATAATTTAATTTATTGTAAGGTTTATTTTTAAACAGACCAATGAAGAAGATATGCAATCATTGAGAAAATGCAGTGGTGGTTCTCAAAACAGTTTTCAGAACAAAAATCCCGGCTCCACATTTAAGACCCACCACTTAATTTCCTTGGCCTCAGTCAGCAAATGCGTCAGGTGGAGACAGATGTATACCACCCACTTTTTAGTACCTAGACTCTGAGCATTAAACTTCACTTCTGATATAATTTTGACTTGACAGTGACTCCTAAAACCACATCTCCCTAGAGGAAACACAAACAAAGCATGGGTTATAGACATAAAATGATGTAGGTTAGGATTCCAACTTCACATTTATCATCTGGCAACTCTTTCCTTTCTGAGGACAGCACTCATCTGGCTGGCCTTGTGGATGGGATTTTAAAATGAGAAAGCATGTGGACAAGAATCTAAGAGGGAGCCTGGCACACAGAGATCTTCAAATGTTAAGTCCATTTCCTTTCTATTTTTGATCCTGATCTGTTAGGTAGCTGCTGACACATCAACGTATAGAACAGTAAGAAGAACTTTTGATGTAAAATACCTTATAACTGATTTTAGTATACCTTCCAACTACGCCTTGAGACAATTTTGTGAGCAGGGGAAGGGAAGGGTGCTAATGTCACTCTTCAGATAAACTAATACTTAGGAAGATGTGGTAACTTGTTTGAGTGCAAGCATTGAATCGGTAGCAGGGCTATGACTGAAGTTTTAACATTTTGTTCTTTTTCATAGCAGAGACCTGAGATCAATTCTTTCACAAACCCATCTATAACATGAATAACTTCTCTGGAATTGTATCATTTTAAATGCTCGTAAAATGGGGTTAAACATACAGCCCCTTATTTCCTTTGTGTCTTCTCCTTGAAATGATAACAACTTGGTAGTGGAGACAGGCTTGGATGTGAAACATGATGATCTTGGAATCTGGTCCTAATTCTGCCTCTAATTTTGGCGTCTGAAACCACTCAGTCATTTCACTGTTAACTACCTACTATTACTTCATCTATACAGTGGGCTGGGAGGGGGGTGGAGGGAAGGGAGGGGCCAGCCTTAATGTGACGTCCTCAGCTCAAAATACTATTTTTAGCATTTACCGAGTGTCACTATGTGTCTAACATGAAAAAGAATAAAATATGGCAGCTGTTCTCAACTGAGAGATTTTGCCCTCCAGGAGACAATGGGCGATATCTAGAGACATTTTTGGTCGCCATAAATTTGTGGGAGGCTGGGCTGGGGAGAAGGGTGCTGCTGGTATCTAGAGGGTGGAGATCACAGATGATACTGGCAAATCAGTTGTACCTTTCTAGATTATAAGCCCTTTTGATCAGTGACTCTGTTTGAGAAATGCTCAGTCTTGGCACTCCAGACATCTGGGGCCAGATAATTCTTGTTTGTGGGGAGAGGCTGCTGTGCACTGTAGGATGTTCAGAAACATCCTTGATCTCCACCCTCTAGAATTTCAGCGGTTTTGTAATAGGAATCAGTACACTGTCACAGAGAGTATCATGACCTGTTTTAACTTACAAATGAGAAACAATTCTGGTTCTCAATGAAGAGAGACTAAAATATATATCTTTATATAGTTTTTTAACGTTGATTATAGCATTATTAGTTAAAACCATGCATCAAGAAAATCTTCACACAATTCCAAACACACGGGGCAGGATAATTGATGATAGTTCAAGTTCCTAGTTGAAGAATTCTATACACAGAGATCTGCTGAGTGTGATGATGTGCACTTCCAATCTGTGCAATTACATGACTGAGGATAAGGTATGTCACATCCTCTAAGAGGTTTTCCATAATTGATCACTGAACAATCCATCCCTCTCCAAGCCCTATAACTAACTGTTCCCTGGAATAATACTTTATGGTTCTCCAACTTGGGTAGCAGAAGTACCTGAAGTCCCTGTTAAAAATACAGATTATCATGACCCAATCTCCAAGACTTTCATTTGATGGGGCTGGTGTGGGTCTTCAGAGTCTAAATTTATATTGGGCAGCCCAGGTAATCCTAATGTAGATTGTGGACTAAACGCTGAGAAACACTAATGCTGTGAATGCCTGAAAAGTGACCCATGGAGCGGATGAAATACACATGATACACCAATCCTTTAGTATTTACAATTAGACACAGCATAATGTTGACAGCTAGCTTGAAAAAAAAAAAAAAAATTCAGTTATTTACCTGATTCCAAGTTCTACTAAAAGGCCCATACTGGAGCTGCACTGAGGTATTTAAGGGAATTTTAAGATTTACATGCCAAAAATCTATTTGTAATCTCTAGACAGTAGTTTGCAAATATGTTAAGTCTTTTTTTAAAAATACCAGGAAGATAACATTCTTTTTTCAATAGCACATAAAACACCACCTTGACTGCATAATAAAGAAGAAAATGTATCCGTTACGGATATCAAATACTAAATAGTATGACAATTTAACTTATGCTTACTGGCTATCATTTGTCTCTCCCATCTAGCATATAAGTTCCATGAAAGTAGAAATTTCTGTTTTGGTCACTGATGTATCACAGATGCCTACAATGTGCCTCGTACATTCTGGCATACAGTAACTGCTCATTAAATACCTGCTGAATGAATACTGACCCTACAACTTTTCAACAAAAGAATGATTTTTCAATAAGCCATGTTTATATGATTTAGGTAGTCGCAAGGACTTACAAGCAAGCATCACCACACAGGTTGGGAAAGGGAGTGGAGGGTTTAGCATTGCACATCCAAGGAGTAAAGGATATAAAGTGTAGGAAACACCCATCACAGTATCTGGCAGAGGTGTTCCTTGCATACCAGTCCCCTATCCCTTTTCCTAACGCTAGGTGCTTCGCTGGAAGTAAGGTGCTCTGCATGCTCTATAGAGATTTCTTCCTATGAACTCAACACAACATACAACACAATGCTAAGTGAACAATAAATAAAATCTGTAACAATCACATATCAGAGACAAAAATTTAAACCTCTAAATGGCTTATGAATAATGGAATGAAAAACAGTCCCACCACAAAGCACCTAAAAAGCTATAATCCACATATTAAGTCTCAGTACCTACAAGAACACTGCATTTTAATCACAGCATTTAAAACATTTTTTCTCAGCTACTCAGGAAAAAATCTTACGTTTTCCCTCATCACAGTGTCACTTAAACAGTGACACACACGGGCACTAAATACACACTGAACAATAAGCTAATGAATTACAATTCATTTAATGTAAACCATAGCATTATTTTTATTATTTATTTTTTTCATTATTTTTCTTTATATACCCATATCCCTTTACATATTATTTTACTCTATTACTCCATTAAATGATTCAAACGATCACAGGAATTTGCTGTGTTTGAGACTTTATTGCACCTGTTGGTTTATTCATACTGTTCCCTCTATGACACTAGCCATTTCCTGGACAAGAAGGATTCGTTCTGGTCTGTCTTTAATCTCTAGAGACTAACGCAGTAGTTGGTAAACAAACTGTCTCAGTGAATATGACTATGCTGGTGAACGTTTAAGTACACGCGTGTCTAACCAACAAGACAGGATGAAACAAGATTGCCAACAGATGAGAACATACTTTCGGGAACAGTTGAAAGCAATAATTTCTCAAACATTGTTAAAAGCTCATTTCAATAAATCAACCCAAGCATATCATTCTCTCTTTGGGCGAGAACTCCTGCCACCGCTCTGGTCTCCCCTCAGGGCTTCAACAACTCGTGTTTGACTCTGCGACTGCAGCCCTCGCACCTCACGGCACCCCGGCTCTTTGGACCCCAGCGCCTTGTTCTCCAACATCACTAGGCCAAACGCCATAGATTCACAACAGCTGAGAAGAGGGAAATGCACAGAAAGTCAGTGTTTCTTTTCCATACAGCCAGCAGTGGTGCAGTTCAGTAACTACGCTAAGAATCTTATCCTGTTACTTCTGATGGTTCTTCTTCGTACCACACAGCCAATTCATCACATCTGTGATCTCAGCCTCGAAAATGTCTGTGAGCGGTTACTGTTTCTTCTCTCCTCCGCGGTCACCACCACGTCTGGGCTCCCGGCATCCCACACCAAGGTGCACACAAAAGTTGACCTAGGTGATCTTGTCTCTAACCGTTCTTTGCTATCCTACGTGTCGCTGCCAAAAACATTTTTATCTAACCGTCTGCCTTCTCAAAACGCGTATTACCTCTTAATTCACAATGGATAAAATCTAAAACACTAGGACGTGAGGCCCCCCTCAAATCTGGTCTTATGCTTCATCTTACATGTGCTGGCCACTGTGGCAACGATTTCGAATAGGAAACGCTAATACAATCCTCACAACCCTGAGGATTATCACTCCCCCATTTACAGACATGGAAACCACAATTGCGAGGTTAAGGTTTTCCCCGAAGCCCCAGAAGCAGCACATGACAGATGTGGGATCAAAACACAGGTCCATCCCTTTCCAAAGCTGTACCCTGAGTACAATCCTGATTTCCTAAAAAGAAACGTGCACCACATAATTCCGCTTTGTTCACTGATTAAAGGAAAAGGGGACCTCTGTGTACTGAATACAAGGACTTTACCTGTGCTACATCATTCAGATCTCAAAAAAACAAAAAGAACAACAATAAAAGACACAAGGCAATACAACATCTAAAGTGGCAGGCAGAAGCAGCAAGTGAATATAGTTTTGCTTCCTGAAGCCTTGCTCCTTCCAAATTGCTAGGATACTCATACTTCACTCAACTTTCTTTTCTCAAATCCTTTCAGGTCGGCATTAGTACACTTTTCTTTCTGGAAAGGGTCAGATAGTATTTCAGGCACTGTGGGGAGAACAGGCTCCGTTATGCCTGCTCGACTCTGCCAGTGGAACACGGACAGAGACACGGACGACAGTAAACACACGAGTGGGACTGGGTTCCAGGACTGTTCTGTTTACAAAAATGGGCCGCGGGCCAGTTCGGTCCGTGACGGTAGTTTGCCAAGCTCTGCTTACAGGCGTTCGTTCTCTGGAACGCACTTCGCTCATTTTCAACTCTACGATTTTGCCGAAATATTCTAATGTGAATGCTTTCTGGATCCTCCCTTGTATCCATTCCGACTCAACTCAACTTTTTAAAGTCCCTATTTACTCCTCCAACACGCCATCTCTGGCTACTGAGACGACAACTCACATTCTGACTTCACACGGCAACACCAACAGCTTCACACTCACACTTGTGCAGCTGCCTCAGGTCAACGGAGCATCTCAAGTGGGCTCAAACTATGACTTATACGTCTGGCAGGCACAAGAGTAATGCATACAGCATGTTACACATTTGATGGCTGATTCACTTCACTCAATAAAATATATAATCTTCAATTATTAAGAGAACCTTAATTCACATAAGCAAAGAATAGATATTTCTTCTTCCTACCCTGAAGAATGCTTCATGTAATTAAAGCACTTTCACTACGAGAAGAGTAAAACAGAGTAAATGCTTACTAGAATAGGAAGTAGCATCCATCTTCCCAACTTTAACTGGAGAACCAATGCTTTTCATCTCAAGACCAACTTCATTCCAAATCGGTTCCAGTTTTTTACAATGGCCACACCACGGTGCATAAAACTTGTTGGGGGGAGGGGGGAGAAAAACAACCAGTAAAATGTTGTGCTATTATGTACATCAATCTTAATTTTTAAGCAATCTCTTTGACTAAATGTTCTGATAAAGAGTCCATTTTAGACAAAAAGTTTAAATATAATTTTTAAGGTGGTTACACAATAAAAGATGACACGCACACGAATCTAGATAATTTAACTCTTAGTATATACCTCAAAACTGGTTTTACCTTAAATTCATGTAAAATGACTACAAATTCCTATTTAAAAATAATTTACAAGAAAAACATCTTTGCTTCACAATGAGTCTATGTTATATATAAAATGAAATCACCAAACACACATACATCACACACACATCCCTTAAGTGTTCAGGATGAACACTTTCTATTTTTATTACAAAAATCCCAACAGAGTAGGTACCTTTGCTACGTTAAGAATAACTACTGGCAAGGCAAATGGGGGGATCACTAAGATGACTGGTTTGGCATAAGCACAAGTCAGGTTGATTAAACTGAAACCACCGTTCCTCTTTCTTCAATATCACCACAGGGCTGGGTGGAGGTGTAACAAACTGTTGTGCCTTCGTGAAACAAGACTTATCTATTTTTTTTTTTAAGTTTATTTTGAGACCCTGTGAGCAGAGGAGGGGCAGACAGAGGGAGAGAGAGAATCCCAAGCAGGCTCTGTGCTGTTAGTGCAGAGTCTGATGCAGGGCTCGATCTCAGAAACAAGATCATGACCTGAGCTGAAATCAAGAGTCAGCCGCTTAACCGACTGAGCCACCCAGGCGCCCCAAGACTTACCTATCTTTTAACATGGAAACGTTCCAACATACACAATAGGAGAAAGAATTAAACAATGGACTCTCATGCCCCATGGCTTAGCTTTAGCAATTGTCAACTCTGCTATTCTTATTCCATCTGTATTGCTGCCATTGATTTTCTACTGAGGCAAGTTAAAAGGAATCCCAAACATGAGGTTTAAATACATTCCAAACTTGAAAGTGAGTTAAAGAAGGAAAACGAAAATTTGATTTTGTTCCCTATTAACACGAAAACATGATTTTGACCATCAAGTGATATAAAAAATTTCAGAGTGAAGTCTGTAGTAAAGTCATACCACAATCTCCCTCAACATAATCCATACGTCAACCTCTTACCAGAATTTCAGCAAAAACAGGTCCTTGCCAGGAATCTTAAGGCTGAGGTTCATTTTAATATAGTAACCCAAATAGTACTTACTACCTGACAAAAATTGGCTAATATACATCAAGTACTAACCATATACTACCATATTTGTCTGGAAGAGACTAGAAAGTAACACAACAGCAGAGGTAGAAAACAGAAAAATTTACATACTCACATCTACAAGCCAGATGTCATCTTTTCGATTGTCTTTAAACCTATAAAACAAAAATGAGAAAACCAACCTCTGATCGTGTGTGTACGTGTGTGTATGTTTCCACTGTACAGCAGGTGGAGATAATCAACTCATAAATATTAGGGCACAGAACAAATTCTATCAAGTTTTTTATGTAATTTTTTTTTTACTAAATGACCTCTAAATCTTATCCATAAAACATCTTTTAAAAAGTAGAGAACTGAGAAAGTAATCAACAGTTAAGAAAAAAAAAAAAAAGTTGGGTGGGACCTGATAGAAACACAGGCATACGCCTCAGCTCCTGGCCTCTCTGCCCCATTTACACCCGTGCACTGCAGGTAACACAGCTGATCGGAGGCCGCTCTCCTGAACAAGTTCAGTCCTCCGTTGGTATCTGGGAATTTGAATTTCAGGACGGTTTCTACCATTTCCTGATAAGATGGCTCATGGTTCCAGGGCGCTTGGGTGGCTCAGTCACTTAACTGTCTGACTTCGGCTCAGGTCATTATCTTGCAGTTCAGGAGTTTGAGCCCCGCGGCGGGCTCTCCACTGACAGCTTGGAGCCTGGAGCCTGCCTTGGATCCTATCTCCCTTTGTCTCTGCCCCTCCCCTGCTCCTGCGCGGGGTCTCTCAAAAGTAAACATGAAAGAGGAAAACAAAGCAAAACAAAAAGATGGCTCATTGTTCTAATGCTGTGCAAACAATGTGATTTTATGATGAACATCTGCTTTCCTTGTGGGAGTCTGAAAACCTGGTACAGACTAGGCAGGAGGGTGCTTATATGACCACCCCCGCAGTAACAATCCCTAAGCATGGGGTCTCTACTGAGCTTCCTCAGTAGATAACATTTCACACTTGTGGTCACAATTCCAGATGAAGGAATTAAGCACATCCTATGGGACTTGACTGGGAGAGGACTCTTGGAACCTGTTCTGGTTTCCTCTGGAATTCACCCCCCATGGCTTTTCCCTTTGTTGGTTTTGCTCTGTGTCCCCTCGCTATACTAAATTATGGCTGTGACTCCGACTACAGGCTGAGTCCTCTGAGTGCGCCTAGTCAATTACCCAACCCGGGGGTGTTCTGGGGACCCTGTGACACAATACCCTACAGCCACAGAATCTTCCTAAAACACTGTTCTGCTCGTTTGATCATGTCTCTCTTATTTGACACCTTCTCGGTACCCTCGCACCACCTACAAAAACAAGTATAAAGTGCTACACATACTCACGTACTAGCTGCAACTTAGCTTTCCACTCAAATATTATTAGCACCCTACAATTTCCAATCACCCTATGGTATTTGTCAGTTAAATTCACATGTTTATTTGACTTTCGTGTTCACATCCTATTCAGCTAAAAGCATTTCTTACTCTATAATGCCTTCCTAAATTCCTCATAGCTAGAAACAATCTTTCCATATCATCTTTATCCTCTTTATGATTCTTATCCATTTCCACAAACGCAATAGTTACTTATGTATTATCCAACCAAAAGTATGCTCATTTCATCTCCTAATACCTTGCACAGAGATCTATATTCAAAATCTATACTGAATGAAATGACAGAAAGTCTCTATGGGGATATTTTAGTAAGATTCTTAAACCTACAATGAAGACAAAGAGAACATATCTCCAGTATCTGAGCTCTTAGGTGCTCACATCTATCTGACTGTGACACAGACGGTCTGTCCTGCACTATGGGCACTCTTAATCAGTCTCCCAGGTTGGTAAACCCAAATCTTCTACCTTTGCTCCATTTAGTATAAACTTCTACTTTACATACCAGTATCTATCACATGGAGCTACCCAGGCAAAGTGGAACAGCCACCTTAGGCAAACTGTTGAACTAGAAACTCAACTGATGGCCACTATTCGTGAGGCAAAACCCCATATTCTGCACCCAGTGGTAAATGGAGGAGGTTACTGTCTCCCAGTCCTTAATATCTAACAGCCTTTTCATCTCTCAGTGATCTGAGTCTTTGGGAAGGAGTCGGAAGGGTGTGCAAGTCCTTTACAGGGGTACCCCCCCCCAACAGAGACTGTAGTCAGTAACTGTAAAATTGAAGGAAGGGGACAGACAACCTGGTCAACCAGGGAGCACTAGTGAAAAGTACCTGACTGGTAAACTGCTGCATTGAGACCCAGACCTGAGATGTGTAGTCCAGACTGGGGTCATCTTGTCCCCTCCCATCAGGGGATCAAGCCCGTACTTGGAAAGTTCATTAAAATGCTCAAGTACACCTGTGGGTTAGGAGGGGTGTGGAGCACAGAGCCCACTATATGCTCCGTGACTGGGCCTATCGCTGTGGAGCCTGAGCGGCACACGCAGGACTGTTATCAGATGCAGTTCTCAGGGAACCTGAACAGGAAGCAAATGTGAGTCTGCAGGGCCCAGGGAGCGTGGCTGGAGTCAGCGGAACGCAGTGGAATGGAGATGGGCAGGTCAAACACAAAGAAGGTGTCAACCGACAGCAAGACCCAGCGGGACGCCGAGCCCACTGGCTTGAAGGAAAATATCTGGGGCAGCGTTAATAGCCTGGCCCGGGGCCTGACAAGCGGGATGCATTTTGCACAATGTTTTATGGTCTTCTCACCACCGTGGCCACTGTGCACTGCCAACCTAATCTACGACGGGGTCGGAATTTCCACAGGCCATCCTCTCACGGATCCAGGAGCCAACGTACCGTTGCGTATGCTTGCTTTCGAGTGGAGAACGACTCGGTGTCCACATTTAGCTAAAAGCACGATATGCTCTTTGGATAGATTTCCTTTTGCAGCCCGGGGCCTCTCTGGTGGGCATTCACACAGGTTACAAAACATTTTATCTTGGCGGGCATTGCCTAAGGCACACAACTGTCACTGTGTTGAATACCTCAAACTCACATGACACTGTATGTCATAATAATGAGGAAAAAAAGCATTTACTAGGAACAGAAATGATCTTCATACAAATGTCTCATCTCAACAGGGGATCCTGTTTTATATGCTACAGAACCAAATGGCCAAGCCATTAGCTATAGCCCCTGAGAGTGAAAACATAGCAGAGCTCATCTGCTGGGGCCAGAGCAATAAACAGGAGGTGGGGGAACGGTGGGGCAGACGCTGTCATCATCGTCCACACCGCATGAAGCTGCCTGCTGTGCAAGGGCTCCTTCCCATGCTCGCTGAAGGACAGGTCTCTTTCAGGTTGGATGGCAGCCACATCCAATTCCTACAAGTTAAGCCAGAGGAGCCATTAGTGAACCAGGCCCAGCGGTGGTCCTGAAGGTCTATCAGGTCCCCATTAGGCCAGAGGTGGCAGTGTCTCCTTTGGTGTTACGTCTGGGAGGCGGAAGGGCCCCAGACCTTTCCATGCAGTTGCAAGATGCCGGCTGGGCTCCCAGAAGTTCCATTTCCATTCTCCTGGGGATCCAGAGCTGGCCCTATTTAGGAACAAGACTGGAACTTCTGCTCCTGAGCCCACCACTGCACTCACCCAAGATCAATAATGGTCTCTCAAAGGGCGTGTACCTTTCTTTCAGCCAACTTGGGGAGCTTACAGGTTGGTCCATGTTGGCCTCTGGGGCTGTCCTCCTGCCATAGGCTCTGGTCAGCGAATTGAGAGTCTGCTGAGAGGTGTAACTCAAATAGCAGATGTAGATCAGTGGGGCTAAGAGGGGGAGGCTTGGCGGCCTGTTGGAGGGCCTCCAGGGTATCCTGTTGGTTGGAGCCCCACTCAAGAGCAGCAGCCCTTCTCGTAACCTAACGGAAAGGCTCTATCAAATCTCCACATGGGCTCTCTAACATCATCAGTAGTCAAATAGGTCCACCAACCCCTGGTGGGATTGGGCCCCTTTTTCTATTTTTTAGGTCAAATAAGGTCAAAAGTTTGGTAATGATTTCCTGTGGAATGGGATGTCATACCACTTCCCAGATCAGGCCCAGGAATTTCAGTTGGGAACTAGGTCCTTGTACCTTGAGTGTGTTAACAGTCCAGCCACGATGCCCCTTGTGAGTCATCACGGCATCCGGTCCTTGTGGGGCAGTGCCCTCTCTAGGCCATCTAGGAGGTTGTCATCAATAAGCAGAAAGCCAATGCCCCCTCCAGAAGGAGGATTTCTTCCCGACTCCGGCCTACCCATTAATAGCAGACAGTTGGGGAATTTGAACAGCCCTGAAGAAGGACATAAAGCTGTGCTGGAATCCATTCCATGTGAAGGAGATTGACCAGTCATCAGCCCTGTAGGAGGGGATGCTGGAAAAGGGATTTGTGATGTGAACTGCTACAGACCAGGCTACCTCCAGTACCTTCTTCATGATGTCAGGTATCACCAGTGGCAAGAGCAGCACTTTCTTATTGAGGGATCTATAATGAATATCTAGTCTCCCGGTACCCGAGGCCTTGTGCACAGGCCAGATGGAGCTACTGAATGGAGAAACAGTCTCATGGACCACTGTCTTCTTTCACTCAGAGATCAGGATGGCTGTTTACTCACCAGGCAGCCAATAATGCTTTGGGGAGAAAATGGCACCAAAAGCGGTAGTCAAACAGGTTCACCGTCTTCCACATGCTCCACTAAAAAGGCTCTCATTATAGCAATTCCCAGGGGGGCTTAGGAACAAAGGTGAATGGGAGTTCACACAGACAATACATCTGTACCAATAAAACACGTAGCAGCAGGGGCCAGAAAGCACTCACCCAGAGCCAGCCCTGGCCAAAGTGCTGTACCAGTCACCGTGGACTCCAAACTGGGAGGCAGCATATGCATCCTCCTCATCAAGGTCGCAGGGTATCAGGGTGCACTGATACCGCAAAGGCCCAAGAAGTGCCGTTCTCCCCAACTTTCCCAGGAAACTCTGCCCACGGCACAAGATCTCCAGCCTACCCTGGGGGACAGAGGGACTCAGCCTAATACCTGCTGAAGGTCTGAGTAAATGTTTCAGAGCTTTTCCACCGATCTGGAGGAGACGCTGCCTGCAACAGTCACATAGGCTGTCATCACGTTTACCCTCATGGGGACTGCCCATCAGGCCTCTCCTTGCTTAACATCTGGCCATGAGGTCCCTGGTGAGGAACCCATCAATCTCTCCCTATGAAACCCCATTATCGAATACACAGACCCAGAGAGTTTTTAGGAAAGGTCTATGCCTCAGTTGCCCAAGGAAGGGCACTCGGTTCCCCCTCTTACATCACTGTGCTGCTCAATCTCTGCTATCTTGGTGGTGGCTACTTTTTCCAGGTCTAGATTATTTGTGTCAGTGAAGACCCGGACTTCAGTCTCAGACAGACTGAACTGATGAAATGAGGAGGCTTACCTGGGTTTGGTAATAAGCAGGAGCATCGAAGAGAAACCTAGAAATCTGAGTCTGGGTAAGTCTCATTATCCACGGTTTCCTAATCTCTCAACGTAGACCCAAGGGATCGCCAGGATGGCTCGCAGGACCACTACGGCCTCTGTGAGAATGCGTCAGACACGTTTTTCAGTGACAGGAAACTTGTCACAGGTGGGCCCAACCTGGCAAACTCACCCAGCACGCTGCTGAGCAGGGTCGTAGGTATCCACGCCTGCTCATCTCTCCCTTCCTCCCCCTACTTTGGCAGATGTCCCCACTGTCAGAGCAGTCCAAAGGAGAAAGTCTATACTAACACAGCCCTCAAGGCATTGCCAAGTTTAACCAGATTACCTCCACCTTAACAATGGTTCCCTTCAGAATCAACATTTTGTGCAAACCATCTGCTGTCACTCTCCAATTATCCATCAGCATAGCTAGTGGAGTGCTCTACAGATCCTCAGGAATTTTGCTCTTCCAGAAAAGTGCTGTGCTCAAATGACCACCTGGCTACTGTACCAAGTTTGTGGTGTAAAGGCAGTTAATTAGGACAACAAACCAAACTGAAAGTAATAATCAAGTCTTTATTCACTCACTATGACAATGTAAGCCAACAGGCAAAAAAAAAAAAAAAAAAAAAAAACCCAACTGAACAAAGAAAAAAAGGCACCAGCTCCTCAGTGTTCCCTTTTTCCAAGTGGAACAGTACCAGGTGCGGGTCAGGCGGACGCGGCATAGACAAAAGAATTCATCTAACTGGAGAGGAGCACTGAACCAAAGGCTTCCGTCCCTTTAGGGGCACGTGGGCAGGAGAATGAAAGATGGAAAGACACAGGAGTGGAAAAGTACAGAGTCCAAGCAAAGAAAAGTGCCTTTGGCAAAGCCCCTAGATAAAGAGGTGTCAGAGGAGACGCCTAGGAAGTGCTCTGGGTGAGCCCCCCAGTAAGAAGCCTTCAAGAGAGGCAACTGGGCGAGGAAGGCACGTATCCACGTGAGCTAAGCTGGCCCAGGGGCCTAGTCTGTGATCACAACTCCCTCCAGAGTCTGCAGTGCGCTGGTGCACCAAGTCTGGGGTGGGGAGGGCGGCTTCCCTGCTGAGGCCTGCCAGGAAAAGCCCTATGTATAATCGCCTCCGGCCAGGCCCGAGAGATCACACGCAGGACTTCGGTCTGTCTGGAGCTGGATTCCTCACTATCACTACTGACCTAGTATAAGCAAAGCCTCGTAATTGATGCCATGGTACTATGAAAATATATAGTATAGTTATCAAATTCCAACACCTGCTCAGTTGTGATACAAGCAGAAAAACATAACACAATGAAAAATGATAAAACAAAATATGAATTGTTAGTAAACTCTTTTGAGTACAACAGCACTCAGAACAACTTCTGAAACAAAATTACTGCTATATAAATACTGATCGTGACTACCTCTATTATGAAAAGATTAAATTCGTGCAAGTATTCAGATAACGCCAGAGCTTAAAGAAGTTAAAATGCTATTTAAAAACAGGTATACTCACGATTCATCTAAATCTTCCACAAATCCTTTACAGAAAGCCATATCAAGTAAAAAAACTGGGGGAAAAAAAGAAAACAAAGGACAAAATGTTTACAATAAAAGCTGACTTATTACTTGTTTTGTACTACATGCTTAGTCATCTATAAAATGTTTTTTATTTTTTACAAACTACCATAAAAACCACCACTGATCCATTCCCAGGCACTAACAACGCGTAAGTAAAAGCAGTTCATCCGTTTACTACATATTTGCTCTGCAGGCAACTATACAGTGACCAGCAAGGTTTATGTTGGCTTGTAAGTCTGAGGAACAGAGGATCTCTTTCAACATATTTTTACTTTCATCCTGTTTTTCCTTTTGGCCATTCTACCTTTTTTTTTTTTTTTTTTAACAGACACAGAAACCGTTCTTCTGTATCTCTTCAGTAATAAGAAATATTACTTATCTTCTCCTCTGTATAAACTCCAACTGCCATTCAAAATCCTATGTTTTATTTTTTCCCACTTTATGGATAGAAACAAAACTGAGCTACACCTCTACCACTAACAGTTCTCACAGCCCGGCACGGGAACCAAACGATTGCCGAGGAAGTGAGCACACTAATGGGGACCAGGGTACCTGATGCTGGCAAGAGGCTGAGAAAGGCCACCACAAACTCTGATCACTTTTCACAGTGCACAATCTGGCAACCTGACCATGACCCGTCCTTGGCCATCTCTCTTAGCCGCAGGTGGGTAAAAATTCATCAGACGTGACAAGACTCGGAACCTAAAGCCAAAGCAAGGTCTGGCCCCAAGCTGGGGTGGTGGAGTCAGCGCTATTGAAACTATCACGCCTATCAGTGGAGTCACCGCTATTGAAACTTCCTGTCACACTAAGCAAAGAACCAAATGGAAGACAGGCGCATCTTTTTCAGGCACGCGTCCCCGGCACAGCCACTCTGGGGGAAGGAGCCGGCAGCTGGGGCTATCTCGGCGGATCCCAGGGCTTCTCTGCACGCAGGCGGGAGACCCCGGCCCAGGCCCGACCCCACCCCGGAAAGGTCCCAGCACGCGCCCGCACCATCGCCCCCGCCCCCATCGCCCCCCGAGAGGTCCTTACCAGTGGCGCAGAGCCGCAGGCCGGCCCCGCGTCTCCTAGGTGCCATACTCGCCACGGGAGAGCTGCACAAGCCGCGGAGAAGAAAGAGACACCGGCAGCCGAGGCTTGAGCTCCCGGAAAGGGAAGCTGGCCTTGGCCGCGCGGAAGGGAAGCTCTGCAGGCAGGGCGGGGGCGGGGCAGGCGGGCCTCCTCTACTCTCCCAGGACCTCGCCGGCCTCCGCCTCTGAGCATGCGCGGAACCGCGGCGCATGCGCAGAACCGCAGCGCTTGCGCAGTTGCACCTTGAAAGTCTGTGCGCCTCCGGCGGCCTCCGGGAGCGTGGGAACCTAGCCTACGGGCGCTTTCCTGTGGGGGCGGAGCGGCGTGTAGAGTCGGGGGTCGTTTCCGGGAAGTTAGATGCCAGCTAAACTTAGAGGGTAAAGTGAGGTAAACTCTGGCGCTGCTTGAGGTTTAGTTCAGCCAGCACTTTGGCTTGTTCCTCGTGGACAGCGAGCGATCAAATTCGTGAAAAGAGGTGGGTGTCAGCAGGTGTCAGAAAAATGGAAGCCTATGGATTGCAGTCTGAGCCCCCGTACATTTCCAAAATATGGACTCTTCGAACCTGTTTGCAGAATGAGATACCTACTCTGGTGCTAAGCGCCATTAATGCGGGTTTTTTTTTGTTTTTTTTTTTTTGTTTTTGTTTTTTGCCAACTAAAGGGGTTCCGTTAAAAAAAGTCTTTTCTCTTGGAACCTGAAAAATTGAAGTTGATCTTATGATGTAATTGATAATTTGCACCTGTTTTCTGATTATTTTTTATAAGAGTAAGATATTAGAAAATACTTGTTGCTATTTTCCATACACAACGACAAATATTTATAAATATTCCTGCCTCAATCACTACATCTGATTTAGATGAAAATTTCATCAGACATAAAATACCAGAGGATTTAGATTAAATCAATTTTGAACATGTGTTATGAGACTAGAAATGGATTATGATGTCACCCAGTTCACTTTAGGTTCAAGATTCCAACAGGCAGTGATCTCATAAATCTCTATTCCTAATTGCTAGAAGATTAAATTATGATCTGATTGAGACCAAGCCCTAGATGTCATCCATTTTATGCATACAGCATGGTATCCAGTGCAGGCCTTCAGCAGATTCAAACATTTTTTAATTGAGTAACTAGTTTATTCTGAGTTCAACATACAGAAATAGCTAATCCTCCTATGGTTCTCAAAATACGGATCTTACATCCTGCAGCTCAGAAAAGGTAATTTACTTAATAGCTCTGAATGATGGAGTTGCCATTTGAAACAATGTTTCAGACTCAGCTGTTGTTCTGCGTGTAAGCCCCACAGGGCCTCCCAGGATCTCTTTACCGCTGTAGAATTCTCTCCCTTCGTTTTCCTCCCCTTTTCAGTCAACCTAGTTGAGCTAATGGTACGAATGTTTGACCAATTTCCCTGGGAGTTATGCTAGGTTCTTCCCAACTTCGTAAGTAAGGCACTCACTGTATGAGTTTCTGTACATAAGCTTAAAAACAGGGAAATCAAAAGTGTTCGAAGGAGGAGGTACAGGTGTTTTCTTCTTGATCTGAGTCCTAGGTGTATGGATCTGTTCACTTTGTGAAAACGCATTGAGCTCTGCCCTGACAGCTATGTACTGTCTGTATATGCATCCTAACAATGAGAGTTTAAGAGCAAATAAAGCTACATAAGTTTTTTTTTTTATTTTTAATGAAAAGGTGCTCATTATATGGTGTTAAACAGGGCTTCACAAATTGGAATCATTTACCTGGAGAACCTGATAAAGCAGGTTTCTGAATACTCCTTAGAGAATCTGAACCAGTAGGTCTGCATTTGTGTTTCTCACAGCTTCCCAGGTGATTCTGTTGCTCTGGCCTGCAGACCTCATTTAGCGTGGAAGGAAAATAAATTCAGAAAATACCATTCATTTTAGGTTGCTTTGTGTAAAATACATGAAGTAAAAAAAAATGTAGAAATAAAAAGTTTTTTATAGTTATTTCTTGGTGTCTAATGGTTTTATTCCTGGTTTTAATTGGTACTTTTAAATGTCTAATTTATAATTTTGGTAAATATTATTAGATATAACCCACATTAAAGAAAGGTCTCTGGAGTTCTCAATGTATTTTTAGGAATGTACAAAGGCCGTAAGAACAAGAGTTTAAAAACAAAGTGGACATTTGTAGAACTCTGCATTAAACAAGTAGGTAATGGATGTAGTAACATATATTGAAGAGGTAAAAGAAAAGCATATCATAAAGTAAGTTTCAACGGATTGAAAAAAGTGTGGTGTTATCAATGTGTTCTCTGACTACAACACAATAAGATTATAAGGCTATAGAAGATAAAAATATCTCCCACATCTGGAAATTTAAAAACACTTATAAAGAACATCTTTGTAAAAAAAAAATAATAGGAACTAAAATATACCTAGAAGTAAACAAAAAATATGCCTACAAAAATTGTAGGATGCAGCAAAATCTCAGGGAAATGTATAGATGCAAATGCCTTTTTATTTTAGAATGAAAAAGATGAAAATTAGTGAACTAAAAAGTCTCCTTAAGAAGTGGGTGAAAAAAAAAAAAAACAAAAAGGATGGATGGCACAAAAGATACACAGGGATGTTCATTTTCTTTTATTTGCCAGAAACTGCACTGAGAACATAACATTGAATAAACTGGACCCTGGTGCCGTTCACTTCCTGGTGGGTCGCAAGAGTTATCACTCATAAGGCTCATATATTGAGGCAGGCAGTGTTCTAAATGCTTTACATGTGTTAACTAATTTAGAAAGGAAAAAAAAAGATAAACAGAGACTCAAAGGAAGTCCCAAAGCATTTTTTTTTTAAGTTTATTTATTTTGAGAGAGCACGTGTGCGTGAGCAGGGAAGAGCCAGAGAGACATGGAGAAGAGGGAGACAGAGAATCCCAAGCATCCCCAATGCGGGGCTCAATCCCACGAACCATGAGGCCATGACCTGAGCCAAAATCAACAGTTGGACACCCAACCAACTGAACCACCCAGGTGCCCCACAAGTAGGTTTTTTGAAGCAAGAGATAAAATGGACACATTTCTTGTTTTAGGGAGTCCGGAAATAGAGAGCACGAGAAAACATCTAAAGCATCCAGAAATCGTCTCCTGGACACCTTCCAAGAGGCAGGCTGAATCATCCTTCAGCCCCAGAGAAGGGGAGGCCAATTTCAGGTGTTCAGGTAAGAAAACTGCACACACATGGGGCGCCTGGGTGGCACAGTCGGTTAAGCGTCCGGCTTCAGCCAGGTCACGATCTCGCGGACCGGGAGTTCGAGCCCCGCGTCAGGCTCTGGGCTGACGGCTCGGAGCCTGGAGCCTGTTTCCGGTTCTGAGTCTCCCTCTCTCTCTGCCCCTCCCCCGTTCATGCTCTGTCTCTCTCTGTCCCAAAAATAAATAAAAATGTGGAAAAAAAATTAAAAAAAAAAAAAGAAAACTGCACACATCTTGTTTCCCCTGTCTACATGCCAACTCTTGAAGGAGAAGGCCCCAATTAGCGAGCTGGGAAAGCAAAAGAGAGAGAAGGTCAATCAAGACCCCCAGTCCCACTGTGAGTTTCCAGCCTAAAACAGTCTCTAGGATGGGAAAGAGAAAACTTTTTGATGGTAAATCTAGTTCAGAATTTTGTTAGTACTAAGGACTGAGTGTACAAGTAATTGAATTGTGCTTTCAACTTAATTACATCTTGTATCCAGATGGGCTTGTTAGAATTTTTATCCAGAGATCGGGGAAGAATACCTACACAGAGAAATATTTAAAGGAATGATGGGAGGAAATCAGTTATTTTGATTTTGTTGCCATTATAGTTTATTCAGTATAATTACATTAATATTAGGAACAGAAGAGTGACATAGATATAGAGAGCAGAGGCTAAACAGATAAACAACTTTCACATAATATAGACAAAAAATTAAACAAAATTGAAAAGTTATAAAAATAATAATTTACCAAAATCACTTCAAGACCTAGGAGGATAATAGGATAACCATGAAAGAAACTGAATCAGAATTTTTAAAGTGTCTTATAAAAAAGGTGCTATCCAGCTTTTATGAAAAAAAAAGTCTGTTACAAACTCTTCCAGAGAGGGGCGCCTGGGTGGCACAGTCGGTTAAGCGTCCGACTTCAGCCAGGTCACGATCTCGCGCTCCGTGAGTTCGAGCCCCGCGTCGGGCTCTGGGCTGATGGCTCAGAGCCTGGAGCCTGTTTCTGATTCTGTGTCTCCCTCTCTCTCTGCCCCTCCCCCGTTCATGCTCTGTCTCTCTCTGTCCCAAAAATAAATAAACGTTGAAAAAACAAACAAAAAAAAAAAAAAAACAAAAAAAAACAAACTCTTCCAGAGAATAAAAAAAAAAAAAAAATAGGAAACTCCTCAATTTGTTCAAAAGGTGAGTATAAACTTGGTTTCAAAACCAGAGGAGGCATTTGTGAGAAAGGAAGTGTACAGATCAATTCATTCATGAACAAAAATGCAAAATATGCCAAATAAAATGTCATCAAATGGGATCTACCAATACACCAAAAAAGATTAAATTGAGATTTCTTGTCCAGAAAAACCAATTGTGTATTAACACCAGGGGGAAAAATTAGTGTAAATATTCCACAATTTACAGATAAAAGATGAAATTTATGTAACATTTAAATAAATGCAGTGAAATAATTTGAACTTGGTACACATCAACCTTCAATCACAATAGTAAGCTGGAACCAAAGGAGCAATTTCTCAACGTAATATTCTGTTCAGGTTAATGTCTGGCAGTCCTGGAATTAGCCTGAACTGTTTCGCTATAGAAGTTTCTGTTGGGTACTAACCTCTACTTGCAACACCTGAAACATGCTGATTACTAATGTTGCTTTCTAACTATGGGCACAAGGAGTTTTATGGTGGTTTTTTAACAACAACCTGTCAGCATTGCGTATTGGTAAGAGTGAGATCAATGGTTTGCATCTGGTCTTCATGAGATCCCCCTCCCAGAGAGCTCTGCTGTTGAGGCTGATTTTGTACCAGGAATATGCATATGCAACCAGCAAAATATTAAAAAGCCCACTGAGATTCCTAGGCTCCCTTGTTCCAACGTGTCTTATGCATGTGCAGGGGGTTCCTGATTCAAGAGAGAAAGTGCTTATTACAACAATGACTGTTACAGAAGATAGAAGTTTTGTACCGGGTCTCTACAGACCCCTTGTTGTGAGACAGCCTTTGACAGCGATCCAAACTCTTACTTCAACAAGGTTGTTATACGATAACAATATGGTTGTTATACTATACCAACGTTGTTGTTATACTCTGATGAGTTATAAAGTATTATTACTTGGCATCCTAACAGCCTTCTTATTTTAGTGCAGTTGGCATTAGAGGTGGGGCTGCTTAGCAGACTTTTGACTCATTCTTTGCCAAAAATATGGCATAGGCATTATTTAGAAAGAAAAAGGATGACTCTGATAATGGGGATAGAAAGGAACTACTTATGCGGACGGGATTGTCCCGCTAGGCTTGGTTCAGAGTAGCATAAGCTTTGAAATCAGTGACTGATAGTAAGACTTTGCATGACAGAAATGATAGAACCTGAATGCCAGGAGCTAGCAAAATTCGAAGACAAGTGCAAACTGATGGCAGGTTGGCTGAATCACGTCCTATTTGCTGCTTTCAACATGAGCCAGAGGGAAGGTTCAGAGTCTCCTTCAACTCCATCCTCTCTTTCTAGCAAATGGAGCTCCAACCAAAGGAACGTAGGCACTATAACTTCTGATGGGTCAGCTAAGCCTGCGAGACTCATTACAACCAAGAAGGTAATTAGTGCTGTCGATGATGGAGGAAAGCCATAAAGTAAGGGATTATTTGGTAACAAAATGGAGGCCTTTTGTAGATGGTCATAAGCATTGTCCTGATGACCTTTGTTAAAATGGTTCCTGAGAGTTTTAGATTAAGTAGCAGTGTCTCTGGTTTTGAATACTGTGGAGTGGAGAGGATTTTTGCACTCATCCTGGATCTTCCCTTGGCTGCTGTCTTCCTAGGGATAATTCAAGGAATAGTCCTTGCTGATTAGAATGGATCCAGGCAAGGGACATTCCTACTAGAGAAGGGTAATTCCTCTGCCCCTCTCTGTCTTTTAAATAAATGTCAATGTCTGCTGAAGTGGCAGAAATGCTGCAGATGGGGACTGTACTGGGGGGGGGGGGCTACAGGACAATGAGATCAGCCATGCATGGGATGCCCCTCACTCAGATTATAAGGAGCCCTACCACCGTGGACACCATATGTGATATTTCTCTTAGAGCTCAGAGGATGTAAAGAGGCAGTTTCCAGATCCCCTGTCCCAGCTTCCTTCTGTGACACTTCAGGATAATATAAAGGTTACAGTTTTACAAAGGAAGGGCAAGAAAAGGACAAAAATGAAGAACTACAACTCAACACCAAAGACCCACAAATAACCCGATTAAAAATAGGCAGAAGACATAACCAGGTGTTTCTCCAAATTAGACATCCAGATGGCCAACAGACACATGAAAAGATGCTCAACATCACTCATCATCAGGGAAATGGAAATCACAACCACGAGATATCACCTCACGGTATGGCTAAAATCAAAAGCACAAGAAACCAGTGTTGGTGGGAATGTGAAGAAAAAGTAACACTTTTGCATTGTTGGTGAGAATGTAAACTGGTGCAACCACTGGAAAATAGTATGGAGGTTCTTCAAAAATCTAGAAGCTGAATTACTATATGATCCAATAATTCCATGACAGGGTATCTGTCTAAAAAAATTAAAAAACACTAATTCAAAAAGAAATGCACCCCTATGTTTATTACAGCATTATTTGTGATAGCCAAATTATGGAAGCAACCCAAGTGTGCATTAATAAATGAATGGATAAAGAAGATGTGGAATGGAATATTACTCAGCCATAAAAAGAATGAAATCTTGCTATTTTTGTTTTTATTTATTTAAAATCAATTTTTTAATGTTTATTTTTGAGAGAGAGACAAACAGACAAAGCATAAGCAGGGCAGGGGCAGAGAGAGAGGAGACACAGAATCTGAAGCAGACTCCAGGCTCTGAGCTGTCAGCACAGAGCCCAAGGCGGGGCTGGAACCCGTGATCTGCGAGATCATGACCTGAGTGGAAGTCAGACACCTAACTGACTGAGCCCCCCAGGTGCTCCAGAAATCTTAACCATTTTCGACAACATGGATAGATCTAGAGGATATAATGCTAAGTGAAATAAGTCAGAGAAAGACAAATAGCATATGATTTCACTCATGTGGAATTTAAGAAACAAAGAAAACAAACACAGGGGAAAAAAAAGAGACAGAAAAACCAGACTTTTAATTAATAGAAAACAAACTGATGGTTACCAGAGAGGAGGTTGAGGGATGAGTGAAGTAGTTGATGGGGATTAAGAGTACAGTTATCTTTATGAGCACTGAGTAATATATAGAATTGTTAGATCACTATGTTGTATACCTATAACTAATGTAACACTGTATGTTAATTATACTGGAATAAAATAAATAAAAAGTTAAAAAATGAAAATAAATAAAAGCCCCCTCTCTTCCTAAAAAAGACAAAGACAAGAATTCAGGACTGAATGATGTGGAAGTGTTTAGATGGTTAAAGTAAAATGGCATTAAAAAAGAGGAAATTGGGCCACCTGGGTGGCTCAGTCTTTTAAGCATCTGACTCTTGATTTTGGTTCAGGTCATGATCTCACAGTCATGAGATTGAGCCCTCTGTCAGCCTCTGCACTGGGCGTAGAGCCTGCTTGAGATTCTCTCTCTTTCATTCTCCCTTTGCCCCTCTCCCTGCTTGTGTGTTCTCTCAAATAAATAAATAAGGAAATAAATAAAATAAAATAAATAAATAGTGGGGAAATTGGAGTGTCTGCTGAAACCTTGATAGATTTTTAAAGAAGCCAGTAAAACACAATTGCCTATCCTCAAGCTTCTCAAGATATAAAAATATCAAAGCATATATACTTATCTTGTCTGAGTGTAGAAGATTTCGACATAGAGAAAAGTTTTCATGAGCCTACAGCATCAAGTTCTAAAATACCAATTTTTAACACTAAGGCAAGATACCATTTTTCTATTTACTGCAACTGAAAACAACAGCAATTTATCTCACAGTTCTGCAGATTAGAAGTCCAGTAGACTAAACTAGTTGATCTGCTCTAGGTCGCACAAAGCCAAAAGTCAAGGTGTCAGAAGGCTCTGGGAAAGAACCCACTTCCAGGCTCGTTGATGTTGCTAGCATAATTTGCTTCCATGTGGTTGCAGGACTGTGGCCCCTGTTTCCTTGCTAGTTCATGGCTGGGAGTTCTTCTCTGCTTCTGGAGAGAACTTTCCTTGACTGTGGCCCCCTTCAAAGCCAACATCAGTGCATCACGTCCTTCCCAGGTGTCATATCCTTCTAACTTCCCCTTCTGCTTCAACCTTCTGACTCTTCTTTCTTCTGTTTTCATGGGCTTGTGGGGCTACTTTGGGTCCACCTGGATAATCCAGGATGATCTCCCTACCTTAAAATCACTCATTAGCAACCTTCATTCCATGTGCAAAGACCTTTCAGAACAGTGCCTAGATAATTTTTCTGAGTGAATAAAGATAGTATGTGAATCTTGAATGTCAAGAATTTTTTCTACTATAGGCAGTGATGGAAGATAGAGCATTACAAGAAGGACAGGGTCTCCTGACCAAATCAATCCCTATGGGAGCACCATAGGGATGGGCGAAATGATCTGCAGGTGTAGAAGAAGTTCTTTTAGGTCAGCTGGTCATAGGAGCACTGCCTAGGTCTACTAATGAGCCCCTCGGGGGTGATAGAATAAACTTAGGGGAACAGGGAGATGCTACTGTAAAAAAGGAAAAAAAAATTAAAGTCTCATTAATAGTTGAAATGCATGATTTTAAAGAGTATACTGTGGGGATGTCTCCCTCACCTGAATGTATAATTGGTATGCATATAATGATTGGCTAAAAAGTCTTCCTCTACTGCTAAATTGAGAAAAATAAATAATTTGTAGATCTTCCCTAAATCCAGTACTAATTGGATATGAAAAATGGGAGCTGTTAGAGCTTTCTAAGCCTATTCAAATAGTTAATTTGAAAAGCTATTATATGCTGAGGGCAACAAAAATTTACTGCCTTAATTAAGGACATGTTAGATGCAAGTATGTTAGTACCTATATACACTCACTCTGGAATAAGCTGATGCTGCCAGTGAGGAAGGCCAATGGCTCCTGGAGGGGACTCCAATAAAAAGTAACCCGATAGCTTCAGGTATGTTCCAAAGTATTCAAGTGCTGAACAGATTATTTCAACAAGCTGAAGGTGACCAGTTTTCTGTAGTTGACCTGGCTAATACCTTTTTTCAATATTATTTGCTAGGGAGCATCAATAGCAACGTGCATTTGTGTGGAATGGTTTCCAGTGTACATTTGCCTCAAGAATATTTGGACTCCTCTCTGCGTTGTCACAATGTATGAGGCAGATCTAGTGTAATATAACCATACAGCGTTCCTGTGGACTCTACTGATGATGTTATGATTATTTCTGAAACTGGGAACCAAACCAATAGCAACTTCATTGTGATCATGAGTCATATGACTGGTCAAGGATGGTTAATGAACCCTGAAAAAAGTTCAGGACATTGTACAGACTGTAAAATTTGGGAGGAGTGCATGGCTAGAGTGTCCTGTTACACATAGACCACTAAGAATAAAATATTATTGTTCCCTCCCCCATAGACTAAACAAGAGACCTAATATCTAATTAGTTTATTTGGCTCTTGGAGAAATCATATCCCCCATTTAAGGATACTGTTGGGCTTGATCTATTTAAATCACCTGGAGAAGGTCATATTTGATTGGAAGCCTGGAAGCCTTCCTGGAACTGGAGAAGCTATAGCCCAAGTTATCCTGTTTGCTCCTTATGTTACTGCTAAGACATCAATTGTGTGCCACCCATCCCTGCCCCCGCCCCTGGCCAAATTCATATGTTGAAGCCCTAACTCCTAACGTGATGGTTTTTTTAGAGATGTGGTCTTTGGGATATAATTAACTTTAAATGAGGTCATGGGAGGTAGGACCCCCATGATGGGATTAGTTCCCTTATAAGAAGAGAAAGAGATCTGAGAGCTCTCTCCTCTCCTCCATATAAGAACACAGCAAGAAATCAGCTGTCTGCAAGCCAGGAGGGATGCTTTCATCAGAACCCATCTGTGCTGTCACCCTGATCTCAGACTTCCAAGCCTCCAGAACTTTGAAAAATTAATGTCTGTTGTTTAAGGCACCCAGTCTGTGGTATTTTGTTACAGCTGCCTGAGCTGATCCATATAGGTGCTAATGCTGAAACGATACTTGAAATGTCAGCCACCTGCTTTGATGCAGACTCAGGTCTTTGGAAAAAACCCATAATCGTAGTCAACAGTGACCTCTGGGATTTTGGGCTAGAAAATTATCTGGTATATTTCCTCGGAAGACAGTAATAAGCTAGTTATTGGGCATTTACTAAGACAGCCCCATTAACTGAAGCACATAACATTGTATCAATTCCTGAATTACCTCTCCTGTGATGGGTAATGTCAAAAAAGAATCCCAACAAGGAGACAAATGCCCATCATAAAATGAAAATGGTATTACAGAAGCATTCTGCCATGGGGCATAGTAGGACTCAGTGCATTCATGAGCACATAGGCTATTTTCCGCTAGGACCTCATAAAAAAGCTATCTAAAGATTTGCCGGCTGATATTATCAAAGTGTCTCACCTTTCCACCAATTTCCCAAGGATGTTAGGGAACTGAGCTGGTTCACAGGTGGCAGGTCCAGAATAGAGTGCTTTCCATGGGGAAAGCAGTTATCCTGTGCTAAGCATACAGTAACCTCTTCACAGAAAGAGGCAAAAGCAAGTGAGAAGGCCAGTGGGCTGAGTTAAAGCAAGGACACTTCTAAGAACAAATACAATTCCTACAATTGGGCGCATACTTATACTTGGACTGTTGCTTACTTATGGACTTGCCATTTGGTCTGGCTGGTGGGCCATCGGTAACTGCACAATAGAGAGACCCCTGTGACAGGTACCACTCTGTGGAAATCACTATGGCAATTCTGAGTGCAATCAAAGTAGAACCTATTCACATTCACCAAAGAACTCCTAGTTTCTCTACGTGGCTGGAATCCACTGATGCTCCAGTGCTATCTCTTGAAGTGGCAAACTGAGGCCATGTAAGGACATGCTAGAATTCAGGTCATGCTGTGATAGGCTGAATGGCGACATATACCACTGGGCTCTGCTGAAACTCCAGTCATTACTAAAATTGTGCTACAACACAGAACGGGAAAGGCAACAGGAACAGGAAAGGCAACGTTTGTAGCTAATCCTGGGGAATGTTTCTAGGGAAGAAGAGCCAGCACATAACATGCAAGCCAGATCGTACTCTTTCCCTATTCTTTCAAGAGGAATTGAATGGAATATATAGGCATGATACATATTCTTAACTTGGCCTTGCCTGCTCAGTAACTGAAGCCACCGCTGCTAAAACCACCTGAGGATTGAACAACGGAAACAAAAATATTGAGCCAGTTTGGGCCTTGTAGCTACAGTCCTCAGATCAAACTAAAGCTTTAAACCTGTTGTACCAACAGCACCTTGCAGCTGTGCTGTGTTGTCCCTGCAGGCTTAGGTGAGGCAGGCGTGGCCTGGAGTAGGCAGATCAATTTAGTCTCTTGTCTCCTGCCTTGAGCAGCCTCATTCATTTACATCAGAGTGCCCTAAAAGAATTATCTTCCTCTGTGGACTGTACTGTATTCAAAGAGTTGGGAAATACTAGGGTTCAAAATAAGGATCAATAACATATCAAAAATTATTGTTAACGGTAAAAAAATGGGAGACTTTCCTTTAATTTCAGCAACCAGATGAGAAGTTTATTATTACCACACCAATGAAATATTGCACTGAAAATCTTGACTTGGGTAGTAAAATAAAGAAGAAAAAGGGACAACATAAGAATGAGAATAAAAGGAAACCAGCATTAATCTTACATAAGACTATTTATATTGAAAAAGGGGAGAGTTAAGATGACAGAGGAATAAGGGGACCCTAAGCTCGTCTCAACCCTCGAACGCAGCTAGATGGTTATCACATCATTCTGAACACCCAAGAAATCATTATGATGACTGAGAGATCAAACTGCATATCTGCAGGTTGAAAAACAGCCACCTCGTGGAAGGTAGGAGCTGTGGAGAGTTGATTTGAGGGAGAAAGGATGCCCTTTCTCATGATTGCTGTGAAGGAGAGGAGTCCTGATCATGGACGGAAGAGCAAGAGAGAGAGACAGAGAGAGGAAAAGTGAAAACAAGGGATTGCACAAGAAAAACCTTCCCCAAACCATTGACTGGAAAAGGAGAGGGACTGACTATGTACACTTCTATAAGCAGCAGGGCACGAAGTCTGAAGTGTTAGAAGTCCGTGCCATTGCCTGGGCCATGCCTGGTGGGCTCAGTGGTGCTCTGGTGGGGAAGGAGGACAGAGGCCTGGGAGGGGACAAGTGGTGTAAGGATCCTCTGGGTCAGGCTGGGAGAGACAGTTCCCCTTCTTGGAGTTCATTTGGGAGTGCTGGCGGAGCCTCTCTGGGGTCAAAACAACCGGCAGCAGCAACATGCTGCCCTGATCACTAGCATAGGAACACAGACACCGGCTGAGGGCCGCAAGCCTTGGTGCTCACTTTTTGCCGTGTTTTACCGGAAACGCTGAACTTCTGCACAGTTACGCGACCACTTTTCTGGGACAAACCAGCACCACCACGGCGTGGCTAGACTCTCCCCTGGAGAATCAGCACAGGTCTGTGCCACGTGGGTCCCTAAAATTTGAAAGTCTGAAAGCCAGCTGTGTGCCTGAGATCAAACACAGTGGTATTGTGCTTTAGACAGAGACAGAGGCAGGGATCTGATGGAAGACAAGGACACAGGAGGGGTGATCGTTTGCTCTTTTGTGAGGGCTTCCTGAAGAGTGATGGGTGTGAAATCCCCAGTCCAGGGAGGAGAGAGTGGGGTGATGCCACTTCCCCCAGCCTGTCAGCACCGACTTACTTCGGTTAGCAACACAGGACCACCCAGCAGAGGCCGGAAGTGCTGACACAAAGCCCTGCCCCCCAGCACCCTGCAAGTGCATCTCCACCTAAGAATCAGGATCAGCGCAGCCAGAGCCTCCCTGAGAAAACTAGCACAAAACCCTCACCTGCACCAAATTTACTGATCATAGAATGCTACAAAGCCTCAGCTCTAGGGGAAATGGGATCTACCTGCTTCTTTTTTGTTTGTTTTTTGATCTAGCTTCTTTTAACAAGCGGATGAAAACACACTTAGTTAAAACTTGCCACACAGTGGACAAGGTCTAAACGCCCCTCATTTCAGGAAAGGAGAAACTCTGCAGAGGACTGACCTGAGGGAAGGAGCTAGCAAAACACAACAGCAGAGTACACACTCTGAAACACCTCTTGAAGCACCAGGCCCAAGACAGTACAGGATCCCCCCTCCTCCTCCTCCTCCTCCTTATCTTTCTTTATTTTCTTCTTCTTCTTCTCCTTCTCCTTCTTCTCCTTCTTCTTTTTCTTCACCTCTTCTTAATATAGCCATTACTCTCAGGAGCAAGAATGTAACCAGCTTTCCTAACAACCACATAAGAAAACGTGACTTAGACAAAATGATAAGATGGAGGAATTCACCCCAAAAGAAAGAGCAGGAAGAGAAGTAATGGCTAGGGATTCAATCAATACAGATATAAGTAAGATGTCTGAACCAGAATTTAAGATAACAATTATAAGCATACTGACTGGACTCAAGAAAAGCATAGAAGACATTAGAGTATCTCTTACTTCACAGATAAAAGAACTAAAAACTAGTCAGGCCAAAATAAATGCTATAACCGAGGTGCAAAATTGAATTGAATAGATGTAATACAATAAGGATGGATGAAGCAGAGGAACAAATGACTGATATAGAAGATACAATTATGGAAAATAATGAAGCTAAAAAGAAGAGAGAAAGGAAAATATTGGATCACAAATGTAGACTTAGAGGACTCTGACTCCTTAAAACATGATAACATTCATATCAGAGGAGTCCCAGAAGAAGAAGAGAAATTTGAGCAAATTACAACTGAAAACTTCCCTTATCTGGGGAAGGAAACAGGTATCAAAATCCAACAAACACAGAGGACTCCCACTAAATTCAACAAAGCCAGCCATCACCACGACAGATCATAGTCAAATTCACAAGTTACACAAACCTGGAAAGAATCCTGAAAACAGCAAGGGAAAAATGCCCTTAAACTACAAGGGAAGATAGGTCAGGTTCGCAGCAGGTCTGTCCACAAAAACATGGCAGGCCAGAAGGGAGTGGCATGATATGTTCAATGTGCTAAATGGGAAAAATATGTAGCTAAGAATACTTTATCCAACAAGGCTGTTATTCAGAATAGAAGGAGAGATAAAGGGTTTCTCAGACATACGAAAGCTAAAGGAGTTTGTGATTACTAAACCAGCCCTGCAAGAAATATTAAAGAGGACTTTTTGAGTGGAGAAAAAAGACCAAAAGCAACAAAAACTAGAAAGGAACAGAGAACATCACCAGAAACACCAACTTTACAGGTAACACAATGGCACAAAATTCATATCTATGAAAAATCACTCCAAATGTAAATGGACTCAATGTTTCCGTCAAAAGTCATAGGGTACCAGAATGGATTAAAAAACAAGACCCATGTATATACTGCCTACAAGAAACTCATTTTAGATCTAAACATACCACCTGCATACTGAAAGTGAGGGGATGGAGAACCATCTGTCATACTAATGGACATCAAAAAAAAAAATCATAAGCCATACTTATATCAGAGAAACTAGATTTTAAACCAGATATAGTAACAAGAGATGAAGAAGGGCATTATAATATAATTAAGGGGTATGTCCATCAAGAAAGAAGATCTAACAATTGTAAATATTTATGTCCCTAAATTGGAAGTAGTCAAATATATAGGTCAATTAATAACAAACATAAAGAAACTCACTGATAATAATACTATAATAGTAGGGAACTTTAACACACCACTTATAGCAATGGAGAGATCATCTAAGCAGAAAATCAACAGGGAAACAATTGCTTTGAATGACACACTGGATGGATGGACTTAATAGATACATTCAGAACATTTCATCCTAAAGCAGCAGAATACACATTCTTCTTGAGTGCCCATGGAACATTCTCAATAATAGGTGACATACTGGATCACAAATGAGCCCTCAACAAGTACAAAAAGATTGAGATCATACCATGCATATTTTCTGACCACAGCGTTGTGAAACTTGAAGTCAGCCACAAGAAAAAAAACTGGAAAAACCCCAAATGCATGGAGGTTAAAGAACATCCTAATAAAGAATGAATGGGTTAACCAGGAATTTAAACAAGAAATAAAAAAATACATGGAAGCAAATGAAAATGAAAACACAACAGTCCAAAACCTTTGGGATGCAGCCAATGTGCTACTAAGAGGGAAGAATATTGCAATACAGTCCTACGTGAAGAAGCAAGAAAAGCCTCAAGTACACAACCTAACCTATACCTAAAGGAGCTACAAAAGGAACAGCAAATAAAGCCTGAAGCCATCAGAAGAAGGAAACTAATAAAGATTAGAGCAGAAATAAATATAGAAACAACAACAACAAAACAGTAGAACCAATCAACGAAACTAAGAGCTGATTTTTGAAAAAATTAATAAAATTAACAAACACCTAGCCAGACTTATCTCAAAAAAAAGGGAAATGACTCAAATAAAATCACAAATGAAACAGGAGAAATCACAGCTAAAACCACAGAAATACAATCAATTATAACAGAATATTACAGGGGTGCCTGGGTGGCTCAGCCAGTTAAGCATCTGATTCTTGATTTCAGCTCAGATCATGATCTTCTGGTTTGTGAGTTCAAAGCCTGTGTTGGATTCTGCATGAGAATGCGGAGCCTGCTTAGAACTTTCTCTCTCCCTTTCTCTCTGCCCCTCCCCCATGCACGTATGCATTCTTTCTCTCTCTCAAAAATAAACATTTTTCAAAAAGAACGAATTTTAAATATGAAAATTTATATGCCAACAAACTAGGCAATCTGGAAGTAATGGATAAATTCCTAGAAACATACAAACTACCTAAACTAAAACAGAAGAAACACAAAATTTGAACAGTTTTATAATCAGCAAAGAAATTGAGTCAGTAATCAAAAATCTCCCAACAAAAAAAAAAAGTTCCAGGGTTAGATGGCTTCCAAGGGGGAATTCTACCAAACATTTAAAGAAGAGTTCATACCTATTCTTTTGAAGCTGTTCCAAAAAATGGAAATAATTTCCAAACTCATTTATGAGGCCAGTGTTACCTTGATTCCAAAACTAGACAAAGACCTCACTAAAAAGGAGAATTATAGGCCAGTATTTTTGATGAACATGGATGAAAAAATTTTTGAGATACTCGCAGATCGAAGCCAACAGCACATTAAAAGAATTACCATGATCAAGTGGATTTATTCCTGGGCTGCAGGTTTGGTTCAATATTTTCAAATCAATCAACGTGATACACCACATTAATAAAAAAAGATAAGAACTATATGATTCTCTGAATAGATGCAGAAAAGGCATTTGACAAAAATATAGCATTCATTCTTGATAAAAAAACCTCAACAAGTAGGTATAGATGGAATATACCTCAACATCATAAAGACCCACAGCTAATATTATCTTCAATGGGAAAAAACTGAGAGCTTTTTCTCTATAGTCAGAAACAAGACAGAGATATCCACACTCACCATTAATATTTAACATAGTACTGGGAGTCGTAGTCTCAGCCATCAGAAAACAAAAAGAAATGAAAGGCATCCAAATTGGCAAGATAGAAGTCAAATTATCACTATTTGCAGATAAAATGATACATTATGTAGAAAACCTGAAATACTCCACCAAAAAATTGCTAGAAGTATATATGAATTCAGCAAAGTTGCAGGATACAAAATCAATGTATAGAAATCTGTTGCATTTCTATACACCTACAATGAAACAGCAGAAAAATAAATCAAGAAATCGATTCCCATTCATAATTGCACCAGAAACAATAAGAAACCTAGGAATAAACCTAACCAAAGAAGTAAATGATCTGTACTCTGAAAACTATAGGTCTCTTATGAAACAAATTGAAGAGGACAGAGAGAAATGGAAAAACATTCCATGCTCATGGATTAGAAAAACAAACATTGTTAAAATGTCTATACTACCCAAAGCAATCTACACATGTAATACAACCTCTATCAAAATACCACCAGCATTTTTCACAAATGTAACAAACAGTCCAAAAAGTTGTATGGAATCACAAAAGACCCCTAATAGCCAAAGCAATCTGAAAAAAGAAAAGCAAAGATGGCGGCATCACAATTCCAGACTTCAAGCTGTATTACAAAGCTGCAGTCATCAAGACAGTATGATGCTGGCACAAACACAGGCACATAGATCAATGGAACAGAATAGAGAACCCGTAAATGGACCCACAACTATATGGTTAACTAATCTTCAACAAGTCAGGAAAAAATGTCCAGTGGAAAAAAGACCATCTCTTTAACAAATGGTGTTGGGAAAACTGGAAAGCAGCTTGCGGAAGAATGAAACTGGACCAGTTTATTACACCACACACAAAAATAAATTCAAAGCGAATGAAATACTTTACAAAAGAATTAAATATGAGACAGGAAACTATCAAAATCCTAGAGGAGAACACAGGCGGCAACAGACCTTGTCTGGAGCAACTTCTTGCTAGACATGTCACCACAGGCAAGGAAAACAAAAGCAAAAATAAACTATTGGGACTTCGTCAAGATAAAAAGCTTCTGCACAGTGAAGTAAACAATCAACAAAACTGAAAGGCGGCCTATGGAATGGGAAATGATATTTGCAAATAACATCTGATAAAAGGTTAGTATACAAAATTTATAAAGAACTTCTCAAACTCAACACCCCAAAAACCAAATAATCCAGTTAAGAAATGGGCATGAGACATGAATAGACATTTTCCAAAGAAGACATCCAGATGGCTAACAGCCACATGAAAAGATGCTCAACATCATTCATCATCAGGGAACTACAAATGAAAACCACAATCAGATACCACCTCATACCTGTCAGAGTGACTAAAATTAACAACAGAGGAAACAACAGATAATTGGTGAGAATGAGGAGAAAGGGGAACTCTCTTGCACTGTTGGTGGGAATGCAAACTGGTGTAGCCACTCTGGAGAACAGTAGGGAGGATCCTCAAAAAGTTAAAAATAGAACCACCCTAAGGACACCTCGTGGCTCAGTCAGTTAAGCTGTTAAGTTCTAACTCTTGATTTGGGCTCAGATCATGATTTCTCAGTTTATAAGATCAAGCCCTGTGTCAGACTCTGCACTGATACTGCACTGCACCCTCTCTCTTTCTCTCTCAAAATAAATAAGTAAACTTAAAAGAGAACTACCCTACGATCCAGCAATTGCACTGCTAGCTATTTATCCAAAGGATACAAGACATAAATACAGATTTGAAGGGATACGTGCACCCTGATGTTTATAGCAGCATTATCAACAATAGCCAAACTATGGAGAGAGCCAAATGTCTATTAACTGATGAATGGATGGAAGACATATGGGGGATACACACACACACATACACACACACACACACACACACACACACACACACACACTGGAATATTAGTCATCAAAAAAGAATGACATCTTGCCATTTAGCAATGAGGTGGATGGAGCTAGAGTGTGTTATGCTAAGCAAAATAAGTCAGTCAGATAAAAACAAATACCATATGACTTCACACATATGTAGAATTTAAGAAACAAAACAAATGATGAACATATGGGAAGGGGAAAAAAGAGAGATAGAGGGGGTAAGAAACAAGCCCATAAGAGACTCTTAATGATAGAGAACTGAGGGTTGATGGAGGGATATGGGTGGGAGATGGGCTAAATGGGTAATGAGTATCAAGGAGGACAATTTTTATGATGAGCACTGGGTGTTATATGTAAGTGATGAATCGCTAAATAAAAACTAAAATAAGGGAAGAAGATTAAAAAAGAAATAGAAAAATGTGAACTTTTTGTAGTTTCAACATGGCTTCATATCTCAATAAAACACAGCATTGGTCAGTGTTCCAAACTGCAAGTTACAAAAACTAACTCAAGCGAGCTTGAACAAACAGGGTAGTGGGATCTAAAGGCACGTGGAATCTAAAGGCAGCCTGGGTTCTGCAGGGCCTGGAGCTACCAGAGTCAGGAGGGACTCTCCTGGCTTCTTCTCTGCTCCATTCTGCTGCATTCATCATTCCCTGCAGACTAGATATCTCCTCTTCTCTATCTACATGATAAATGGAAGTTGGATGCTCTGTACCTCCCAAACCTGTGCCTCTTAAGTTTCAGCAAACAGCCCAGATAGAAACAGAACTCTCACTCCTACTTTTCATTTTCTAAGAGAAAAAAGTTGCCCGACTTGGGGTTGCATATTCATCCCTGTTCCGTCAGCTGTGGCTGGAAGCAGGGTAGGACTATGATGCAAAATATTTGTCAGGAGCTCCTGATTCCTGTTGGGGTCTCAGCAGGGATGGGCAGATACCCCAAAGTGTCTCTACTTACAAATAAAACATACAATAATAATTTTTTTTAAAAACCCATGTTAATTATTAGTACTAGTAAAGGTTTACCGAAGTGGGTAGGTATCAGATCACTATACAAAATATAATTGTGTTTCTTTAAAAGAGCGATAAAGAGAAAGCATACATTTTAAAAACATATCATTAATATTAACAAAAAATGTTGCCTTCTAATAAACTAAGGATATGTGACAGACACATGAATTGTAAACATTACTTAATTCAACTAAAAAAGACCCCAATAAATGGAGACGGAAAACACTTTTCATGGAGAGAAAACTCAGTATCACATAGAGATATCTCTTGTCTCCTAGATTACTTATAGACTCAGTGACATATCATTGAAAATCTTAAGAAGTTTGACCTGCTGGTAAAAATTCATATAGAAGAACAAATGTCCACATATATCCAAACATTCATTCAGAAAAAGAGGAAGATGAGAAACCTATTCTGCTAGACATCAAGACTTGGGGACGATTAAGTATTGGCTCAGGGACAGACATATTGACTAATGGAGTCAAATAGGTAGCTCAGAAGCAGATTCCCGTGGAATTGAGAACTTGACACATGAAAAAGATCACACTGGAGAAGACAACTTACGGCACTGACACAATTTAATATCCATAAAACGAAGCAATCGATTTGGATTCAAATCTTATACCACTAACAAAAATCAATTCCAGCGAGAAAGAAAACAGATGAATAAGCAAAATATTAAAATCTATAGAAGTAAATATATGGGAATATCTTTGAAACTTTAGTGTAGAAAATAATTTCTTAACACAAAAATTGCTAGTCAAAAGGGAAGGATTGATATATTTATTGAAAGATACTATGGAGAAAGTGAAGCAAAAAGACAACAGAGCTTGAACTGTTATGTGCAAGATACACAACTCTGAGAGGATTGATTTTTAAAAAATAGAAAAACTATAAAGCAGAGAACATAACAATGAACGAAATGTAACAAGCAAAAAAAAAAAAACAATAAGCAAAACATAACGAATAGGCATTTTACAGAAGAGGAAACACAAACATCAACAAATATACAACGATACTCTACTTCATTTAAAATGTGCTAAATTCAAAATAAGAACTTCTTGATATACTGTTTGACTTTCATTTTTTTTATTTTTTTTTTATTTTTTCAATATATGAAGTTTATTGTCAAATTGGTTTCCATACAACACCCAGTGCTCATCCCAAAAGGTGTGCTCCTCAATGCCCATCACCCACCCTCCCCTCCCTCCCACCCCCATCAACCCTCAGTTTGTTCCCAGTTTTTAAGAGTCTCTTATGCTTTGGCTCTCTCCCACTCTAACCTCCTTTTTTTTTTCCTTCCCCTCCCCCATGGGTTTCTGTTAAGTTTCTCAGGATCCACCTAAGAGTGAAAACATATGGTATCCGTGTGACTTTCGTTTTGTATGTGGTTGTGGAACATTGGGAATTCTCACACTGTTGATATGAGTAAGATTTATATTTATGAATAACATCTATCTATTTTTAGGATGTTTTAATACTAAATATAAATGTAAGGTTTCATCTAAATAAATTTCTTGATTTACAAATTTGATATTAGATTCCAAGGTACTATTATAATAGGTCAGATTCTCTTACTCATTACAAATATAGAAAAATAAAAAAATATTAATGCTCTGTTTTCTTTTCCATAAAAAGTATCTATATTTACATCCTAGTCTCCCTAGGGTTAAAAGGTGCTAACCTAATTATGGAAGTCAGTTAATATTCCAGTTAATTAGGTTATCTGCTTCTAGAGAGTTAGCCTAAGGGAATAACTTAGATTCTTGTCTATGACCCTGAAGAAACACTTTGAATCTTCTTTTTAATTATTATGCCAATTTTTAAAATAATTTTCAGCACAAGAGTCACTCAAGTGGTAATTCTGTCTTCTTATGGAAGTCTGCAACTCCACCTAGGATATGCAGCTGATTAGAACATTTTTATCTGTAAATATCTTTTCCCCTGAATTTTAAAGACTTTAAAACATTAATGCAATCTTATGCTCATTCCTATTCTTAAAAGCATGCAAATCTTACTGATTTTAATGACAGCAGATTGATTATGGATGTCATATATTGTGTTCTGACTTGATGTTATACATATGAGGCCATTCTTGAGACAGAAAAGGTCTTCTAAATCATGTATTTAATACTTACTAGAATATGTGTCATTCATCAACATGTAAATATGTCAACAATACCAAAAAGACTGACAAATAAAATCCAGTAGGAATATACTGAGTATATTCTGATCTCTTGACCCTCTTTGTTGTATTTAAATTAATATTTATCTTTGTGTATAGTGGACTCAGGACTTTAATAGATTTAATGTTTTTTAATTAACCACAATCATTATTCCATTTTTGATGCTCAAATTGTCACCATCAAACCTTTATAATTTGGTCCCTGTGTCTTTTTTATATGATTTTACTAAACCTGGAATGAGATCTTGCCTTCTGATAAGGAAGGTCTATACTTTCTTATATCTTCCTTCCCCAGACATGGAATCACTTATCCTTCCAAAAACCCTGGTTCCTTTTCACAGAAAATTGATTTTATAACTGTAATCTTGGTTTCCTTTTTATATATTAGTTTGGTCCCACCTGAAATTCCATTGACTCTAGGCCATGTCAGTGGGAAGAGGGAGAAATTATCATATTAATAATTACATATATATTATATATGTATAGCTGACCCTTGAACAGCATGGGTTTGAACTGCGTAGGTCCACGTATACATGGATTTGGCTTTCTTTTTGAGTAAATTTACAGTAAGGTACTGTAAATATATTTTCCTTATAATTTTCTTAATATTTTCTGTTTTCTAGTTTATATTATTATAAGAATACAACACACAAAATGTGTTAACCAACTGTTTATATATGGGTAAGGCTTCTTACACTCAGATTTTTGACTGTATGGGGATTGGCACCCCTAACCACTGTGTTGTTCAAGAGTCAATTGTATGGGGAAATACATATGTGTTATGTAATCTGCTACATAATAATGTCAATTCAGGTATATATCAGTTGTCAAATTCATTTGGAGGAGGGAAGCTCTTCAAACAGACCATTGTTCTTAAGACTCTGAAATCTCTAAACACCATTTCCATCCACATCAGTAGAAGTTCAGAAAATTATATGATTTCATACTCTTTTTGCTAGAAACATTTTTTTAATAAACCTGTGATTATATCTCATATCCAAGGAGAAGGGTTTATGGTTTTCCAGATTTAAATTTTAGTGTCTATTAAATATTTCCTGCTATGTTTCTTTCAAATAGGAAAAAAAAATTATCAAGCCTCTGACTTTATTTATTTATCTATTGATTTATTTATTTCAGTGTTTATTTACTTTTGGGAGACAGAGAGAGAGAGAGGGAGAGACCGCACAAGCGGGGGGTGGGGCAGAAAGAGAGGGAGACACAGAATCCAAAGCAGGCTCTAGGCTGTGAGTGCAGAGCCCAGCATGGGGCTTGAAGTCACAAATTATTAGATCATGACCTGAGCCAAAGTCGGATGCTTGACTGAGTGAGCCACCCAGGTGCTCCTCAGTCCGCTGCCTTTCATGTTCTATTATTCTGAGGAACTTTCTGCATTTTGATACATATTCAGTTATTCAAACATTGAAGTTCAGAGAGTGGAAGAGTTAATTTCAATAAAATATACTGTTTAAGGAGAGGAATCTTGAATCTCTTTTATGTGGGCCAGATAAAGTTTATTGGACTACAAGGCTTCTGTGTGAGTACACTGTGTATTTTAAGTCTTTGTAGGGTGGACCCCAAGAGTGCTCAGGAAATAGTAATCAAACCTTGAAGCCAGATTCCTTTGGATGGGTGTTTGGCATTTTCTTGAGGGTTTTTAATAGGCATAGCTCCTGGTTATCTGTTTGATGTAACTCTCACCTACCCACAGATCACATCTATTCAGGGTTGAAGGTTTCCACTTTTCTCCTAAATGTTTCAGCATATCATGGCTCCCCGAACTATTGATAGAGCACTATAATTTTGAGTCATCTCTGCCATGCCAATTACAAATTTTCAGACCAGGGCCCATAACAGTTTAATATCCGTGGAACAAGGTTGGGGAGGGAGCTGCTTCCTGATCCTTGAATTGAGAACCTCACATAGAGTGATCTAGCCTAGGGACAAAATGAAGACATTCAGTTGATAAGGAGAACTTCACGGAGATGTAAACACTGGGGACACCATTGTAAAGAGACTAAACAGACTCAGTTCACCATCCTTCTGTGAATTCACAAGTCTTTCTAATCTAAAGCAGCCGATAAATGGCCAAAGCCATCCAGGTCTTACCCAGATAGCCAAGGGAAGAGGATGAGACGGGCTGGAAAGAAAGACCTAGTGTCCTACCTCTCACATATTCTGTTTTGGTCCTGGAAGCTAAGAGCACAGACTCCCATTAAACCATAAGTGTTGTTTACTAAGAAACACATGGTAAATTAAATAAAGGAGAAGGGAGGAATACACAACACATACTGGTTCTTTAATACATTAAAATCACAGATCTGGTTAAATTGCTTTGAGAATTACCTGCGGTGAATAGGAACAGACAGGGAAGAGAAGATACTGTGATCCCAACCAAAGGAGAGGAAGGATGACGTTCCAATCATAAGTTAGGAAACTTCAAGAAGACCTTTGAAAGAGGCAGTTCATTTATAGATTTCAATGGGGTTATAATGTTTTTTTCTTTTTTTTTTTTTTTTACTTTTTTTTTTTATTTATATATGAAATTTATTGTCAAATTGGTTTTTTCTAACAAAATATTAAGGATCTATCATTTTGTTGAGACTCTATCTTCTTTAAACTACTGATCACCTAGGAGCGAAGTTCTTCATAATTTGGCTTTGTCCAATGAATCCTTGTTCTCTTAAAGCAAAGTAATTTTGTAGGTGTTAAGGCATTCTGCATGTCAAGTACATCACGTACGTTACTATATAACTCTCATATCAACCTCAGCTGTTAGGAATCGGTAAAACCCTTTATAGACAAGTAAATTGAGATTTAGGGAATAAGCTATAATACCTTGCCTAAAATCAGAATATACCTAAGAGGCCTTCCCGCCAATTACTTCTGTAAGTTCATTTATTAAAAATGAAATTTACACATGATGGCAGGTGTCTACACCTTCTTCTTTGTGATATTTCCTTCATAAAAGCTAAGATTGTTTCCATCAGCCTGGAAGGACCTCCTTCAGGATTGAATTTTTGCTGGAAACAAGAATGGCGACATCTGCTGGAGGCACGTGTTTCAGCACCACACATCTGGGTCTGAGAAACTGACTCATTTGACTCAAGTTCTGCCTTCATTTCCTAGCAGAGGTTACAGGTACACATGCAAATGGAAAAATAATGGAGTCCGTGCTCTACTTATAATAAAGATTTATTATGGAAAGAGACAAGTTCTTTGAGACAAGATTTTGAAAGACCCGAAAGCTTCTAGAATTATCTTTGCAAAGAAATCCGCAGGACTCAGAAGCTGAAAAAGTCAGAGAAAGCAGTTTGCAGTGGTTGCCATAGTAGCAAAAGTAAGCCTGTCCTCCGGGAAGAACAGAGACTAGCTAGCTGCCCCCCAGGGAAGTAGATTTCAGGGCTCATTAAGAGGCCCCAGGTTCCAGGAGATACCAAGCTCTGAAAAGACAAACAGCTGAAGAAGTGTCTGTCTGTAAGTGTGTTTATCACCAGAGGCGGCTTCGTCAGAGGGGTACAGATCAGCCAAATCAACAGGGCACCAGCGGATGCATTATTTTGAAGTCCAAACTACATTTACTGTCGGCAGGAGGCAGTACGCTTTGAATGCCACAGGATGACAATAGGGAGAGATTACTGTCTTCACCTTGCTTAGGGAGAAATTTCACTCCATCACATATATTTAAACCACAAACAGGAATCCATAAATGCCAAGGGTTTTATGTGCGGTGACTCAAATGTCACAATTTTAAATCTATTTTAGATTTAAAGCAATACCTCCTAATTCAGTATTCTGAAAATGATCCCCTCCTTATATTCCTTTCAGACTTGTATAAATGTCAACCTTTCAAGATAGTTTTTCAGAGCAAAGATCACAATCATTTAAGTACCTTCCCTGAAAGAAACGCTCGATCATTTTAGTTAACTATTTTCTAGACATTTTTCGTCTCATTATCCGCAAGTGGGCAGGACAAAGAGTGAAAGGTATGAGTGATTACTTTAGCTCCTTTCTCCTCAACCTACTGAATTTTCTAGAATTGGGAACCGAGTGTTGATGGATGTTTCTTCTTCTGCTTTTCTTTGGCATTTGGTGTTTTAGACCACACAATACTTCATATTGTTATGTAATCACTCTTCCCATATCTCTTGAAACAATTATCTGAGTATTTCCTTTGTGAATGTTTATAATGTTTTCTTTACTTTTTAATAATGGTTTTTAAATTTTTTAATGCTTATTTTTGAGAGACAGAGAGAGAGAGACAAGAGTGTGAGCAGGGGAGGGGCAGAGAGAGAGGGAGACCCGGAATCCGAAGCAAGTTCCAGTCTGTGTGAGCTGTCAGCACAGAGCCTGACGTGGGGCTTGAACTCATGAACTGCAAAAGCGTGACCTGAGCGGAAGTTGGAGGCTTAACTAACTGAGCCACCCAGGCTCCCCTTTAATAATGTTTTAAGTAGAAAAATTTCTGAAGACTGGTATTATTGAAATGTATTTCTATAACCACGTATTTAAAAGGACGTTTGTTTGGGTTTATCATTTTATGTCTGCAATTCTTTTCCTTAAAAACTAAAACCGTACTCCTCCTTGTTTACTTGCATCCACTCTCACTGTTTTGGGCGGTGCCCTGATCCTTGTTCCTTTGTAGGCAATCTGCTGTAACTCACTGTAAGCTTTGTCATTTCTCTAGGTCTTTGATGTTTTTAAATTTCACAGTAGCATGTACAGGTATAGGGGTTTTGTTTGTTTGTTCTTTTAACGTATCCTCTTTGGCCTAAAGGGAGATCTGGTGAGCAAACTCTAGTACACACAGCCTTGGCTTTCCTAAAGGACTCACTCTGCTTACCAGGTGTCCCCATTAATCTGTGGGTTTCCATTATGTCCGGGATCTCCAACAAGAAGTCCTTTCTTAGGCAAGTGAGATGTGAGATTCAGTATAAAGTCACCAGTTAGAAACACCTAATGCTGTGAAGATTTGTGCTGCTCAGAATACTTCTAACTGAACACTTTTTCTGCAGAGATGGTCTTTTGGCAATTTTTTAATTCCATGCTTAAAACCTTGTGTTAGAGTGACATCACGTGGTAGTGTGAGGTTATGCAGGCAAGGTTTGTTAGCAAGATTATCTGTTCAATAAATAAGGTCGACTCCTCAGTGACTGGGAATACTTCTTCTAAGTTATTTCATACAAAACACCACATTCTTTTATTTTCTCACTGTACAATAGAATTGAATCAGATGGTAATTCTCAGCATTTTAAAATACATGTTGTTGAAATAAGTATTCGGAGTAACAATTCCCCCCCGCCCCTTTTTTTTCAAAGTTTTTATTTAATTCCGGTAAGTTAACATATAGTGTCAGATTAGCTTCAGTTGTACAATTTAGTGACTCAGCATTTCCATACAACACCCGGTGCTCATCACAGCAAGTGCACTCCGGAATCCCCATCACCTGTTTCACCCATCCCCCCACGCACCTCCCCTCAGATTACCACCAGTTTGTTCTCTATAGTTAAGAGTCTGTTTCTTGGTTCACCTCTCCCTCTCCCTCTCTCCCTTTCCCTCTCTCCCTCTCTCTCTCTCCCTCTCTCTCTCTCACTCTCTCCCTCTCTCCTCTCTCCCTCTGTATCCGCCCCCCCTTCACCTTTGCTCATTTGTTTTGCTTCTTAAATTGCACATATGAGTGAAAGGCTGCCCTAGCAAAAACAAAACTTCCTAGTGGATGTTATTTTTGAGAATTTTAAGCTTAAGCTTATTTAAAATTTAAATCCTAATCTTATAGTTTCCCACATTTTAAAAGAACTGTGAATTTTTATTTAATCATCAAAAACAGTGATGATAAACTAAAATATTGAGCCAAGTAATAGCATCTGTAAAACAATAGGATCTCTCTTCGACCTAGAATGAATTAACTGGGCTAACATTAACTAACTATGAGCTAACATAAGACCTGTATGATTTAAATTGTGTATGTTTTTAGCATTGTGATCAAAACCATTATTAATGTATGTTTTACCAGGCATGTCACTTAGCTTTGTGTCCTAAGGCTAGGAGTTCAGTCTTACAGAAACTTTTCTTGATGGCATGTTGCTAGTTATATGTGCACTGTTTCCTTCTTATACTTTTATTTTGATTTAAATTTTATCTAATTGTTTATAGAATATCGAAGACCGAACTTATACAAAACATCAAGTGTTTTAGGTTTGGTTCCTAGCAGAGCCTGAGGTGGGATTCTGTTTTGGTGATTTAGTGAGGGAGGGTTGTCCAGAGAGTGCACTGGGGGACTCGGAACAGGAGAAGGGAATCCAGATCAGCACGAATGTGGTCTTAGCTGGAGACTTGGTTCAGACTGATCCCAGAGGAAAGCTCTGGAGCAATGCCGTCCAGAAGAAATATAGTAAATATGTTGCATGCCACATATTTAATTTTAAACTGTCTAGTAGCCACATTTAAAAAGGTAAAAAGAAACAGATGGTTTACAACATTTTGTTTAAACCAGTACATCCAAAGTATTGTCATTTCAGCATATCAATATTAAACACTGATGAGATATCTTACATTCATTTTTCATACTAACTTGTCGAAATCCACTGTATATCTCATTTCATCCATTCAGTAACTGCTAGTCGCACTGTGTATTCAACAGCCAGTTCTAGAGCGTCAGTTGCACAAAAGTTGACCCTATCTTGTGCCAAAGGAGTAAAATTTTATATTCCCATTTCAGTCAGTTATTGGCTCTAACATGCCCTTAGAGAGTTTGCAAGAGTAGCCCGGAAGGTGCAGTGGCTCCCATTTGGCTGGGGGTAATTCTCAAGAGAAGGTATCATCTGTGAGTTTTGCTATCTGGGGGTGGCTGCACCTGCCATAAAGAGGACCTAGGCATCCAACAAAGTATTCACCATAGTCCCTAGCACTGCTCACATACACTTGCTTCTCACGTCAAGTTCTTTCAGTGCAGGCTATGACTCTCTAGGATTCTAGTTGTTTCCATTTTCTGGGATAACTGCAAGAGGAGAGTAGAGGGGCCAGTGACAGCCTCTGCTGCAGAGTTGGCCCCAGTATTATAGCTTATACTCCAGGGGGTCAAGCCAGCTTTCGCAAACATTCATGGATGACCCAGTGAGATGCACCTTTCTTGAGTAGGCATGATTGAACCAGGGATTACATTTCTTCTTCACAAGAGACCCTAATGTCACTAAATAGAATCCACCTGCAACGCAATCCAGGAAATAGCAGAAATATGGGGCTCTAAGGGGAAGTAGGAATGAAGAGGTTTCGAATATGGTGAACTGAAGAGAATTGCACGACAAACAAGAGTGGGAACAGGATTGCCAGGGTTGAAATGTCTCAACTTTTCAGGAAGGCAGGTATGTTCTATTTATGGCCATCCTGAAGAAAGAGAAAGAACCCCTATCCAGGATTTAGTCAACATGTTAAGAGTGATGACACCATATACATGCAGAACAGATGGGAAAAGTTTACCACTCCCATAACAAGGAGGCTCTGTAGTAGTTCCAAAAATGGCTTGAGAGAGCAGGGGAAGGAGACTGGCCAATGAGGGTAAGGCAAAGCAGCGGTTCCTACAGGTAGTTTGAAGGTCCCATTGGTGTCAAAGAATGGAGCATCTGGGCCTTCTTACCTGCTTTTCCAGGTATTGGGTAGGAGGTAAAGGGGGGAGGGGAGATATTTAAAATGGCCAGCAATGAGAGCTCAAAGCTGGAGTCAGGCTATGTATTTGTTTGCTAGAACCTGCTACAACAAATGACCATAAACAAAGGGCTTAAAATGAAAGGAATGTATTGTCTCACAGTTCAGAGACTGGAAATCTAATATTAAGATGTCTGCAGGGTTCGTTACTTCAGGAAGCTTTGAGGGAAAATCAGTTTCATGCTTCTTTCCTAGCTTCTGGTGATGGCTGGCAGTTCTTGGCACACTCCCCAGCTGATGGATGCCTCACTCCAATCTCTGCCTCTGCCCTCACAGGGTGTCCTGCCTGCACGTCTGTCTCCTCTTGTAAGGACACCAGTCCTGTTGGATCAAAGATCCATCCTACTCTAGTATAACCTCCTCTTAACTTGAATTGCAATTACTTTTGCAAAGACTCTATTTCCTAGTAAGGTCACATTCATGGATATCAGGGATTAGAATTTAAGCTTGTTTTTTTGGACATACAATTTAACCCCCAACAGACCACTAAATTCCATATGCCACTCTTTGACAGAAGAGATTTGTGCCTGGGTATCAGGTAAACATAACAGCAGAATTAACTTCTTGATGGCTAATTTCTCCTTACTGTTAAGTTTAAGCTAATTGGTCATGGCCCACTGTCACAGATTGATGGGTGTTCTGGGAGGGCTGAAAGCAATAATATTCTCCATCTACTTTTCTTCCCTGAAAGCCATTGAGTTTCTCCTGAGATCTTTGGCATCACTAAGTATTGGTAATATGACCAAAATGTTGCCTACTCAACTGCTTTAGGGGCTGCAGATTACTTTGCTTTCTAAATTTGCTGGGTGTTGGGACAGTGTAGTGATGATCTTTGGACTCTTTAGAAAAAGAAACTGTAGGATTAAGGATACTTACAACTGGTCTGTAATAGCTCCATCTTTATTTCTAGAGATGCCTGGATGTCTGGCTTTGACTCTTGGCCAAGAGAAGGGTCGTAAAATTGATAATGTGTGCTGTTCAAATTCTGACCCTTAGGGCCAGTTTGTTTGCTTCTGATTTCCAACTAGCACAATGGTTTAGACAACCCGGTCTGACTATGTGATCAGAGGTACCTTAAAAATCTCCCTCGGAACTTCTGCTTTGAGCTGCCCAGAAGCCTACAGTCAAACACACACCTTGGTGGTTCAGTCCAGAGATCGTGTCAGTTTGCCAACAAGTACCCTGGGGAGTTAGCGCCTAGATGTCTTTCAAAGCCTCCTTGCTTTCCTGTACTCCATTGTCTTTCTCTTAACGAATCATATCCTTGTAAATAAGCGCCTTGTGTAAGCGAGCAGTGTGGAGTCATGTCTTTTCAGGTATCTGGTCTTTCGAAATCTTTGCAGAGGCTGATCGAAGACTTGAGATTGGCACAGCTTTTGAGGCCTGAAGGCGCTTTAGTGCTTTCAGGAAGCGATTCTGCAGCCTGCTTCTGCTGGAAGAACCTCAGATCTTCCCAGTGAGTAAACATCTTGTTTTAGCTGAGACTGAGCAGAAAAAAAAAAAAAAAAAAAAAAAACCTGGGGGGAAACAAAATTAATTTCTTTGAACTTCTGTAAGTACGAGACATTTTTATGGAGTTTTAATTGTTTTGGATTTGAAGTGTTTGACCTTGAAAACTTTTAGCATTTGCATTTAGTTCATCCTGGAAATCTTATTAATAAGAAACCGTCTTCAATATGTGGAGCAATTCGTTATTGTAGGGCTTTTATTATGAGAGTACCTTTATGAAAATTATTATTGGAATATCTTGTTGATGTCATTTAGTCTCCTTGAAGGTCTTCTGATATGCTCTGTTGAATTGCTTACTGAACACAATCTGCATAGGAAATAGAATGGAAAAGTAATGTTCAGTCTTGGTGGAACACTCATCTTGGAGTTAGTATCTTCTTGTGCCTGATTTCAGATCATTATAAAACAAATTCAACACTAATATCTATTGGACTGTGAAGGTTTTGTAACACACCTGAAAATGGGCATTCCTCTCATGAGAGTTGGGTTTTATGTTCGCTCCTCTTAAATTTGGACCTTTTTTAGTGATTTTGTGTGAAGAGTAGAATGCATCAGAAGTCAAGTCCCTAAATCTTGGGTCTGGGTCAGAAAAAGCTACGGAGCTTCCATCTGGTTCTCTCAGGACACTTGTTTTGGAGCCTTGAGCAACTATGTAAGAAGTCCACCCACACTGAGATGTCCAAGATATGAAGAAGCCCAGAGCATGTGGATTGGTCATGTATAATGCTCCAGCCAAGGGCACCAGCTGAGGTCTTGTGCAATAGCTTCAACCTAGTATCAGTTATTGGACATGTTTGTGAAGACTCCTCCTCCAGATGATTGTCCACCTGTCCACCCCCAGCCATCACATTGAAGGCCAAGAGAAACTGGAGCAGAGACAGGACACTCGCACCGCATCATTCTATAAATACTGAACAATTGTTGGTGTGTACTGTGTTTCAAAGGATTAGCAACTATAAGCAGCAAGTCAACTCAGAAGTCTTAATGACGGAGCAGCAGCTGGCATTAGGTATACAACCTAAGGGCACCTAGGGGCTCAGTCCGTTGAGCGTCTGACTTCAGCTCAGGTCACTATCTCACAGTCTGAGTTTGAGCCCCACGTCGGGCTCTGTGCTGACAGCTTCAAGCCTGGAGCCTGCTTCGGATTCTTTGACCCCCTCTCTCTTGGCCTGCTCTCCCCTGCTCTCACTCTGTCTCTCTCTCTCTCAAAAATAAGCAAACATTAAAAAAAATGATGTACAACCTATTGAAAACTGAAGCAGGAAACTCTGATTGACATTTGGTTTCCTTCCTCGAGAAGAACAGTCAAAACCTGATTGACCATGGGGTTGGCCCTGTGGGTTAAGGGCATGAAAATCTGAGCAAAGTTGGGGACAGACCTATCCTTCCCCACTTCTGAGTCAGGAGGAGAGGTACCATCACCATTCTCGGATCTTCTATCTTTTCAGTGACTCCCTCAGAGGTGGGGAAGTAGTGATGTTCTTGTTGGAGATTTGAGAAGAAATGGGATATTTGTTGCAGCTCATATCCTCTGCTTTCCTCTTTGGAAGCCAGCCTGACCAGAGGCAGCACACATTTCCTGCTCCTTTGGCCATGGCCTACGCTTACGGGGTCAGGAGAGCACGTAGTGTTCTGGCTTTTTCTGCGACTAGGACTAAGTCTCCAGGTCACGGAGCTTATCCCCTACTGCCCCCACTTCTGTGTGCTATCTCCCACACACAGAAGATGATGTTTTGTCCTCCAAAGGTCTTATTCCTGACTTAATTTTTATTTTGTTCAGAACTCAGGTAGGGGTGAGGAGTGGCACGTATTGGGCTTCCTTAAGATGCTAAGACAATTCCTCTGTGTATATCATACACTCAGTCATATTATTTATGCTGTCATGTGAGCTACTAACACAGGAAAGAGTAAACCTTTGATGTTTTTACTAACTTAGAGAAAATTAATATATATGTATTATATATATTTTTATGTATATCATATATAAATCATATCACATATAAATATATCATATATATCATATATAAATATATATCATAAATATATATATTTATGATGTGACATCTTGTCCTAATCCTTAGAAATGGAGTCCAGATGCTTGGAAACCAGTCTGTCAATATATTACTACCATACTAAGAGCTTCTTCAAAATAACTGAACTTTGTGTAATTTCTGGACCCATAGAGTTACCTTACTTTAACTATTTGTGAATATAATTCACCACTTGAAGAAGTGATGAGACATTTAGAAATTACTAAAGAGATACTTTAAGTGTTTTCCTCTGAGAATCTTATTCTATCATAAAGAAGTTTCAAAGGGCTATTGGATGATTTGTTTTGTTTTGTTTTTTCAGAAAACAATCTTATACAATGTGATATGCTTCTTTTCTAATCCAAACCATCCTGGGATTGCACAGAGGAATGACAAAGTCCCTGGTCATAAAATTGCTGAGGAACACTGATGCCTTTGGAACTAGCAATCACCCAATCTTCTTGTTCTTAAGAAAAATACAATCTTGAAACATTTACTTCTGTAGGCAGAAATTTCTTTCTGAAATTCTTTTTCTGAGTTTTTGGTTTTATACTCCAGTCTTGTGAATATTAGCCCTTAAATTAGCTGCTTATTTTTTCTCTTCAGTCCCGTAAAATCTACCATTACAATGGTAATGTAAATACCATTACAAGGTTTTCAATTTTTTTAAAAAGTCAATTATTGTTATGTTTGGTTCTGCCCTAAAGGTTAACCTTAAATAACTTATATCAGCTTTACTGAGGAATAACTGATATACTGAAAAGAAATGAACATATTTAATATGTACAATTTAATGAGTTTGGACATAGACAAATGCCCATGATATGAGCACCATGATCAAAGGAAGAGATATATATGCATATCTCTCAGTTTCCCCTGCTCCACCATGTTTTGTTGTTGTTTTTAGTGTTAAGGACACTTCACATGAGATCTGCCCTCTTATGAATTTTGGAGGGCACAATAGTACACTGTCAACTATAGGCACTATGTTGTACAGCAGATCTTTAGAGCTTATTCATCTTGCATAACTGAAACTATATCCATTGAACAGTTCCCCACTTCTCCCAGCCCCCGTCCCCTGGAAACTGCCATTCTATTCTTTGCTCCTATGAGTTTGACTATTTTAGATGCCTCCTCGAAGTGGGATCATGCAGTATTTGTCCTTCTGTGACTGGTTTATGTCATTTAGCATAATGTCCTCCAGATCCATCCTTGTTGACTGAACATTTTACTTAAATTTTATGTACTTCAGTCTGAAAATTGTCCTTGAATTGTCTTGTCTTTCATAAGCTGCGCTAGCCTTCCCCCCCCCCCCCCAAAGCACAAGCAATTCTGAAGTGCCACATTATTGATACCAGTCAAGGGCCAGCAGTCTTCAAAGGGGGTAATTTGAGCGGTTTAAAGAGAAATTGCAAAGGTTTTGTCAAGGTATAATGGACCCAACAAGAGATAATGTATGATTCAGGAACAAACCAATCACAGTGGAGTGGCATTCCCACTCACAGTTAGACGGAGGAAAGGGAGGGGTTACACAGGACCCAAAGGAAAGTAGCTTAGTGGAGGAGACTTCATGAAAGGAACTGTGGTCATCGGTGGAAGGTCACATAGCCAACACGTGCTGACTCCGCCGCCAGGGGAAACTGGGGACATCAGTGGTTTCTGGCTTCCCAGCTTCGACTCATGCTTCTTATTGAATGAACCCAACAGGAAGCCAGAGAGCAAGTGAGTTTGATGTAGACCATGAATGTCAGTTTCCTGAGACACAGAGCAGGTACAATGGAGACAGGGGAAGCGAGAGGGGGAAATGTCTAGCACAATTATCAAAGATCCCAGGAGAAATATTCACTTTTCAACTTGCCAGATTTTCATTTTATTCGGTCTTTTACTCAGCAAATAACTACTGAGTGCCTAATGATGAGATAGGGGCTGTGAATCAGGAGGAAAAAGACAGTGTATGTGTTCAGGGATTCTATGGTTTAGTGAGGGAGTTAGGATACAAAAAGGAAAATTACAATACAGGGAAATACACCTTAAAAAATAAACCTTTTTGTAAAAGCAGGTCCACCTCTACTGAGGTGCTCAGCACTGCTTTGGAGGAGTAGATGGAACATGAGGACAGGTTTTCTGGAGGATATGCCTGTGATGGAACCGGGAGGAACCGGGACTTATCTGTGTGAAGGGTGTGGAGAATCATACTCCAGGCGGTTGAGAAACATGCAGTTGCTCAGAAACCTTAAGTAGCGTGGAGCTTTACAGGAATATTTTGGCAGAGACAGCTCTCTATTTCTTTACTAACAATTTTTGTCGCTGTCATGGTGCACCGTGTGCTGGAAACGCATGCATACGCACGTACACGCACATGCCTCCCAGGTTTACTTTCAGCTAAGTGGGTCCTTGATATCAGCCGAGACGGTTACAAGAGGTAGGCTCTGAAAGATTAATGAGATAAGTCATGCATTCAACAGTAACCAGAAATAGCAGATTTAATCACGGGAGAACTCTAGGTGTTGGAACTCTCAAATACAGAATATGAGAAATATAAGTACAAAATGTTTAAAGTAAGAAAGGATACATTTGAAGCCATGGTTATACAGTGAGGGATTTGAACAGAAAAGGTTGAAAACGAACATTCAAATGGAACTTCTATAATTGAAATTTAAATAGCCATTCATATAAAAACTCCATGAACAGGTTGAATAGCAGATTAGACGCATTTGGAAAAATGATCTGTGAACTCAGGGCTCAGAACCATGTACACGTAATGGTAAGAAGATAAACCTGAGAGAGAGGCAAAGAGATAGGAAACATGTAGTAGTGACTAATTGGAGTGCTAGAGGAATGGAGAAGAGAGAATTGCTAAAGAATTGCAGAATATTTACAGAAAAATTAAAAAGAGAAATCCATAGTCCAAGGAGCAGAATATAATTTTTTATTGTGGGAAAATACATATATAATTAAATTCACTTTCACTGTTTTAAAGTGTACAATTCAAGTGGCATTGGATACATTTACCATGTTGTATTAGAGTAGTAAAACATCCTAGTAAGGCTCTGAAAATGTCATTTTAAAGTTTGTATAAGATTTACAAGGAGGGGTGCCTGGGTAGCTCACTCGATTAAGTGTCTGACTCTGGACGTCGGCTCAGGTCGTGATCTCACGGTTTCGGAGTTTGAGCCCTGCGTCAGACTCTACGCTGACAGTGCAGAGCCTGCTTGGGATTCTCTCTCTCCATCTCTCTCTGCCCCTCCCCTGCTCTCCCTCTCTCTGCCTCTCTCCAAAGAAATAAATAAACTTAAAAGATTTAGAAAGAATAATGTGATAGTAATATAGTTATATAATGTAAATAGTTGTTTACAGTCATTTAAAATTTTAAACAAAGAGCAAAATTAATGTTACATGTATTCAGGTTTATTCTCACAAAACACAATATTCTAACAAAGAGAAATTAATTACCATAAAAAAGATGCACAAGCATCTTTAAAATCATTATTCTAGTATATTGAATTGAGAATTCCATTTGAGATTCAAGTTATAATTATTATACTTGTCTATAATTTTAAGAATAAATAAAAATTAAAATGGTACTTACTTACCTAATCACTTATTTTGGGAGACTGACATTTTTATGACTCTTTTTGTGGTTTGCCAATCATCAATATGCAATTTAGACTATCAGGCTAATTTATTACAGCTGGTAACCACAATTGAGCGTGTTACAAATCCGTACTGTATTGGGCTTCTACAGTGATTTATATCTGAGGAGGAAGACTTTTTTTTTAAGGTTCATTTATTTATTCTGAAGAAGAGAGTGTGCGCATGCACAGGGGAGGGGCAGTGAGAAGGAGAGAGAGAATCCCAAGCAGTCAGTGCAAAGCCCTATGCGGGGCTCGAACCCACGAACTGAGAGGTCATAATCTGAGCCTAAACTAAAGTCAGACACTTACCTGACCAAGCCACCCAGGCGCCCTGAGAAGAAAGACTTTAAAGATTGAAATTGTTGATTTTCCATTGCATGATGGGGTAAGGGCCCCGTTTCCTGCTTAAAGGACTATTCTTAAACCAGCAAAGATGGATTTTATTATCACAGGGACAAGAGTTGCTCCCCTGATGGGAGCTTTCTCCAGGGGCTATTCAGCTACAAAGTTCACTTTTGGTCTCACCAAGCTAATGCTCTCTTTCTGGAAAAGGAGGAGCAGCTAGTGACTATCACTTAAGAAAACCTTCCTATACCTGAGCATTTACAATCATGGCATTATTCTCTGTCTCTTACCCAGAGTCATGAAACTGAATGTCTTATTGGTCTCCTGTTCTCTTTTGTTACTGATTACCTTCCTTTGGACACTGCCAACTTTTATAACTTATTTGACAGGTGGCTACTAAATGAAAATATGAATGAAAGAACTTGGCTAAAATAGCAAAAACAAAAGTTCAATGAGGGGAGGTTTGGTGCTTTTATTAAATGCAAGGTAAATATGCTTAAATGATTTATTTTTCCTGCTTTAAAATGTCATGTTGTCTGTACTCTCAGAGTCCGTGAATATAATTGTATATATTAACATTCATTTCTGGCTTAATGTAATTAATATTCATTATATTAATAATATGCAATGAACATATGAGACACAGTGTTATTATTCCCGGGTAGCTTTCAAGCTTAAGGGGGAAATGTGCCTAAAGAATTCATTAGAATCACCATAACATGCAATAGAGGTGATTAGAGAGGCATAATTTTAATTGGGATAAAGAGAAATTAGGTAAAATTTAAAGATGGACTTGATAAGTATGTTTTTCATACACACAGAGGGGATGAAAGGTATAGTCGAGTGGGGGGAGAAGAACCAAGGGCAAAGGTGTGCAAAGTTTGATGTGTGTTAATATCAAATAGAGAATAACGTACACTAGGCAAACTGTAAGTTAGAAATGAGGATGAGTCAAGGGTAAGTTCACTCTTACCTCAGTAAGTTCACTGAGGAAAGAATATGTGTTCCCATTGGGAAATTAAGTAATGAAGTGTCTTTAGAGCATAAGGAATTGGAAGAGGGTGGTGAGAGCTGTCACTAAAACCAACATTACATGAGATGTTGCGGATGTTGGACTTGACTTGATAAATAATTGAGAACCATTGAAGGTTTTTAAGCAAGAGAATAACCGGTAAGGCTTACATTATCACTAGATTGCTGTGGAGCAGTATGTACATGAATTTATTGGGGTTAGTACCAGAGTGAGTTCACTACCCGATATGGGAAAAAATGAAGTTGAGTTCTTCCCTCACATCTTAAAAAAATTCCAGGTAGATTACAGGTATTCATAAAGAAACCAAACTTCAAACAAACAGACAAAACCAACCAACCAAACAAAAATAAACTAAAACTAAGATTCTTTTAGTAGATGTTGTATCTGTACAGAAGGGTAGGATTTCTTAAACAAGACATAAAAATCTCCAATCAAAAAGAAAATATTGATAAATGTATTCCACATTTTCAATAATTAAAAAGTTGACAGCACCCTGTACTAGTCAACTCAGTAGTGACTTAAGCATTTTGTTTTCACAGTTCTAGAGGGTGGGAAGTACAACATAAAGGTGCAGGCTGATTCAGTTCCCCAATGAGGGCTCTCTTTCTGGCTTGCAGATGGCCACCTTCTCCCCATCTTCTTACAGTTCAGAGAGAGAGCAAGGAAGTTCCTGGTGTCTTTCTTCTAAGGGCACAAATTCCATCATAAGGGTCCCACCTAATGATTTCATCTAAATCTAATGACTTCCCAAAGGCTCCATTTCCAAATGTTATTATACTCAGGGTTAGGGCTTCCATATATGGTTTTTGGGGGAATGCAATTGAGTCCATAGCACATCCTGTTTTCTATTTTTTGCCTCTCACTCTCTCTGTCCGTACACTTGCTCCTGGAATCATTCCCCAATAACCTAACTGCCCCCAAACTTTTGTCTCAGACTCTGTTTTTAACAGGAACCCAGACTAAGGAGTTGGCATTGGAAATCAGACTGAGGATGGGATTGAGGATCTCACTGGCCAATAGGCAAGAAGACTGTGGTGAGTGGTAAGTGAAACCTGTGAGTCAATGAGAGGCAAGTTCTGTTCTGGGAACTGACAGGAGTTATGGCTACGGTGCTGCAGGGCTGAGACCAAGAACTGAGGCTGGAGAAATAGAATGGGGTTAGATTATGCTGGTCCTTGCAGGACATCTGGAACAGTTTGGTCTTTCTCCTAAAGCAAACGGGAAAGCAGTGACATATTTTAAGCTGTGGAAACAATATGGTCATATTCGCATTGAACATATCAGCATGATGGACACACTAGAAAGTGGGGGGTAGATGGTTATGAATAGGTGTCGGACAATGAGTGTAGAGGCTATTGCACTAGTACAGGTGAGAGCGGGTGAGAGTTTGGACTAGGAGATTGAAAGCAAAGTCCATAGGAACCTTTCCTGGAATTTTAAACAGAACATTTCTGCATTTAATGGAGGATTTGACCAGTTGACTATAGTGGCATCTCTGAATACTCCTTTGAATGACTGTCTGATAATTTCACCAAAAGAAAAAAAAAAAGTCTTGTTAAAACTCATGATTTCCTCAATTTTCTTTACTTTTCAATCTATTCGGTACAATACAAGGAAAACAATTCGCATATTTTCCCATTCCAAACAGTAGCTGTATGTTTAACAGGCAACTCAATGGCATCAACACTAAACCAGCTGGGGGTCCGCCAATGTAGGCCAGTCTAGGCTAGGCTGTTCTGTGGTCTCTGCTTCAATATGCGGGTCTAGCTGGGCTCAGACTGCCTCCGGGGCGGGGCTCAGGTACGATCCAGGAGGAATTCTGAGGTGTAAGCTCCAGCTGTAGCAGCTATCTAGGGAAAGCCCTTTCCATGGCAATGCCAGAAGCTCGAGGGAAATACCTCATGCATCTGAGACTTAAAACTGGCAAAGCAAGTTGCTTGGTGAAGACCAGTCCAAGGAGATTGGGGGAAATGTATTCCACCTCTACGAAGCCAGCACAGGGTTGGGGAAGCATACTCCTACTTCAGAAGAGGGGAGAATTGTGGCCAATAATTCAACCTGTTGTAAAAACTAAACTAGATCATAGTCTCCCCAACCAAACCTGGAAGCTTTTTGACAATTCCTTTCACCCCAGTCCTTCCCCAACTACTGAGTCAGAAGTAGTTCCTTTGTGTCTACATTGCTCTTAAAGGGACGGTTGATATATATATATATATAAATATATATATATATATATATATATATATGTTTTTTTGTTGTTGTTTTTTGTTTTGTTTTGTTTTGTTTTTTACAAGGAAGCCTATGTCATTTTGTAAGGCTTTTCTCAAGTGCAAAATTGTAGTGACATTTGGGAAACCAAATAAATTTTGATTCATAAGGCCCAGGCTTTGTAGAAAGCAGAAAGGATTTTCTGTAATTTTTAAAATTTCAGTTTTAAAAATTATGAGCCAAGCCCAGAGTATTGAACGTAGTTTTATACTACCAAAGGAAAAATATTTGATATTATAAAATACTTATTGCTTTACCATGAATGAAAGAAAAAGTTGAGTCAGTAGGTTAGAAGGGATGGTTCTGAAGGGACCTAACCGGTATCAGTGCTGGTAGGTTAAGAAAGTTAAGTGCGGAAGTGATAGATTTGGAGGATTCATAGGTCGGATTTAATGCCTGACCTTTCAGATTTGTGCCAAGAGGAAAAACATAAAATCTGTTTAAATTATCAATGGCTAAGGGATGGTGTTTTGTCAAATGGGCCTGAAGTTAGCCTTGTAGAATTTGACCACTCTGGGGTGGAGTGGTCAAAGTAGACAAGAGTGCCCAAGCATTCTAAAGGGGAGAAGTCTTTAGAAGACACCTTGAGTCAGAATGAGAAAAGGTAGAATGTATGACAAGTGAGGATGGGACTAATGATACCTGTAGCAGGTCCCACTTCTAAATGCCTAAAATCATCCAGGATGTGGAATGTCAGGGTACAAGATAGTGATGACTAGAGAGGGCTCAAGGGTGAGGTGTTCACCTTCCCATTCAGATGAATGCAAGTCACATGCCCCTGATGACTGGCTCTTTACCTCTGAACCCTGGGAGATAACTCCTATTTAAAAAAAGGAAAGGAGGGGCGCCTGGGTGGCACAGTCGGTTAAGCGTCCGACTTCAGCCAGGTCATGATCTCGCGGTCCGGGAGTTCGAGCCCCGCGTCGGGCTCTGGGCTGATGGCTCAGAGCCTGAAGCCTGTTTCCGATTCTGTGTCTCCCTCTCTCTCTGCCCCTCCCCCGTTCATGCTCTGTCTCTCTCTGTCCCAAAAATAAATAAACGTTGAAAAAAAAATTTTTTTTAAATAAAAAAATAAAAGAAGGAAAGGAGAAGGAGGTTTGAAGAAATATTGAATACATTTTTTAATGGTTGTGTCACATGGGGCAAGCTTGAAAAACAGGGGTGATGGGAGTGCTTTCTCTGCAGAATGACAAGGTGTTATCAGGGGAGCTCTGCAGACAGGTGGCTGTGAACACATCTACCAACAGAATACATTTACAGCCTGAAAGTGACTGTTACCTTAAATTGCGAAAAATCAGAGCCTTCTGCCCTCAGTGAAAATAAGGGTCAAAATTGAGGTCACCTAGAAGTTGAACTGATTCATCAAAACGATGGAAATTTGCATTTTTGCACGTATGAGTTATTAGTCTGAAACATAAACACACACATATCATTTTGAAATAAGAACTCTCAAGATGCTTCATTCTTAAATGTCTGGTTAGAGTCTCTTAAGGTAAATTGGTCTCTTCTGTTTTGTAATGTTGTAGAATTGTTGTTTCACCTGCAGTTGTTTTGATATTTATTGTTCGAGTTCTACATATATGAAAGGTTAGAGATTAAGTAAAAAAAACACAATCCAATGTAATGAGCAGAATAAAATTCTTCTCCGCTGATTTTGGCCAAAGATCCAAGAGTTCTTGACTGCAAATTTGAACGCACCGGCCTATCAAAGTCACAGACCACCAGAGCCTCGTACACAATCTAGTACCATTCAACAGAATGAAGACTTGTTCACTCAAATGGATTTATTTTACTATTTTTGGTTGCCAGCAAAAGGTGAAATGGAAAGTTTGAAATATGCCTGAAAATCTGGTCAGCATCAGCAGCCAAACCAGATAATTAGGACAAAGCCATACTCAGCACCATATTCTTAGAATTTGTAGAGTACAAATTATCTGCAGCTGTGAATAACTTCTAATATTTAAGCAATGGGTAAAAATTTTACTTTTTGACCCGAACTGTCTGGCTTGGCTCTCTCCATAGGCATTATGGCCAACTTTCCATTTTGCTTTGTACTTTACAGGCGTGGGCAAAATCTGGACAGTTAAGAAGCTGAGTAATTTTTTCTTAATTTGGTAAAATAAAGCAAAACTACTTAGCAGGTCATTTATTATTCATTGCTATATACTATCTCTTGATAAATGGTTTAAATAATCAAAGTATTAATTTTATGTTTATTTATAAATTGAGATTTAGAAATAATTTGTCTAGTCCAAGGAAAGAAGGAATGTTAACACTGGAGTATAGCCAGATTTTTCTTGGTCATTATAAACAAACTAATTAAAAGAATAGGTTTAATATTTTTGGGGGGAGAACTAGCTGGTACACATTCCTGGAGAGTTCGATAGTTTTACAGAAAAATTTGTGAAGAAAGGAATACAAAGGAGATGCAAAATACATTAACATTTTTTCAATAGAGAAAGAGACCGAACTGGTATGAGTCTGGAAAAGGGAGTTAAAGCTTTTTGGTAAGTGGGAAAGGGCAATTGGACATTACAGAATTCTGATTCCTGGGATATGGACCATGAAAGGTGGAATCTAAAAGAAAAATTGCAAAGTGAAGGAAAGGACTGAATGAATATCAGCACGTGCTCAAAGAATATGTCATTAGCTATAAGAGCTTCTTCCAAAGTAATATATTTTTGTTTTTGGAAGTAATCTCTTCATAACTAGAAAAAAGAAAAGCCAAAACAAATGAATCAGATTGAGTTTCTCCCTTAAAATTTTGAACCTGGTCCTTGCTTTCAGTGTTAGAGGATATGTACAGCTGTAAATAATTTACACTCCAAAAGTTACAAGAATGAGACTGAGTGAAATACGAGTAATTCTGGAGAGGAGCCAGAGAGAAAAGGAAGGTTAATTCGATACGTCCTGCAGTATCCAAGAAGTTAGTTTACTTAATATGTGGTGAAGAGCAGATAAAATTTATCCAAAATAAGTTTTTAAAGTTAATCTACTGTATTCTAATTTTGTCCATAATACTTTCATATAAATATATCTACCGAACCTGTAGAAAGTTAAGTGACTAAAAAGCTTTGCTATATAGCATCCTAATATAAATTTATCTTAATATTGGATTCATATATAAGTATGATTTTTCAGCAGCTCTGCTTAAAAGAATCTTATTTCTTAAACTTGAATACGATTTTCACTAATAAAACTATATTTTCTAGTATATAAAAATGCAAAGCATATTATTTATTGGCTATGATAAAGGGTGAAGATTTCAAAATATGTAAAAACTTTTTTTTTTCACTTTAAAGATAGTTGTCAGAAATATAAGCATGTTTGATGTCGACTGGTATTAAGATATTTGAGTGGAAAACTAAGATGGCATGACTGATTTTCACATTAGCACATGGTTAGTTTTGACTAAAGATTATCTTCTCCAAACATCCATTCCTTTCTTTGAACAATAAAAACAATAATAATACCACAATTATTCTAGGGAATACTATATCTACCAATTTAGGCATGAATTTTGCTTGTGATTGAAATTTTGCTTGTGTTTAAGGGAAAAACCATGTTTGCAAAAATGAGCACCTTCTTTAAATGGTACTGACTATTCGTTAAAGGACCAAGTAGAGTTGGCCATTAATATTAGTTTGAAAATCTGATAAAAAAAGGGAACATTGAAACACAATACAATTTAAAATTAAGCAAGTATTCACTAACATCTTCCAGTAGGCAACATCGAAGTAATTATTTTTATTAATGCTTAAATTGTTCCATTTTTTAATTCTAGTTCCTTTGAGTAGAAAATTGATGCCATTATTCCTAGGCTCTTTCATTTAACAAAGTTAAGATGAATGTATATATTTATTGTGGTGACTGGCTCTTGATTTTGGCTCAGGTCATTATCTCAGACACCTGCTGTGCTGACCTAGAGCCCGCTTAGGATTCTCTCTCTCTCTCTCTCTCTCTCTCTCTCTCTCTCTCTCAAAATACATAAGTAAATATGTGTATGTATTTATGAATAAAACCATAAATAAATACACATAAACCATATATATAGTTTTATAAAATACATAGTTTTATATATATTCCTTTTTTTTTTGTTTTCATTTTTTTTTAACATTTACTGATTTCTGAGAGACAGAGTGCAAGCTGGGGAGGAGCGGAGAAAGAGACACACACAGAATCCGAAGCAGCTCCAGGCTCTGAGCTGTCAGCACAGAGACTGACGCGGGGCTCAAACTCATGAACCGTGAGATCATGACCTGAGCCGAAGTCGGAAGGCGAACAGACTTTTTATATGACTTTTATATGACTATATATTTAATTGTAGTCAAGACACTCAACTGACTGAGCCACTTGGGGGTCCCTATCCTTTTTTTTTTAATACTATATTGTAGATATCACTTTATGGTCATGTATAGAAACATCTTCATTCTTTTTTATAACTGGACAGCATTTTATTGTGTTAATATGCTACTACTTGTTTGTATAAAATACAGAACGAATTCTCACTGATACTCTCATTAACAATGAGACTGAGGATTTCTACTAAACCTCTTCTATATCCAATCTGTGTCTCTTTTCACCCATGTTGCAAATCCTGTTTCTTGAAGATCTGAGAAATGTAACATTAGCATATCACAAATCACGTAATTTCTCATTTGCTTTATCTGCAATATGCACACAACAGTCTGAGAATAACAATACCAATACTTCCACCAAGAAGATGATTACTGAAAATAATTTAAATTTGTTTGCAGGGTTTTTTGGTCAAATTATCACAATTCAGATAACTTGAAATTATCAATCACTGTGTGGATGTACTAACTGGATATACAGGTAAGTGTGGCTTACCTGGATATACAAGTGTGGCTACTATCTGTCACCGTACAATCTTGTAATACCATTGATAATATTCTCTATGGTGTACCTTTTATGCTTTTGTGTTTTTGTGAGTGTGTTTGTAATTTTTTTAAAATATTCATTTATTTATTGGGAGAGCGCAAACAGGGGAGAAGAGGAGAGGGGGGGGGACAGAGGATCTGAGGTGGCCTCTACACTGACAGGCTGACAGCACAGAGCCCAATGTGGGGTCAAACTCATGAACTGCGAGATCATGACCCGAGTCGAAGTCGAACACTCAACTGACTGAGCCACTTGGGGGCCCCTATCCCCCCCTTTTTTTGATAGTATATTCCAGACATCATTTTATAGTCATGTATAGAAACATCTTCATTCTCTTTTATAACTGGACATTATTTGTTGTGTTAATATGGTACTAGTTATTCATCCATTCTAATATTGACAAATATTTGTGCTATGTCCAATCTATGTTTTTTAGCTATTCTTGGAATTTATAGTATTGTTTAGATGTCCTTTTCTATATTCACCAGCTTGTCCTTGGTATATATTTCTACAGGGGGTATTGCTGTTGCATGAAAAGCTGAAAGGTATATTTAATTGTGCTAAATAGTGCTGATATTTTTATGATTTTTGAACATTTTTGTATTTTTCTTTAGAATTAGATCTAGATATGATCCATACATTGCATTTGGTCGAAATGAATTTAAGTGTCTTAATCTATAAATCCCTGTTCTTTCATCCTTGAAATTTATTTATTGATGTAACCACATGTAGAATTTCATTTTCCTCTCTGCATTTCTTATAAACTAAATGCTGTATTTAGAGGTTTGATTTGGTTTTGGCAATAAGTGTCCAAAACTTCCATACAGGAAGTGTTGGGTAGTTCTATCAGGACACATACAATAAATGGATGCCCTCCTTATGTGATGTTGTGATGTTGGTAGCTATTGATGACTATTTCCTGGATTCATTATTAATTAGTGATATGGAGACTTATGATACTCTAATTCAATTGTAATATATCTAATTATTCTTTCCCCCATCCTTTCTGTGTTCTTTTTCTGGAATTATGATTAGACGACATTTTTTATATCTCCATATAATCCTGAATATTCCATAACCTCTCTCTCACATTCTCCAAATCTTTTATTTCTGGAGTGCATTCTAGATTTTTCTTTTGTTTCTATTTTCAAGTTCACTAATTATCACTTCAGCTTGGTCTAACTGCTGGTTAACCACCTCAGCTTGGTCATCTGCTGGTTAGCCACTTCCAGGGAATTTTAAAATCTTTAATCACTTAGTTTTTATATTTAGAATATCTATTTGTTTATTTAAGAACTACTTGGGCAACTTTCATAATCTCTTGATTTTGCTTATACTTTTAAGACATTGGCACTCATTGAACTTACTTGTTTTTGGTCTGTCTCAATTCTAATACATGAAGTCTTTCTAGTTTTTATTGTGCTTTCTTTTTTCTTCCTGGTTTCATTTATTATGTCATGTGTACTCATATATTGTGCTGTGTGCATGTGTGTGTATGTGTGTATGTGTGTGTATGTGTGTATGTATGTGTATGTGCAGATCATTTGGGAGAGGACTTTATCTGTGAGAATTTTGGGGATCTTGAGGTCTTTCAGCTCTGAACCATTTTAAAATAAATTTGCTGAGAACTTTAAGACTAAGGAGGTCATGGAAGTTGATCTCCAAACTCACACAGGTTCAGCTTATACTTCTGTATTTTCAGGGAATATTTTTGCCTTTAACATTCAGCACAAGCTTAAGACAGGCAGATGTTAATTGATCCTTTACATTCTACACAGCAGGCTAATTGATCATTTACTTTATGCTGAGGTCATAGCTATTCGAGTTCTAGTTTAATGTGAGAAACTATGCCATTGGGCTCTAGGCTTTCCCTTCTCCTGTGCCCTGAGGTGTCCTCCAAATGGAAGCTCAACATCACTGAATTTAGGAAAATACCCCCACAATGAAAGCTGACTTTAGCACACTTCTTCCTTGATTTCTTACTTCTACTTTACATTTGGCCTAATATTTCTTAGTTTCTTTACAAGTTCAGCAAAACATTGTTTCTGTTTTATACCAGCTATTTAAAATCTGATAATTAGTAGAATTTTAAGAGGGTATTTAGATCACTACTCTGCCAGGAAGAGAAAACTATTTCATGATATATAGAATTTTAAAGTTAGTGTAAGTGATAAACTATCCAAACCAAAGGATTCAATGTCTTGTGCCTCAAATTAAGCAGATTTAAGAGTAACTCTAAGAGTTCCTTGCCTGGAAATAAAAACAAACAAACAAAAAATAAGAACGGTTTCCTAAACACATCACACACAGTTATTAGGATTGTTTGATTCTCAAGGAACAAAATAAACTTCAAGATTGGCAAGCATACCGCAATGAATTAAATAGAAATGTTTCTTTTATCTTTTAAAGGAAAATTCTAGTTACTAAGTTACATTTGCTGGCATGTTAGAGGTAGTAAATTAGAACCTAGAAGTGATAGGGCTTCTGTGAGGGTATTTATCAAACCTCTGGTCGAATAGTTTAACAAGTGAGGTAGCTCTTGCTGGCAAGGAAATTAGAGATATAACTCAAGCTATTTGCACCTACAATCTACCAGTAGAAAAACAACTTTATGATAGATTGATGTACTTGAGGATCTTGAGATAATCAACATTTTTCTCTCTCCATATGCTTACCTGTACTAGCATATTTCTTTTAATTAATGAGAAAAGTTACTGGGTCCAAAGTCAACATTTGCCAGCAAAGGAATTTTCGTAATCAGTATGCCAAATAAAGCATCATCTGGTTTTATCTTAGTTTTGTCATTTCGTTTTCATCAACGATTGACTCTTGATGAGCTCATACTGAATATCTACCAATTCGTATGGATCTGATTGCTGAGAATGCCTTCCTTTATATCTAACAATCTTGTATTATGATCGAGTAGCTACCGCTGTTTGGTGTGAGATGGGACCATTTTAGTTTGCCATCTCACCAGATGTCATCAGATCAAAGATGTGCAGAATTTTGGATATCATCAGACCAACTACCCTCAATTTTTAAATAAGTAAAAAAACAAACAAAAAAAAAGACCAAGTCCTAGTGATTCGTGAAACTTTTCCCAAAGTCACTCAATTGTTATGTTTATGTGAAAAAAACCTATCCAAATCTTTGATATATAACTGATTGACTAAATCATACTCGTTATTGGAAACCTGGCACTTATGAAGACGGTGTGCTGGGAACTGAGAATAAAAGGTGATTAAGGCATGGGAACTGCTCTGAAGGAATTCACAGAGTTGGATGAGTATAACTATAAGGAAATAGTTATGCCTTCTGGTCAAAATAATTTCTAGTTATAGCTTTTAATGCATCTTTTCCATATCTATCACTGCAAAGATGAAAAAGAAAAACTCAAGAAAACAGAACAAAACAAAAACTGAAAAGACCTTGTGCCAGAATTTTGAAGAATTGTAGACAATTATAAGGCAGATAGGGTACGTATATGAAAAAGTAGTCTTCAGCATCATTATTCTAAACTTTGATAGTGTTTATTCCGAATGGTACAAAGATGCTTTCTGTGTTCCTTTTTAACAACATATACCAACCATCTAGAGAAGTGGACACTGACTCACAGATGTGTTTCCATGAGGTTGACAGATGTTTCTAAATACTTTGCTCTTGTCCCCCAGTACCCTGGTAAAGAAACAAAGAATGCAAATGCCAAAAATTTTCTCTGGCAAGAAATTTTTATGCACACACATGGTTTTGCATCTTTATATAGGTGTGTGAGCTGGCAGTGCAGCAGGGAATTCTATGAAAAGTATAGCTCTCTTCTAGAAAGAATTACAAGGAAGTATGATGACAGGAAGCCCAGCAGTGCATTCTAGGAATTCCTTTTCACATACTGTGTGGGTGGATTGTATAATGCAATTTAAAAGTACAAAGAGAATAATAACTAGTTATTTACATTTAAAAATTTTATTTTATTTATTTATTTAAAAAAAATTTTTTTTTAACATTTTTATTTATTTTGGAGAGACATAGAGAGACAGAGCACAAGCGGGAGAGGGTCAGAGAGCAAGAGGGAGACACAGAATCCAAAACAGGCTTCAGGCTCTGAGCTGTCAGCACAGAGCCTGACGCGGGGCTCAAACCCACGAACCATGAGATCGTGACCTGAGCTGAAGTCAGACGCTTAACCAACTGAGCCACCCAGGCGCCCCAAAAAACTTTATTTTTTAAATGTGTATTTTCATACTACTTTAATAATCTACATCACATAGTGGTGTAAGAGTACATGGACGTGTTTTATAAATGAATACATGTACTTACGGGTTCATACTGGATATAAGTAGAGAAGCAGAAAATCATGCAATGAGGGAGGGGGAAAAAGCAGCAAAAAAATATGGCTGACTATAGAGATGAGTTATATTGGTAATTCTGCGGCGCTTATAAGGATTAAAGGGAGCTCTGAGAACTTAGGCAAACTTGCGGCCTCTCACAAAGGCTGTTGTTTTGTTTTGTTTGTTTTGCTATAAAACAGCTTTATTGAGATATGATTCACATGACTTACAGTTTACCCATTTAAAGTATATAATTCGGTGGCTTTAGTATATTCACAGAGCTGGGCAACCATCATCACAATCAACTTTAGAATATTTTTGTCACCTAAGGTGAAGGAAAACCAAGAAAGAAGCCTGCAGCCTTTAGCAGGCACTTCCCATTTCCCTTCAACCTCAACAGCACAAACAATAGTCTACTTTCTTTCTGTATTTTCCCATCCCCGACATTTCATATAAATGGAATCATAGAATATGTTGCCCTTTTCTGGCTTCTTTTACTTAGCATAATGATTTCAAGCTTCCTCAGTGTTATAACATGTATCAGTATTTTCTTTCTTTCTTTCTTTCTTTCTTTCTTTCTTTCTTTCTTTCTTTCTTTCTTTCTTTCTTTCTTTCTTCTTTTCTTTCTCTTTACTGCCAAATTATATTCCAGTGTGTAGATATACCACGTTTATCAGTCAGTGGGCATTGGGTATTTTTCCCCCATGTTTTAGCTATTATAAATAATACTGCTACAAGCATTTGAGTACAAGTTTTTATGTGGATGTAAGATTTTATTTCATTTGCATCTTTACCTGGGATCAATCAGTGGGTCATAGGGAAACTCTATGTTTAACATTTTGAGGAACTGCCCAACTGTTTTCCAAAGCACCTGCACCATTTTATATTTCTACCAGCAACAGGTGAAGATCTATTTCTTCCATATCTTTCACCAACACTTGTTATTATATGTCTCTTTTATTACAGCCATCCTAGTGGATGTAAAGTAATATCACATTGTGGCTTCAGTTTGCATTTCCTAACGACTAAGTTGCTGAGTATCTTTTCATCTGCTTTTTCATTAGCCATTTGTATATCTTTTTTAGAAGACATATATATTCAAGTCTTTTGCATATTTGTAAGTTGGATTGTTTACCTTTTTGTTGTTGAGTTGTAAGAGTTCTTTATATATTCTGGATGCTAGGCCATTATCATGTATGTGATTTGCAAACATTTTCTCTCGTATTCTTCCTTTTCTTCATAGTTTTTTTTTCATCCATGCAAAAGTTTTAAATTCTGATTAAGTTCAGTTTATCTATTTTTGTTGTTGTTGTTGTTGTTGTTGTTGTTGCTTGTGTTTTTGGTGTCATGTTTATGAAACTACTGCCAAGATCTAAGGTAATGAAGATTTGTCCTTATGTTTACTTCTAAGAGTTTTATATTTTTAACTCTAAAATTTATTTTTTTTTAAATTTAAGTTTATTTTTTTTTATTTTGAGAGAGAGAGAGTGCGATCTGGGTAGGGGCAAAGAGAGAGAGGGGAGGGAGAGAATCCCAAACAGGCTCTAGCCTATCAGTGCAGAGCCAGATGCAGGGCTCGAACCAACAAACTGTGAGGTTATCACCTGAGTCAAAATCAAGAGTTGGACACTCAACCGACTGAGCCACCCACATGCCCCTTAACTCTCAAATTTAGGTCTTTGATCCATTTTAAGTTATTTTAGTGTGTGTGTGTATGGTGTGAAGTAAAGGCTCAATGCCATTTCTTTGCATGTGGATATCCAGTTGTCCCAGCATCACTGGTTAAACAAACTGTTCTTTCTCCATTAAATTGTCATAGTAATGTTGTTGAAAATCAGTTGGCCATAGATTTATAGGTTTACTATTGGACTCTCAGTTCTGTCCCATTGATCTATATGTTTATCCTTATGCCATGCTGTTTGATAGCGGTGGCTTTGTAGTAAATTTTAAAATTGGAAAATGTACAACCTCCAACTTGTTATTTTTCAAGATTATTGGGCTATTTGGGTACCTGCAATTACATATGAATTTTAAAATTAGATTTTCAATTTTCACCAGAAAAGACTGTTGTGATTTTGATAGTGCCTGCATTGAATCAATAGAGTTTGGGGAAGTATTGCCATTTAATAATATTAAGTCTTCTAATTGTTGAGCATAGGACATCTTTATTTATGTATATATTTGCCCTATCCTTCAGCAATGTTTTGTGGTGTTCAGTGCACAGCACTTGCACCATCTTGTTTAAATTTATTACAAGTTATTTTATTCTTTTGGATGATATTATAATTGGAATTGTTATTTTAATATCCTTTCATATTGTTTGTTGCTTCTGTACAGAAATGCAACTGATCCTTGTGTTGATTTTATAATCTACAGTTTTGCAGAATTTGTTAATGTGCTAATAGTTTTTATATGGAGTAGGGTTTTCTACATGTAAGATCACCCCACCTGTGACTAGAGATAGTTTGTATCCAATTTAGATGCCTTTAAATCTTTTCCTTGCCTGTTTACTCTGGCTAGGACTTCCAGCAAAATATTGCATAGAAGTGAAGTGAGAGTGAGCATCCTTTGTTATTGATACATTAGAGAGTTAATAGAGAAAGCTTTCAGTGTGTGATTTGTTAGCTGTGGATTTTTCATATGTACCCTTTCATGTTGTGGACATTCCTTTCTACTCCTAGTTTCCTGAGTGTTTCTATTAGAAGGTTGTTGGACGTTGCAAACTGCTTTTTCTTCATCTATTGATATGATAGTATGTATTTTTGTCCTCCCTTCTATTATAGTGTTATATTACATGGATTGATTTTCATATGTTGAAATACCTTTGCATTCCTGGACTATATCCCACTTTTTCATGGTATATAATCCTATCACTATGCTATTATATTCTACTTTCTAGAATTTTGTTGAGGATTTTTTTCCATCCATATTTATAAAGGACATTGGTCTGTAGTTTTCTTGTGATGTCTTTGGTTTGGTAAGATAATGCTAGCCTCATTGAATCAGGAAGTATTACCTCCTATTCTATTTTTGAAAGAGTTTGAGAAGGATTAATATTAATAACTATGTATGTATGTATGTATGTATGTATGTATTTAAGATTTCACTAGTGAAGCTTTCTTCTAGTTCTGGGCTTTACATATTAGGATTACTCATTTTTCTTTACTTGTTATAGGTCTAAGATTTTCTATTGATTTCTGAGTCAGTTTTGGTAGTTTCTACATTTCTATGAATCTGTCCATTTTGTCTAGATTATCTAATTTGTTGGCATACAGTTGTTCATAGTATTCTGTTATAATGTTTTTTTTTTTAATTTCTGTAAAGTTGGTAGAAATGTTCCTACTTTCAATTCTATTCTATCAATACAATTTTTATCTTTACCCTTCTCATTATTCTTTCTATTCTATCAATACAATTCTTACATTTACCCTTCTCATTATTCTAACCGAAGGCTGCCAGTTTTGTTGATCTAATAAAGAAAAAAAAAACTTTTGGTTTTATTGATGCTCTGTATTTTTCTTTTATTCTCTATATTGTTTATCTGTGCTCAAATCTTAGTTTCTTCTTCTAGTTTTAGGTTTAGTTTTTTTTTTTTTCATATAGTTTCTTAAGGAATATAATTAATTTATTGATTTGATTCACAAAGACCTCCTACTTTGTTTCAGAGGACTTTCTCCTGGTTAAGTATCTATTTGGTTGCTCTAAACCTGTGCTTATCTTGCAGATTTCCAGTGGGTAGATCCTGGCAGTTTTAACACGTTTTCAGTTTCTTAGCTCCAGAGTTGCCAGTTCCACCATTTTTGCTGAGTGGTCTTAGGCTCAGAGACATTTTGCATTCATTTGGAAAGGACAGTTTTGTCATGGATCTATGTTAACTTTTCCAACTTCCATCACGGTAAGGTCTAAAGGTTCTGACCACTGTCAGAACAATGGCGTAATGCCAATCACACTAGATGAGGAAGAAGTGACTGGTATGTTGATGACTTTGCTAAGACACATGCCCTACCAAGGTTGAAGGAAAAGCCCTACCAAATTAGTAAAATTTTAGGCACAAAGGAAAACACATTCACATTACCATATCTTGTATCTCCCACCATTACAAAGGAAGCATAACTGATCTATTTTTCAGCTGTAGTACTTAGCTAGCAATGTTGTGAATGGCACATAACAAGATTACTTGTCTGCTCATGGGGATTGTGCCTAATAGTCTTATTTGTGCTTATTTATATTTTCTGATCTCTTTCAAATAAACGTATATTATGTTTTAAATATTATTTTTCAACAAAATCTTTTTAAGAGAATTTTATAAGTTTCTCACAAAATTAATAAGAGTGAGTGGGCAGACAGAAAAATATTTTGACAAGTAATTTTTCATCGCTGAAGTCAAGATTCTTTATCTGTAAAATAATGATTTGATTATATTAGTTGTTTTCGAAAGTGCTCCTTGGAGTCTGGGGAGTCTGTGGATGACCTCCAAGGGCTATTGTTGGAGGAAATTAGATGTGATGAGAGTTTCCAAGTGGGCAGGTTTCCAAGTCCTCCTCCAAGAATCAATGGGAAAAGTTCCACTTTTGACGTACATGACTTCTGTGTAATATATATGTATCTTTTATTCTTAAAAGAAAGGACTCCATTACTTCAAAAAGATTTGAAAGCTAATGTGAAAAATAATTGCTTCAGTTATTTCTGACTATATGCTGTCAAAATATCAAAATATAATTATTTTATTATTTTTCAAATTGCCTAGAGCATCATCTGAGCTTGGCCTGTGGAACGATTTGGGGAACAAATAGAAGACAAAAGCATTCGGTTATGAGTATTTTAAAAGTTTTAATAATAACATATACTGCTGAGCCCTTGTAGATTATTTTAGTTAAAGTGATAATATGTATTAGTTTCAAATTTTAAGATCTCAGAGATATCATAAATAGGATAATTGTCATTGAGATATTTTTCAAGGTTTCTAGACATCAACAGATAAAGGAAATTGTAAATACAGAAGCTACCTTATTATAGTTGTCTAGTGTTTATTTCTATCATTATTCAGAAAGGTAGAGCCTGACTAGTTTGAGCCAATAATAATGCAATTTCTACTTGAAGAAAAAAGACGTAGTACCATTCTTATACTATCCTATAAAACACATTACTGTCATTGAAATCTTTAGGAAGGTTGTTTAATAATATTCATAGGCCTAACTTTAACATATGTTTATTTTCCTACCTCTAGGATTTAGATGAAATTATACTGTTTTTATCTGGATCATTACCAAAAATGTTTCCATTTGTATTGATTTAGGATATCTTAAAATTCATGAAAAAAATCAACATATACATTTTTATGACCATATAGTGTGGGAATATGCCAAAATAAGATTGTCTTTTAAAAATATATTTTTTTAAAATATAGGAACCTCAGTTCCTTTTTTTTTTTTTCCTTCTTTCCTGTAGTTTTTTTAAAGTCAAAAGAAGTTATACCTGGGGTGCCTGGGTGGCCCAGTGGGTTAAATGTCTGACTTCAGCTAAGGTCATGATCTCGTGGTTCATGAGTTTGAGCCCCGTGTCAGGCTCTGTGTTGACAGCTTCAGATTCTGGAGCCTGCTTCAGATTCTGTGTCTCCCTCTCTCTCTGCCCCTCCTCCATTTGCACTCTGTCTCTGTCTCTCAAAAATAAGTAAACATTAAAAAAAATAAAACTTAAAATAATTATGCCTGGACAATTGGATAATAGGAGATATATAATGAGAACATTAAGGCCTTTATTTAATTAGCTAATGGTAATACATATTTTTATTTAAATTAAATAGATGTTTTGTATGTCCTTTGCTTTTGCAGAATTTTAACTCTCTTGTTTCCAATAGTTGGACATAAAAGAGATTTGAATTCATCAATATCAATTAACCAGAATTAAATGAAATCCCGACTAATATTTACTCCTTTTAAGTGTTTAGAATGAAAAGAATATTATTATTTTTTTTCATATTGTATAATGGAATCTATATATCATTATTACTGTTACTATTGTTATTACACCTGACATTTATTGAGTGCTTGCAAAACACCAAACTCTGGATTTTATTTTGTAAATGCAAAATAATTCTTATAACAATAAATTGGCCTATCTTTGCAGAGGAGGATGGTGAAGTGGGTACATTTGTTTACCCAGCAGACCCAGCCTTGAAAGGGCCAGTGACAAGGGATTTGTGGGAGGATAAAACCTGTTTCCAGGCAGGTTTCCCGCTGTGGGTGGAGAGCAGTTGAGCAAACTAAATATCCACAGTCTTTAAAAAATGTATTTTATTTTTCAGTGGATTTCTTCAGTGGATTTCTTTTGTGGATTTCACTAGCAGTAGGATCTCTTTTCTCTATTCTTCAGTGGCTTTTGTAGTCTTGAATTTTCCTGGAACTTTGTTATACTTCTGTCCCTGTCCTGGGTGTCCATGCTAACAACCGTCCTCAGGGAAATTATCTCCTTTGCTTAATAATATTTCTTCAACAACATAGATGGACCTAGAAGATATGATGCTAAGTGAAGTGAGTCTGTCAGAGAAAGACAAGTACCATATGATTTTACTCATATGTGGAATTGAAGAAACCAAAAAACAAACAAAGGCCCAAAAAAATGAGAGAACAAACAAAAAACCCAGACTCTTAACTGTAGAGGACAGATGGTTGCCAGAGGGAAGGGGGCGGGGATTGAGAGAAACAGATAAAGGGGATTAAGAGTAGACTTACTGTGATGAGCCCTGAGAAATGCATAGAATTGTTGAATCATATGGCACACCTGGAACTAATATAACACTGCATATTAATTAAACTTAAAAAATACAATTAAAGAAAGGCATTTCTTCGTGCCTTTTTTTCTGTGTTCCAAGCAGCTGCTATGTGTGGGAGAATAAACCAGATCCCAATACCCCGTAGCCAGTCAGGTAGTGCCATGATGATCCTAGTGATAAATAACCCCATCAGTTTGGGTTTGTACTACCCTTGGATCCTCCCCGGACACTCTGGCGAGACTGACTTCCACCTGGAGGCAGCCTCCTTCTCTTTTGGGTGTTGTATTTTGTCATGTCCCCCACATTGGTTTCCCTGTCATCAGATCCAACATGCTTTGGATGTTTAGAAGTTTCCAAAAATGTCTTGTGTAATGCAAGCACTCTTTCTTCATTTCAGCACTGTTATGGGTTTATTTTTAATTCAACAACGGCCACATTTTTGTCATGTTAGTGGGATATAGCGTGTGAGGAGAGGAAAACTTGTATTTGGAGTCCGTTCTGTTAAAGTCTGCTGATAGCATATATGAATTTTGTGAAATGTCTCATCTGAGGCTTAAAAACGGATAGTCAAGACTAACCTTAATGTTTTGCTCTCTCTGGAAAATAAATTTTATAACTATACTAATGGTGCTTTGATAATTGTGGTTATTTTCTACTGTCTCATAGGATTTTTTTTAATTCTTCAGCTGTTTTGGTTTACCTCAAATATACTCTGTTTTAAATATTTATTAAGAGATTTCAAGCCTGTTAATATTGTGATAATGCATGTTACAAAAAGATTAATGGTTAATTGAATATAGTACTTTAAAAATTCATGCCTTCTAATTATAATAGACCTGATGTTTTTATCAGAGTATGCTTTGCCATTTATAGAGATCCTTATAACATAAGAAAAATGATAATAATTTTCTACATATTTTTTTTTTATTTCCCCAACTTTCTTTCAGTGAAGTTAAGTGTATATTCTAACATAGGCACATGCTGGGGTTAAGAACAAACCCATATATCTTTAAGACTTGATTCATTGTTTCTTTAAAATAGTAGATTATGCTATGAAGCATTACTGTTTTCATAGTTTTTTATTACATTTTTATCATACCTAGGATATATTACCAAAAAAAGGAAACTCCTTACATATAAAGCAATATTTTTTTTTCTTTCAGAGTGCAGATATTTCTTTTTTACAAGAATTCTAAAGGACAGGTTAGCAAAAAGCAATGAATTTTGGAAATAGTGAAAGGAAACTCACATGGAGAAAATGTATTCATAAATCTTAACAAGTTATAGTTTACTACTTAATATTTATTAATGTTAATCAGAGCAATTATGCATTGAGGAGGGTTAGTTCTGTCTTGAATGAGATTTTTAGGAAGGTTGTCGAACAATTACAGTTTAAGGATTCAGAAATTAGATAGGTTTTCTAAATCAACTTAGTAAAATTAATTTTTCTCTATGTAGATTGTCTTTTCTTTGGTTAACAAGTTAAATTGTAACTTAATATAGTTCCTGAGTGGAAAAAAGTACTTTTCATCTATTGTGAATGTTCAATTGTGTTGTTTTGAGGAAAAAAAAAAAAGATTTTGGCCTTATAAATTTGGTTGTATCAAGGAGAAACATTTTTGTTTCTTTATATGTGGCGTTCCTGGAGCTGAGGTTACTAAGAAACGTTCATTGTAGTACTGTAAAACTGAGTTAGAAATGGGTTTCCTACATTGGAAATGGGTTTTGTAACATTTTTGTTTTTATTTCTTATGCATTCGATACCCTAATGCAGAAAGACTGTATGAATGACTGTGTTTGACAGGTGTGAGTAGAGTGTGTGTATGAGAGAGTGGGGGAGGGAGGGAGACATGGGGGACGGGTAATAATAAAGCTATTAAGTTTTAGTAAGATAAGCCTTTGAGGTCATCTAGTCTAATTTCCTGACTATGTGTATATGGGGAAAACAAGTCTTGGGTTGTGGGGTCCCTTTCCCCAAGGCCACAGCTGACAGATGGTTACTAGCTGAGCTGAAGCACGTCTGGGTCTCACCTTGTCACTACTCCATCACTCCAAACAGTGGATCTCAAGTGATAGCAGTTTGCCCCTCAGGGTATGTGTAGCAATGTCTGGAAATGTTTTTGGTTGTCACGACTTGGGTGCGCTACTGGTAACTAGTGGGTAGAGGCCAGGGATGCTGCAAAACAACTTATAATACACAAAACATCCTCACATCACAGGGTTATTTGGTCCAGATGTCAACAGTGCTGAGTTTGAGAAATCCTTCCAAAGCATGAAGTACATCACACGCCATTATTAGCCAAGGAAAGAATCATTTACTTCTGCTATGAGCTTGGTCAAAATTCAATGAGTAAATTTTTAATTTCTCATAGGTAGGTATTTCCAAGGAAAATTCCTGAAACATTCAGTCACAAAGACAAAGTCATTATAGTTTCACAAAATCTCACAAAGACAAATGTTTCATATGCTTATTATAAGCCTAAGTAATACACCTAGTCGTATTTGTCAGAGGCTGAGTGTTGGTACCAGAACAAGATCACAAGTGCGAAGTGACTACTTAGAGGGGTAGCAGAATAAGTCATGTCATCAGACTGGGCCATGCCAACATTTGCTTAGTGTTCCCATTTAGAATATCAAAATTTGCTTTAAAACTATTTTCTAGACATTGGAATTAGGCCAACATAACCACTTTTTAAAATAATTCGCAACTAATGATAGCTTTAATTTATTTAGTATCAACTACTCTTTTAGCGCTTTATTTCCATTGCCTCCTTACCCTTAGAATCACCATCCATGATCCACCATTTGACAGTGATGAAACTGAGGCTCAGAGACAGAGCTCCCTGAGCACGCCCAACCAACGCTCAAACCCAAGTTTGTGATTAGGATCTCTTCTTTTTAAAGGTATATTAATTAGAGATCAGATTTATTTTTCTTACAGTTTTTTCTTAACCTTTCCCTTAACTGACGAAATACAAATAAAGTTGGCTTTGTGTTACTACTCCGACATTGTCATAGAAAATAGACGATGTGTTTGTAAAGAAATTCTGGACATTGTGAGGCAATAATTCCTCCTTCTAAAAAGTGAGAGAGAAGAAAATATTTTCTGTAATGCTACAATAAGACTCGTATATGGACACGAGGATTTAAGTGGCTCATGTGTGTGAGTAGGTGCAAGGTAGTGTAATAAAAGATGGTGGCTAACCCCCCTGGTCTGTCTTGATGAAGGAAAGACATATTTGTAAGAATCATAATGGGCTCTGATTTCGTGCATATGTGTTTCTAATCTATCGTTTCAAACCACTTAGTGCATTTCAATAAGAGCCAAACTGCCTTCCTTGCAAGACATTTCCAGTTATGGAGACAGTTATGATGCTTTTGAGTAATTCTACAAATATTGGTAAAGCCATTAAAATTGTAGCAATTAAGATTTAGCAGTACAACTGAATTCAAGTGGTGACTCAGGTCCACAGAAAATCTTTCCCGTTTGTCTTACTTTGCCAGTGTTTCTCTATCGCACTTTGTCAGTGGAAGGCACGTATGTGTGATGTTGCCATTATTGATTCTTCCGATGTATAAAAGTAGGAAAAAACCCCAACACTATGAAGAACTTAAAAATCACTGTATACTTATTGTTTTAAAGCTGTATCTTTCTGATTTATTTTCTCGGTAAGTTATTCAATTCTGAGTTACTCTCATTATTTTTGTTTCTTTCATTGCTTTCACAGAACATCCATTCATCCATTATTTATGCATTTGTACCTTCATCACTTATCCATATATTTGCGTATCTGCTAGAAACTCAAAGACAAGTACAATACTGTGTCCTTAAAAGATTTACAGTTCCCTGAGGAAACAGGTAATTAAGTGCATGAATATCACCTCTGACTGTAGCATTCGCTTTCTGTGGGAATCAGGATATGCCTTGCAGAGATTGTGAGAAATAGCTGTGAAATTAGGTAAAGGTTTTGATGGGGGTTTCCAACCTTATGGCTTCTTCTCAACTCCCCAGTTAGCGGACAGGGATCTGATTAATATGTTCCCCGTTGTTTTTCCAGTTAGATAGTGTTATAACTGTCCCTGGGCCTGGAGCTCCTGATCTAATCAATAAGGCCACCGGAGCAGACCGAAGACAGTGGTTTAACCAGGTGAGTTCTTTTCTCTCCATCACCAAATGCCTGCACAAGTCCGGTCATGGTCCTGGCTGCTTCTGCCATTTTCAATGTGGCTTTCATCTGAATTATGACCTCATGACCTCACGATCAAGTCATGCTTCTCCATCTCCAGCTTCCTATCCTTGTTCAAGTAAGGGTAAAGAGAGAAGTGAAATGGAAAGGTATCCGTGTAAGGAAGACAAAACTTTTCAAAAATGCTTATCAGGTTTCCACTTATGTTTTACTGCCCAAACTACCACATAGTTAAGTGTGTCTGTAATGGGAGTCTTGGTGACATAAGCTTTTTCCTTTTTTTTTTTTTTCCCAACTGTAGGGAGGAATCAGAGAAAAAATACTAGGTAGGTAAGTAGCAGACTTCATAGGGACAACCTAATACATAGAATAAAATTGGAATGCACACATACAAAAAAATCAGCTTTCACTGATGTATGTTGAGTGCCTTAAAATATTGAGAACCTGGGGCTCCTGGGTGGCTCAGTTGGTTGAGCTTCTGACTCTTGGTTTCAGCTCAGGTCATGATTCCAGAGTCGTGGGATCGGGCCCCTCGTCAGGCTCCGTGCTGAGTGTGGAGACAGCTCAAGATTCTCTCCTCCCTCTGTCCCTCTCTGCTGCTCACATGTGCTCTCTCTAAAAGGTATTGTAAACTTGCCAAGAAATGAAAACTCTAAGGCTGAATTTTCTCCTTCTTTTCTTATACTCCCCTTGGTTGTTATGGAATATTGAGCATTAAGATAATGAAGATGTTTGTGCACCCATGTGTGTTTGAGTATGTGAGCCATGGTGGCAATGTACTTTTTGAACTAAGATAGAGACACTGGATAACTTTGTTTCCATGATGCTGGTAGGTCCTATCAGTCAACAAAGCATTTGTGAGCCAGACTTGGTAATAAGCACAAAGCAGGATCCCCTTCCACTTTATCTCAAGAGAAGTGAGGTTGTGTTGGAAAATGAGAAGAAACCCTACAGATATAGTCAGATTTTACTGATCAGTGATTTATCAACTTGAAAGTAAAAGCTCATGTGGTAAAACAAAAGTCTGATTGGTGTGGATTCAAAAGAGATGAAAGGAGATGAAATGAAGACAGAGAAATGGACAATTCTTTCAGGTTTTAGTATAAAATAAGTTATTATGTGTGAAGGGTGGACTGGTATAAAGACTAGGGAATAAGAGAAAGGTTTCTAGCTTGACAGACTGCATGGATGGCAACATCATTATTTTAGATCAAGAATAAAAGATACAACAGGAGAGGTTGTGGAAGAAATATAAGAGATTTGCTGTTTGGAAATTATGGATTTAAGTGGCTCCTAGTGCCTGTTCTCATTAGACTATTAGACATGCAGATCTGAAGCTTGATATTCTATTATGGGCTGGCCATATGTGTTTGGAAATTAAATGTATATTAGTGTATTTGCTAGGGCTGTCATAACAATTTACCACAAACTTGGTGGCTTAAAACAATAGATATTTGTTATCTCACAGTTCTGGATTATAAATGTCCAAAAGCAAGGTGTCAGCAAAGCCATATTCTCGCTAAAGGCTCTAGGGGAGGGTCCTTCCTTGCCTCTTTCTAGATTCTGGTGGTTGCCAACAATCGTTGGCTTATAGATGCACCGTTCCTATCTTTGCCAATGCATTCGCATGGAATTTGCCCCTGGGTATCTGTTTCTAAATTTCTCTCTCTTTAGAAGGACACCAGTCATTGGACTAGGGCTCACCCTAATCCGTTCGACCTCATTTTAGTTCGATTACCTCTGCGAAGACCCCATTTCCAAATAAGGTCACATTCACCGGGTCCAAGGGAGAGGACTTACACACATCCTGTCAGAAGACACAATTTAACACACAATGATGTATGAGTGGCAAAAGTGGCCACAGAAACAAATGTGATCACCCAGACAGAGGGCTCGGAGTGAGAATAGGACCAGTGATAGTCCCTTGGAAGCACTCCACCTTGAAAACTAATAAAGGAGGGTATGGGGATATGGTACAGTCAGCAGGACAGAACAAGTAATCCAGAAAAACTGCATTCTGACAAATATATTGTAAAGAAGAGATTTGATAAGAGGGTCAAAAATCTTTAGAGATTTCAGGTAGCACGAGCAGTAGGAATAGGCCATTGTAACTCTTGCTAAATATGGAGAGGGGCAAGTTTTGAGACAGGCAAATAATTTAGGATACTGCAGCAATCCAGGCAGATCCTGATGGCCGCCTGAACCAGGATTTGGCAGTGGGAAGAGAGAGGACTGAGCATATTACTGAAGTAAAGTCAGAGCGAACTGGTCCTGGATTGGGTGTAGACTAGGAGTCAGAGATTACTTCCAGGGTTTTTCTTTAGCAAACTATAAGACTGGGTTGCCGTTATTGAGATAAACAATGCAGTGAGCCCATGGAGAGAAGATGATTTCAGTTTTAAATATGTTGATGACATATCTGTCACATTTTCTACTGGCAGGGTCTAGAGTGCTGGTGCATGTAAGTGTCGGAGACTCAAAAGAGAATTGAATCCAAAAACGAGATACTTGAAAGTCATTTGAAAGGAAAGATAATAATTCAAATCATGAGAATGGATGACATTATCCAGAGAGGTAATAGACTTACATGGGAAAATATCTGATGCACACAGAGCGATGGGAAGGAAAAGAAGCACCACCGAAGAGACTGGGGAGAGCCAGCGAGAAAGGTCAAGAGGAAGAGGAGAGTATTGTGCTAGGATAGAGAAGAGCGTCTCCATGTTGGCAGGGGTGTGAACAGCGGTGTCAAAGGCTGTGGAGATGACAGGTACAATGAGTGCTAAGAGGAGTCTAGAAACTTAAAAAAAAAACCCAAACATGCATGTATGTGAGTGCAAATGTGTGTGTTTTCAGAGAGCCACTTCGGTGCATTAAAGGGAGTAAATGGCAGATGAAATGGGGTTTTTGGAAAGAAGTTTTTCAACTACCTGACCATGAAATGGAGGGGAATGGTAGCTACAAATGAAAATGAATTGACTTATGGACATAAGCGAAATGGACTGAAGCCTTGACAGTGTTTAAAATCTCCTGGGGGGGATTCCAGACAGAAGGAGAGCTCAGAGGAAGAGGAGAGAGAAAGGTGATTGAGCACATCTCCGGAAAAGACCAGGGAAAGGAAACCTGAGCTCAGAGGATTAGTTCCTTTTCTACAGGAGAGTGTCACCTCTCTGTTGCATTGGGATGTAAGGGGGAAGGATGCTGTTAAGTGGAAATGGATGGCAAACCTATTATTCAGCTAAGAATGGTCATCCACACTAAGGAGGGAGAAAGACTAAAGGATCTGAAGACATTAACTCTTCGTTCAAATGCTGTTTCTGTGCTATTTATGAGGAATGTGCTCATTGTGTTTCTTGTGCCCTTGCCTCTTTCTTTGGGCATTTAGTGCTCGTAGTGTCAACCAGAGAAACTCTGTGGTCTGCCACCACCCCTTCCTCAGAGTGCTTCCTGACAGCTGGGTCCTGTCCCTGGAAAATCACTCCTTCCCTCCCCGCCCCCAGGCAGCCAGAGGGCTCTCCCTAGGGGGCTCTGGAGATGCAGCTCACAAGTGTCGCCACATGACTGAAATCCAGGGTTTTGACATACAGTTTTTGTATCATGATTTACCGACTTGAATATTCTATTAAATAGTCTTTCTTTTTTTTTAGCAACCTAATAAAAATCTTCCTGGACCAATGATATTTTCTGTTGTTCCTGTGATCTGTAGTATAATCTCTCTTTAAATCTTATGGATAGATAACTTCGTTTCTTTCTTCTTGGCCATCTTGGTTTCTTCTATTAGTATTACAAGTTATACCCATTGCTGTTAAACACTTGTGGATGAAGGAGTGGGTATTTTCTTCCTTTTTCACTCACAGTACGTGGTTTCAAATGGGTTGGATGGAAGGCTTTGGGTAACCATACTTAGTTAGGGAACATTAAAGTGATTTCATTTTGGTTCGCTTACTTGTGATCCAAAGAGGGTGTTGTATTGGTTTTGATAAAACTTCATAACCAATGGGAATCTTTTTTGAGTTAGTGCGGAGTGGCCTTAATGCTGGAAATAATCCTGTTGGCCAGGACCCCAGAGCTATACAGATGAGAAAAGGATGCAGGAAATTCTGTTGTTTACACATGTGTCTGTAACACTGAGCCGCTGGAGCAGCCCAGCAAGCCCAGAGGGTAAGATGCCTAATAACCTTGTGGTTTTCTATTTAATTATTACATTTTCCTGCTGGAGCAGAGCATGTGGTATTCTCGGAGCAAAGAAAGACAGTTGCTTATAAGATGCAGAACAAAACTACTGTAGGTCTGGGAAACAGAGGGATTAGGAGTTTCTTCTTAAAGTGGACTTGGTTCCTTCCCTCTTTCTTCCATTTTCCACTGTTGGTATTATTTATCCTGACAGCTTGCCATACTTTTCCTGTTTTCAAAAAATAATATACTAAGCAAAACTCAGGTAAGAATTTCAACTCTAAATTTAGAAAGTTATAGATGATGTTGATATTAAAACTTTATTTTGTTCAAATGAATATGATGAGTTAGTCAATGTGCTGGAAGTAACCTATATTCTTAGAGTTTTAGAACAATGTAAAACTGCTATGCAAACCCTCATAATTCTGCCTCATGCATTCAGGGTTATTTTCATTTTGATGGACAGTCCTCATACTGAATTCCTGCTATTGTTAACAGAAAAGTATACTTCAAAGTTACCTGGGTTGTATGGAAGAGATATGGCATAGAATCAAACAATAAACTCCTGTACATAATAGAGAAGAAATGGATCTTTAACTATATGGAAAGTAATTGTAGAATTGAGGAGGGGAAAATGATCTTTGGAAACCATTTGGAAATGTTTGCTTATGTTTCCCACAAACATAAATTGTAAAATGAATGCTAAGTGGAGAAGTCTATTAAATAGAAATATAGGGAAGATATTCTTTAAAAAATGTAATTAGAAACCTGTAACATATGCTGTTGAAATATATAGTGATATTTCTTGATATTCTCATTTACATCAATACTAGCTTTCTATTTTCTGATCAGGTGAATGCACTTTTGCTAATATTTTTGTGGAGTAGGATACTGTTACAACTTTTGATTAAATGCCTTGTTTTTTAATCATTTCATTGTTGAATATCCTTGCATATACATTAAATATTCCTGAATTATGACTTTTGTCCACATTTTTACATAGGCATTAGATTAAGAAGGAATCTTAAAAAGCTAGTGATATAGTATCTGTATAGCTTTTCTGTGATTTTTCAATATTGATTTTAGATATCAATAAATCTATCTGCATGATATTTAGAAAAATGCTTTATGTGAATTGCTTTTTTCCCCAAACTTTAAGAACTAGTTTTCTTGTAAAATAATAGATTGTATAATGGTCCCCCTTTTACATTCTTCATGTTTTTATTGGATTCAGTAATTGCTTGATCACTGGGATATAGTTTCCTAGTGCTTTGCAATGGCTGTGGCCTTGAAATTTATGAAGGTTTCCTCTAATCATTAGAGCCACAAATATAATGGCAGTGATTCTTTAAAATTAAAAAATGATATAAGAACAGTTTCTATGTGAAGAAGTACTGTTTCTTCCGGGCTGATACCGCAAGGTTAATTGAATTTTTCTATAATGGCAAAACCTTCAAACATCCTCTTTTTAGCAAGATTTTAGAGAAGCCTTGAGAGAAAAGTCCAGCTCCCTGAGCTGAGTCTTGAAAAATCCATGGAACTTAGATAATTGCTGAAAAACAAAAAGATCATCCTACTTTGTAGTAATAGTTGGGGCAAAGAGTTTTGAGCATAAATTAATATGAAGCAGGGAAGGTTAGGGATGAGCTTCATCGGAGAAGAAATAAAACGGACCTTTGTGAGTAGCAGATATTGTGCTGAATAGATAGATCAGGGCAAAGTTATGAAGCACAAAGCGCTGTATACTCTGAATACACAGTAATTTTGCCCCTGTATATTATGCAGTGGGGACAACTGCAAGTTTCTGAAGAGATGAGAGTATTTATTCCTCTTTGCTTTGTCATTGTTGTCGTCATCCTCCTCCTCCTCGCCCTCCTCCTACCAGCAAAGAATAATGTTTCCTTGTAAGATGATTTACATACATACCTGTGATCCTGACAGTTGTGTAATAGAATGAACTTCATTTTACGGAGTACCTTCATTTTATACGTGAAGAAATTTGATGTTCAGAAATGTGAAACAATTTCTTCAAAGCCACAGATATAGTAAGTTTTGGAGCTAGGATTCCCAATAATGTCTTTCTGGCTCCAGAGCTATTTCCACTCTGCTCCACTGGTATTTTAGGAATGTGAATCTGGCCGGAGTTAAGCAGAGTGGGTTAGGATGGCTCTGGGGTAATAGAGTGCAGGGATGAGGCGGCAAGACAGCATCCGTAAATCCAAGCTAATCGCAGTTTTCTCAGGTGGTCCGCTCTCGCCTTTGGGAACAGACAGAAGAAATTGATACTGAAAATAAGCAGTTTTTATATTTAAATTGGCCATTCTCGTATTCAACTCTTAGGCTTTCCTCTCATTTCCTTGGTGTCATGTTCAAAGAAGATGTCTTTTGACTTCTCAGAGGAAATTTAAGCATTGATTTTCATCAACTATCGCGTATTCATAAATGAAATGCATGAGGTTACTGGAAATGATATGGGGAACACATTGGCCTTCTTTTGTTTCTTTTTGATGTGTGATATAATTGAATGCTTAGTGACCACACCTTCTTAAAATTATGGGAAGACTCAACTATTATCAAAGAAAAGTGTCATGTAAGTTTTTTGTTTTTTGTTTTTTTTCCAATATGTGAAGAGCATCTATCTGTTGCTGGCAGTGTGGAGTACTGTACATTTGTAGTAAAAATAATAAACCCTGTTTAACATTTTTCCTCATATATCTAAACCTTAAACATACTTTACTTTTTCTTTAAATAAAATATTTTATATATACATATATAATATATACATATGTAATATAATGGTGTCTATGCTATCATTTTACAAATGTACTATCTGCTGTTTTACAAGTTTATTGTTATTTAAGTGGGCTTTATTGGAGTAATGCCTTTTGGCCATATGCCCAAACAGATGAAGATAGTTGAAATGTAAAGGTTCTTTCCTTTAAATTTATCATTACTAAAACAGTAAGTACATTTGTCAGTTCAGATACTTTCACCACTGACCTTATGACATTTCATTTTAATTAAACAGGTCTAGGCTGTATTCCAAGATTATCTTTTATAGAGGGTCTTTTGCATACCAAATGCCTGGAGCTCAACGTTTGGTCCTCAGTGCCCTGATCAACTCTAGATGCACAGTTGTTACCAAGTGTTGTAAAAAGGAAAACTGGGTATCTTCATTATTTTAACAAGTTTGTTTGTTTGTTTGTTTGTTTAATTATTTATTTTGAGAGAGAGAGAGAGAGAGAATGTGTGTAAATATGAGCAGGGGAAGGGTAGAGAGAGATAAAAAGAAAAAATCTGAAGGGTTCCCAGCTGTCAGCACAGAGTCAGACGCAGGGCTCTAACCCACGAACCACAAGATCATGAGCTGAGCCAAGATCAATCATGACCTGAGCTGAAAGCAAGAGTTGGACATGCCTTCAGCCCCAGAAAACTGAGTATCTCACTGGCGGAAAGCAGCCTATCAAAGAGAAGATGAGTTGTGCTCAGTGTCATTCTATTAAAGTCATAGCTTTACAGAGGATTACTAATATTTTCATATATGTAAATATCTGGGAGATTTATATTTGATGATATTTGCTAAGAGTTGCTATGTAGAAAAGATACAAAGCTATTTGATGTTAAACAACTGGTAGAAGCATTTTTTTTTTGGTAGCTGAAGACAGAAGTACCCTTTGAGTAAAAAACATATTCATTGCAGACCCCCAGAGCAGAACGAGGAGCAGTACTGGGGTAGGAGGGGAACCATGGGACAGAAGTCTTTCAGAAACCAAGTAAATGAATCATTCCGGAAAGATGAAATGGCCAGTTAACTAAAATACGACTGATTGGTCAAAGAAAACAGGAGTTGGGTGCCTGGGTGGCTCATTTGATTGAGTGATAGACTCTTGATTTCAGCTCAGGTCATGATCTCACGGTTCATGAGTTCAAGCCCTGCTTGGGGTTCACTGCTGTCAGCGCAGAGCCTGCTTCAGATCCTCTGTCTCCCTGTCTCTCTATCCCTCCCCTGCTCACTCTCTCTCTCAAAAATAAATAAATATTAAAAATAAAGACTAAAAAAAAGAAAACAGGAGTTAGCTATTAATTAGATTTAGCAATTTAGAAGTCATTGATTTCTGTTTCGGTAGAGATCTAGGCTTAAAACAGAGTGAGTTCAAGAAAGAAAGAGAGGAGTGAAAATATCTTCTAAAGCTCTTTACTGTAAAAAATGTCAGAGAAATGCGATGGCCCCTGCATGGGGATCAAGATGATTTTTGTTTTTCAGGTCAAAGGTATTATAGCACGTCCGTTTGCTGATGAGAATGATTGAGGAAGGAAATTTAATTTGATTAAGTAGGAGAGGACATATTTGCAGGAGCTAAGTCTAAGTCAGTTAGAGGGGATTTACATGGAACATACAAATGGGAAGTTTGGGCATATGGGTATGGAGGAGCCTGCCCTACAAGGAGGCTGAGGTAAGGGTATCCATCCGCAAGACTGGTTGGTAGGTGTGGCAGAACCAGAGTATGGCAGTTGTCTTTCGATCACTTTTCTTTTCTCAGTGAAATAAAGAAAAACAAAAGTTCATCAAGAAAGATGGAAGAGTAACAGAAGAAAAGGGAAGTTTGGAGACAGAAAATGTGTGGAGTTGTTCAGGAGAACGGGGAAGTGAATTGATAAGGGAAATGTAGTACAGTTGGCGTGGCCATGCTAGAGGCTTGTTTGATATTCAGAGTGAAGAATTTGAATTGAGACCGCATAGTGAAGGATGTTTTCTCTGAGTAATGCCGGGTGCTCAGATGCGTCGATAGAGGAGGCGGATAGTTGGATGCTATCCAGAATTGGAGTCTTCTAGGCAAGCACGGTTGAGAGAATGCCATTCTAGCTGAGAGTCATTTGCTAATAATGGAGCTCAGAAAAGGGAGGGCAATGTCGATAGGAAGTAGATGATACACAGTTAGAAGGCAATAGGATAAATTAGTAGGAGGTTCAAATTTGGTCAAAGAAGAGAGTTGTGGGGACAATAGAAGGTAATCAGAGAGGTGCTTAACATTGAAATGGGAAGAAATGTTAGTATGGTAAAGCATCTAGGGTATAGAACCAGCATGGGTGGGTGAGGTAAAACCATGAGAATTAATAGGAACTGAGAGAGGAGATTATTGTAAGGACACTGCATGTGAAAATATTTTGGACGTTAAGTTAGGATTTTGTCCCTGAAAACATTCCATCCCTCACGTACCTTAATAGTCAGTACAACAGCTGGTTCTACTAGGTACATTTTATTATCAATAAATGTTTTTGAATTTATTTCAATGTGGAAAACATTCCTGTTATAAAAATACATAGAAAAACATGATATTTCATATATGGCTCTTACAATGGTATAAAGATAGATATCCACAAGTGGACACTAACTTTAATTTCCCATTCCCATGCTGAGACTCTTATTTTGTTAGTGATTTCATCCACTTACCTTCTTGCTATATTTTAACGTGTCCATCACCACCTATAGTTATCTACTTAAAAACATTTAACTGAAGTAGAGTTGGCGTATAATATTAAATCAGTTTCAGGTGCACAACATACTGAGTCAATGATTCTATACCTTATGAGATGCTCGCCATGCTACATGTATTACAGTATTAATTGGCAATATCCTCTTTGCTGTCCTTGCTTTTTTTAAAATTTTTTTTAATGTTTTTATTTATCTTTGAGACAGAGAGAGACAGAGCATGAGCAGGGGAGGGGCAGAGAGAGGGGGAGACACAGAATCCGAAGCGGGCTCCAGGCTCTGAGCTGTCAGCACAGAGCCTGACACGGGGCTCGAACTCACGGAGAGTGAGATCATGACCTGAGCTGAAGTCGGACGCTTAACCGACTGAGCCACCCAGGCACCCCTGTCCTTGCTATTTTTAATGATGTTTTCTCGGTCTTACAATCTGTATTAGAGAAGAATCTTTGGGGAAAGATAAGAAATAGACAGAATTTTTCACATCTAACAAATTATAAGCCCATAATTTTTCTAGATTTGTATTATTTTGCCAAATTTTTAGATAAAAATGAAATTATATTTATTACTGATATTCAGAAACCATGAATCAATGATATTTTTCTTGGGCTTTAGTTCATAGTAAAAGCAATATGTTTAACAACTACATATATTTTAGTATTTAGCAATTATGTTTGTCTAAAAGCCCATGCTGTCTAAACAGCTTCAAATAAATGGTGTTTCTTTTAAACTTAGATGAGAATGTTGAACAGCCATATCCAATGTTTTATATGATGTTGGTTTACTTTGATGTGACTAATACAGCATCTCTTGCGTATATGACCATGTGGCAGAGAATGAAAATGTCCTGTTCATTTGTATTTGAATGGTAGCCATGTTTCTTTGGCGTATATTTCCATTATCAATAGGATGCATTTTTCCAAACGTATATTTGTGAATAATGTTATTAGAAATCATCTTAATTTGAAGCATAGATAGGAAGCCTCTGTAAGATAGAGACAGAAATTTTGTGAGACCCACTGGATATATTTTTGAAAAAATCAAAGCATAGCTTTCTGTTTCTATAAAAGTCTCTATGAAAAAGAAAAGCCCTTACATTTTTTGGATGTTCTAAAGTAGAGCTGTCCAATAGAAATATAATCCAAGGAACATTTACAATTTAGTTACATTTAAAAAGTTAAAAATTAAATGTGATATTGATTTTAGTAATATATTTTACTTAACCCACATCTTTAAAATATTACCATTCTAAAATGTAATCAATATAAAATTAATGAGCTGGTCTACATTTTTATTTTCCACCTGTGCCTCATTTCGACTTCTAGTACATCTCAGTTCAGACTACTCTCAAGATTTCACCAGCACCATCTGCCTTGTGACTATCCTACTGGACAGCACAGGCTATACTACTCCAGAATATAAATAATTACAGAGTACTCTCATAGCAAGTGTAGATCATGCTTAAGGCATTGCCTTTATCTTCTTTTGGACGTGAAGATAGGTGTTTGAGTGAGCTTCCTATGGAACAGATTTACCCCAGGTTTTCTCATTCTGAACCCGGTGTTCTCTGAGCTCCACTCTACCATTCTGATGATGTCCTGTTGATGTATTTAAGTTCTACTGATCCTGAGAGGTATGTAAAATAGGGTGACCATTGGAGATTACTGGCACCAATATGTTCTCCTCTCGTTATAATTTAAGAAAATCTAATTGGTTGAAAAGCAGGCAGTAATGAAAATGATGAAACCCAATTCTAGGATTCCACACATTTCTTAGTTTTTTATTTTTTATTTTTGTTTTTGTTTTTCTTTTTTCTTTCTTCTTTTCTTTCTTTTATAAATTAAACAAAAGATCCAAATCTGGTAGAGCAGAGAAACAGAAAAAGTGAAATAAGAGTTTCGGAGGAAGATTTAAAACTGTGGGTTTAAAGGGATTATTTGAGAAAGGATTGAAAGGAAATATTTATATGACTAAGAGGGTAAATAAAAACAAGCAAGTTTTCAGAAATGTATCTTTTTAATCTGGTCTTCAGCTTTTTGCAGTTCTCTTTGCACATGTCTTACATTTTCTATTTTAGGGACTGGAAAGCCAGATCTTTTGAGAAATGTAAACACGAGCTATTCACTTCCTGTTGTTTTGACATTTTTAATCCAATCCCTTGTCTTTGCTAAGGAAATAAAACACTATACCTACAATGCAAACAGATGAAAACTCATTTCAGATCAATTAGCAATTTGTTACGAACTCTGCTATATAGTTAAATTGCTTTTCTCTTTAGTGTTATCTTCTCTTCTGTCAAAGACAAAACCCGGAAATATCAACACTTAAAAAGCTGATTGTAGACTCTATGTCCAGAGTATAAAGACATTTTAGCTAATATAGAGAATGTATAAAGAGGAAAAAATTTTCACTTGCATGAATAGTAACTGAACTTTAAATAAAAATCTAACATTTATGCTTTGTAATATTTCATGTCTTTTCTTAAGATAAATGAAATTTTCCCAGTGAAATCAAGATTTCGGATCTCATTATTATAAGTGACTTAGGTATTATACAACCACCAGATTTGTTTTTCTGGAGACAGTATTTTCCTCCAAATAATATATCTGAAAGCTGATAACTTGTTTTATTTTACATGAAAATTTGAAAGGATTAGAACAAAATATATGGTTGCTATTATTTTAATCTTAGGAGAGTCCATAGAAATATAACAAGGCTATAAATCTAATGCTAGTAACTAAGATAAGAAGTCAACATTTTGTCTAAACATCAACACATTATTAACTGCTGTTCTGATAATTTGTATTCTGATAACATATTACTATTTCTCTTTTTGTTACATAGTATAAGAATGTTCAGTTTTGTGGGGTACCTGGGTGGCCCAGTTGGTTGAGCATCCAACTTCAGCTCAGGTCATGATCTCATAGTTCATGAGTTCGAGCCCCGCGTCAGGCTCTGTGTTGACAGCTCGGAGCCTGGAGCCTGCTTCGGATTGTGTGTCTCCCTCTCTCTCTGCTCCTCCCTTATTCATGCTCTGTCTCTGTCTCTCTCAAAAATGAATAAACATAAAAAAAATTTTAATAAAGACAAAAAAGAATGTTCAGTTTTGAACAATTCCAATATTCCTCCTTTGCTTTTTTGTATTATTTTACTTTAGTTTTTCTAAGTATTAGAATCTTCATGACCAAGAAAAATTAATTGATTTAATATATTTATACTACTGTAAGTGAATATAGTACTATAAATGACTATGTTTTAATTATATACACAATCAAGTTTACATATCCCTTTTGTACTTTTTCCATTTATGTCACAAGAGATACAATATACTTTCTGGAACCTCTGCTATTTCTACTCACAGGTAGACAGCCTTGTGATTTCAAAATAGATTAATCATGTATGAATCATGTTTTAAGAAAAAACATAATTATGAAACTTGGGTAGGTTCATATTCACTAATAATTTTATTTTCTCATCATCCTCGGCAATCACATTCATAAAGACTTACAATTCACAGACTAAATCTGACCTGCAGTAATTTGGAGTATTCTAGGACTTACATGGGCTCCTGTGGTATTGCACTTTGAACACATTGCCATGGGTGGGTGGAGGCAGCTGGTTTCCTGTTTAAAATATTTTTGAGAACTTTTAGAAAGTTCAGTTCATTCTCAGCCCAGAATTCCTTCAGAAAAGAATAGTTTAACATGTGCAAATATTTATATTTGAAAGATTAATTAGGAATATGTGATTAAACTCCAAAAATTGGGTTAGTTTGTTTGTGTTATAGTTTATGCAATTCTGTTATACCCAGTTCTTCCAACATGTCCAAAATAACTTGTTTTGGTTCTTTCATAACAAAAATTTGGTTCCATTTTAAAATGTGAAAACATCTTGATAATTTGCTGCAAGGGAATCTTTGGAGAAAAAAAAAATGATTTACACTTGAATTTCTGAGTCAGATTTCACATGTAATCACAATGTTAAGTTCCATGAGAATAGATATTTAAATCCATTTATTTCCTGTGTACCTCCAAACGCCTGGAACAGTGTCTGTGGCACATAGGAGAGATTCAGTAAATAGCTTTTGAAGGAATGCATGAATATTCAAAGCTCAAAAGTGAAAGAATGTTTATCCTTATGCTATGTTAGCAACATGCAGAAATGAGTAGTCATTATTATATACACATGCATGTAATTTTAATAAAATTATTATCAACATACACTGTTTTACATGCATTTGCTGGTTTTGCCTTTTATTTTGCCTCTGCCTTACATAAGTTGCTGAAATGATTTTAAAACCCTAATCCTAAATTGGCTGAAAATTGAAATAAATAAATAAATAAATAAATAAATACAGTTTTAAATGATTAAAACTACGATTTTTAAGTCAATTAAACAAAGAGGTCATTAGACTGATGTCACTTTAGTGCTGTGGTGATCTTAGGACAGCCAATCACAGATAGACAGCTAGGCTTTCTCTAAGTTCTAGCCAATCAATAATTTCCTTACTTTGTTTCCACCTTTTCTCTACAAAGCCCTCTCCCTGAGCTCCTATGGGTGGAGAGCTCCTATCCACTTCTAGTTTGGCACCATTTAAATCAAGTTTTGTTCAAATCTTTAAAATGTTTAATATGCCCCAGTTTATCGTTTTAAGCTATGGTTACCACTGCTTGTTTTTGATCCCGTGATTGTGAGTTTGTATGACAATTTTTCAGTCAAATTTAGTGACAGGGAGGTTTGTGAGAGTGTTCATCTTTGAGTAGGGTGCATTATGTAAAAGGATGTTGGTTTAAAAAAAACTAGTAGGACCAAAAATTTGGAAAGAGATAGGAAGCAATATTTTTCACATGGATTTTTTTTTATCTTTACCTGTTTTTTCAACCAAGGAAGTTATTTGTGTACCTCAGCTAAGAACTTTCATAAATGGAGATTTGCAGAAACACGCTCAGCAGGTAGTAAATCCCTGTTCAGATGTCACTGTGTATCACACATATGACTTCCATCTGATTAAAATGAAAATGCAGCAACAATAAAAACCCAAAGTATTTTTTTTTGCAATTCTTTTTTTTTTAAATGATTAATGTTTATTTATTTTTGAGAGAGAGAGACAGAGCACAAGCAGGGGAGGGGCAGAGAGAGAGGGAGACACAGAATCCAAAGCAGGCTCTAGGCTCTGAGCTGTCAGCACAGAGCTCGACGTGGGGCTCGAACTCACTAACCATGAGATCTGAGCCAAAGCCAGATGCTTAACTGGCTGAGTCACCCAGGCGCACCATTGTTTTGCAATTCTACAATGCCATTAGAAAAAAAGTTCCCAATCTACCTTAATCCAGAAAATAAAGTCTTTATTGTTAGTGTACTAGACTGCATAGTTTTTGAATGCCACCTGAATGCACCATATTCTCTGGGTATTGGTAAATTTAGTGATTTTTTTTTAAGAGAGACTCTATTTTGAAGAATTTTTTTAATTATGAAGTCTAAATATAAAGCCATACAGAACTTCCATGGAAAATTTCAAGAAGACTAGGGCACCTGGGCGTCTCAGTCAGTTAAATGTCTGACTTCAGCTCAGGTCATGATCTCACAGTTTGTGGGTTCGAGCCCAACGTCAGGCTCTGTGCTGACAGCTTGGAGCCTGGAGCCTGCTTCATATTCTGTGTCTCCCCCTTCACCTGCTCCTCCCCAGCTCATACTCTGTCTCTCTCAAAAATATGTAAACATTAAAAAAAGAGAGAGAAAACTTCAAGAAAACCATTTCCTTGCTGTATTTATACAATGCAAACTTGAAGAAAGTAAGCGATTTAGGCAAGCAAAGTCTTCTTTTGAAGAAAGGGCTTTGAAAGGGATAGCCAAGGTGATTAAGTGAGTGAAAGGCAGGATGCTTTCTGGAATGTCAGAACATGCGAGACAGCAGGGCTGACTTGGTGTTCCATGAAGCATGAAGGACAGCCGGCTGACTCTCATATGTAAGGAGACAAGCTAAGTTAAGAGAGTCAATGCCTGGAGGTAGAGGAGACATATAGTAGACTGACTTTGGATTTAATGCACTGAGTATGTTCACTTAAATGAGAAGATGATTTGGTCACCAAATGTGGTTATCTTCTAAGTTATCCATATGGGAAATATATAAGATGTTCCTACTGACACAGAATGAGAGAACTCCCCTGAGGTATAAGCATAAATATACTTTGAGTGTTAGATTTTCATTATTGCACAGTCAGTGCTTAATGTTTTATTGTTAACCACTTTATTGTTGAAAGTAGGGGGACTGCAAGAGCTGTAAGTCATGGTTGAGTTTACAGAAAAGAAAATCAGCTTTTCATGTTTCCATTAGGAAGTTTCAGTATGTTAATGGGAAAATATATTTGAATAACTTTATTTAAAAGGATCCAAACTCTGCATTACATTAATATGTCAAGTCGTGTTTGTTCTACTTTATGAAAAGTGTTAAGTTAAAAAAATGCATTTTGTGACAAATTTAAATGTTAACCAAAGCATTTATTTCAGAAGAAATTTCCCTTTTAAGTCCTCTGAGCTTTATAATAATTTAGAATTGTGGCTCTATGTGATCACTTGATTATGGAAGTTCTAATGCAGCAGAAAACAACTGTCATGTGGTGGTTCCGTTTAAGTAATAGAAAAGCATTTAAAAAAACATAATAATGAGTTTGAGTAGCTGCTCCTTATGTTAGCATGTCATAAATTATGTCTTTTACATGTTTAGTATTAATTGAGAAGGTTGATATTTTGCATAAATCAAGAGGAAGAAAAAGAAACCAAGGATTTAATGAATATTTAAGTATTATCTATTTTTAAAATACAAAACATACGTATTTTAGTTCAAGTTGGAACTTCTACATTTTTTGTGGAAGAAATATTCCTGCCAAAGAGTGAATATATAGGAATAGACTATTGACACCCAAAGGAAGTTGAATTATTTTGGTAATCCAAGACTAAAAGCTTGGCTCCAGTGGGAAGTGTGATCTCCAGGTGTCCAAGCACAGGAGACTTGGAGATGCTGAAATGGAAAGGCGAGGACGGGAGCCCAGCAGGTAAGACTGATGTAAGGATTTTGAATTTAATCCTGAGAATAATGGGAAAACAAATTGAAGGGGTTTCAGCAAATATTAAATAATCAAATGAAAAATATATCTCTGCAGTTGTTGAGTGGCAAACAGTATTGGAAGGAAGGACTTTGGGGCTCCTGAAAGAGTGGGCTGTGTTTGCACGAAGGAGAAAAGTAAACGTAGATGAAAAACCTCCCAAATGGTGAAATGAACAGGACTTGGTAATTGACCGGAAATAAGGGATGATGAAGAATGATCAGTAAGGGAAATCTAAAGTTTTGGCATACACAAACTGAGAGAATAGTGGTGACTTTGATTAATGAGGGAAAAAAATGGCGGAAAGCCAGTTAACCTTCCACAGAGTAAGAAATGTAAGAGCCTTCCCTAAACTCCCTGAAGCAGCAAAATTCACGCTATTTCCACATAAACACAAACACACACAGCAAATGCTGTTTTCACTTCCAACAGGCCTGAGGATTCCACATGAATAAAATAAGACTAATTTGTTAAGGCCCAATGGACATGCATAAACATAATTGCATACATATGCATTTTGGCAGTTGTAAACTCTATTTTAATTGAATGGTTCAATTAGTTTCCTCTAGATTCATTAATTGAGTATCTTCTATATTCTAGTTCCCTCTAGACTCATTAACTGAGTATTTTCTTTATTCTAGACATTGAGAAAACAAAGATAAATAAAAGGCAAGTTGCAGAAGTTTGTGGAAACTCATAGACTGATTGTGGAAATAGATGTATTAAAATTACTATGCAATTTCATAAATCCAGAGTAAAATAATCAACCAGAGCATGGGGCCACAGATAAAAAAGGAATGAACTGACCAGGGAACTTAGTGTAGATCCATTACTTTTCTCATTATTAGCCATTCTTTCTCTTTCCCTACCTTTACATGCGCAAACGACACGACACACACACACACACACACACACACACACACACACATTAACAAATTGAACTCTATTTGGGTTTTCAAGTAGTTTCTACACAAACACCTTTTTATAGGCACAAGATTATTCTTTTTATCTAGACCACATAGCTCATCTTTAATAAGTGTAGGCTAAGAGTTGATGACAGGACCAGAGTAGAATAATAGAACAGCCTGCTTTTCATGTATGTGAGCCCTTTATTTGTGAATTGTGCATCCTATTTGGAGAGGAACCAAGGAAACGTCAGTTTGGATTGTTTATTTCAGTTTATCATTTCATCGTTCCCATGGCTTCAGATAATTTGGAAGTGGGATTGTTTACATTCCTAGAAATTCTTCTTTGTTTTATCTTTAAGTGTTTTGCTTTCTAAATCTTATTAATCTCACTTTTTCTTGATTTCATTGTAGCAGATGATTTTATTACCCAAACAAGGGATAGAAAATAGAATAAATTGTTTAAAGAGCTGATTCTCATGATAACATCTTCTACCTTCACTAGTAATAAGAAATGTGTGAACATTGATTTTATACTCTTTATTTTTGTTTTAGCCACAAATTCACGATATGCAGAAAGGGAATCTTATGTAGTAAAAAAGAAGTATAAGAGAATATTTACCATTTATTGAATATCAACATTGTGCCCAGATCTTTTATGTACTGTAGCAAACATGCTCCAAGCAAACTGATAGGTATTATCGCTCCATGTTTATTATCAAAACTAGTGGGGAAAAGTTGTCTTCTCCAAGGTCTCACACACGGTCACAGGTTACATCAAGTCCCTTTGCAGTGCACCCTTCTTCCTATTTTGTTCTCACTTTTCGGAGTAACAAAAGAAATTGCAGACATTTTCTTTGAGAGTTAGCTATTATAAACTCAGGAACAATGGCCAACGGCAGCCGTAAATAGTAAAAAGATCAGTTTGCCTAACGTTACAGTATAACTAAATGGGAAAGAAAATGTTTTTGTATTCAAGTTAACTTCTGTTATGATTAACAATATGGGCTTGCCTGCCCTGTTACTTCACATTATGATAGTGTATTCAAGCCAAAACAGTCCCGAGGTAATCAGAACACTTACTTATTCACTGTTAAAAAAAAAAACTTCAATTTTTTTAACTTGTTGGGACAGTCTGCTGTTTTACAATGTTACATGTGTTTGTTTAGTTTCATTTTTTATTACTTTTATGAAATGCTTAAATTACATTTGATTATATTTGTCTGAGAACTCTTTTGACTTGCATTTGTATAGATTATCTTAAAGCATAGAAGAACTTTGAATATGGGTTTGTTTTTTAGATTTTAAGCAACAAAACTCAGTAGGAGACTTGGGACTCTGAGGTCAGATCTTTTATGCTGCCAAAGATTGTTAGAAATTTAAAAGTAGATCTGGCTTTCGTAAACATAATGAAGCAAGCGGAATTGAACATTTGAATTCAGTCATCTTCCAAAATATCAAGTTACTTTCCTTCTTCCATTTTCCATTTTAATTTAAGCTTTTGAACAGCAAAATAATTATCTTGATTTTGTTTTTGTCGGTGCAAAATTTTTGAAAATGGAAATATGTTCAAAGAAGGTGGAAGAAGTAGTTGGCTTTGTCCCCTGCCCCTCCCACTACAATTTGTGTTAATACTCGTTATCTTGAAGCAAGCTCAGGTAATCTTGGCTATCTGTTGAAACGAAACGTTTTTATAAATGCAAGAAAGATAATTGTGAATGGAGACATTATCAAGTATTTTTTGATCTGTGTGTGTGTGTGTGTGTGTGTGTGTGTGCATGTGTGTGTGCATTTGTGTGTGTGTGTGTGTGTGTGTTTAAGGGAAACAGGACAATTGACTATTTTGTCATAAGACTTGTTAAGGGCTTTGCAAACCATTTGGGGAGACTCATGCCTTCACTTCCATTAAGAGGAGGTATACTTGATAATGAAATTCTGATAATCTGAACACAATCGTTCTAATGAGCATTAATTTCATATAACAAGGTAACATCTGGAGAATTTAATCTCAGTGATTGGATAACTAAAGTGTGAATCAACCAGAACATTATGTTATGTTTCTTTGCATTAAAGAGACATGATTTGGGGGGGGGGGGCGGGGAAACAAAAATTTTAATTGTAAATCATATGTACAGGTTTCATCAAGCTTTTTGTTGAAATTAAACCCAGTGAATTTATGGGGAGTTTTTTGTATTTTATGCTCATTCAAAGTCTGCATGATAAAATTATTTCAGTACTGGGAATCATTTAGTGTAAGCAAGGTATTGTCCTTTCAGGAAACGTATTTCCTTTCAAGCAGAGCTGACTACAATTTGCTGACAACGTTGACCAGTCCTGTTATCATGTTCTTTTCCCCCTCGTGTGACCAAAAAATTCTTACTCGCACATTTCCTTGGTCGCAAGCAGAGGGACACGTTCCCTCTCCTATGCTGCCTCTGAGCTCTGTGCTTCCATTAAAATGCACGCTACTATATAGTGTGATAATATTCTCTTTATCATGTCTATTCTCCTGCCTCATCTGAAAGCTGCTTAATGGGTAGAAATCTGGGTAGATATAGTATTTGTAAAGATGGAGCCTGGCAACTGGCTGCTTTCGGATTATCCCAATGAGGCTCAATGTGGATGGCTTCATGTAAAGTGAACAAACTGTAAACATATGGTGCTCAATGAATTTTTAAAAAGAACACGCCCATGTGCCCACCCCCAGATCAAATAATAGAACCGTTAGCATTCTAGAAGCCTCCCTCATTTTCACCAAAGGTAAACGCTGTCTCTAGAAATAGGTAAGTCTCTGTCATAAGGAGTAGCGTTGCCTCTTTTTGAACTTGTTATAAATAGGATGATGCGAAAGGTATCATTTCATACCAGCTTCTTTCTCTTATTCTGTCTGTGAGCCGCATGTCTCACCAGTGCCAGTGCATCCATTTTTGTCATCCTATAGTTTCTATCACAAGACTATAATGAAGTTGATGTGTCCATTTTTAGTTTATGAAAATGGACAGATTTAGTTTTGAGCTATTTGGAAAAATGCTACCATGAAACTTCTTACGGCTAGTGGTTTTACATTGTAGTTTTAATTTACATTCCCTTGATAACTAGGGATGGTAAGGTAAGAACATTTCATTTGTTTAGTAACTATTTGAATATCACCTTTCACGAAGTACATTTAAAAATTTCTAGCATGGGAGCATCTGGGTGGCTCAGTCGGTTGAGTCTGGCTCTTGATTTCAGCCAAACTCATGATTTCATAGTTCGTGGGTTCAAACCCCATGTCAGGCTCTGCATTCTTAGTGCAGAGATTCTATCTCCCTTTCTTGGGATTCTATCTCCCTTTCTCTGTGCCCTTCCCCTGCTGGCTCATGCGCTCGCTCTCTCTCTCTCTCTCTCTCTCAACAAATAACCTTAAAAAAAACTTCTAGTATGATTAAAAAAGACATGTTAGCTCTTTAAAATTTCTGATAATTCTTTATGCTTCCTACATATGAATCCTCGGTGGGTATACATGTGGCCGAGACCTCCCATGCAATTGTTTGCATTTTCATTCTGGTAACAATATCTTCTCACAAACAGAAATTCTTACTTTTAACAAAATTCAGTTGATAAACATTTACCCTAATGTTTGCCGTCCTATTTGCTGACTACACGGTAATGAGAGATTTTTCTTAGCTAACTTTTATTAGGAGCTTTATTGTCCTTTCATAGAGATTTAGGTCAGTTCACTATTCAGAAGTGATCTTTTTATATGGTATGATATAGCAGTTAGTTCCATATGGATATGTGGTTGAGTAGCACCTTTTGTTGAAAAAAAGGCAAAATAATTTCACGTACTGAACTGTCGTAAATCAGGTATCACTGAGGTGTGGGTCTGTATTTGGAAATCTGTTCTCTTACATTAGTCTATTTCCCTCCTTCTGCCAAAACTTCATCGTCTTAATTACTGTAGCTTTATATTGTTTTCATATCCAGTTGTATAATTCCTCTTTTTTCTTCTTTAACATTTTCTTGGCATTTTTGGCTCTTGGCATTTACCATAAATGTTAGAATCAACTTGTCAGTTTCCACAGAATAAACTTTCTCAGGTTTTAGCTGGAATTACATTGAAGCTGTAGGTCGATTTGGGTAAAAATGGCATCTTTACAGTCTTGAGCTTTCCAATCCATAACCATGATATATGCCTTCATTTATTTAGATATTCTTTAGTTTCTTTCAATAATGTATTGTAGTTTTTAGAACATACGTTTACCCATCTCCTGTGATATCCCTAAGCTATTTTGATATATTTAATGCTATTATAAAATGGTATTGTTATAAAACATTTTATATTTGATATGTATTTGTTTCTAGAACATATACATACACCTGACTGTGTATATCCAGTAACCTTACTAACTTCACTTATTAGTTCTAATAGTTGGTGAATTGATTTGAATTTTGACTTATATAACCATGTTACAGGATAGTCTTATTCCTTCCTTTCTATTCTTATTTACTTTAATTTTCTTTTCACTAGCTGTACAATACTAAGAAATAATAGTATTAGCAGGTACTCCTTTCATATTTTTGATTTTGGGGGAAAAACATCCAATAATTCACTATTAAGGATTGTTGTTTTAGGTTTTGTGGAGATAACTGTTATCATGTATTTTCCCTTCTGTATTAGATTTTCTATGTTTTTAAATCATAAGCTGGTGTTGAATTTTATCAAATGCATTTTATTTATATATTGAGATTTTTCTTCATTTTATTAGTATGGCTTATTAAATAAATTGCAATAATTGATAACCAAAGACTAAACCAAAGTTATATTTCTGGCATATATTCAACTTCTTTGTGATATATTAATTTTTTTTAATCACTACATTTTTCTTGCTGATGTTTTCATTCATGTTTTTATATCCATGTTAGTGGGAGACATTTGTCATAAAGTTCTTGTCAGGTCTTAGTATTACAGTTGTTTTGACTTCATGAAATTAGTTGGACTGTGTTCACTGATTTTCTTTTACGTAAAGTGTGGAAAATTGGTATCATTTCCAGATATGAAAATATTATCTTTACAAACTCTTTATAAATAATCTTTGCCAGATTCTAGACACTTTTCTCTTAAATACCTCTCATTCATTTAATCTTTCATTCAACAACAAATATTTACTTAATGTTTACTTTACCCCCCCACACTGTCCCAGCCCCTGGGGATGGAATGGTGAGCAAACACAAACAAGGTCCTTACTCGCAGTGAGCTCACAGCTTAGTCAGTGGGAAATATAGAGAGTAATCAAATAATTTTAAAATAGGGACCAAACCATGTTAAACATTTTTGAAGAAAGGGGACCAGTCTTCAGAATTCACAGCAGGTGGAGGCTTATGGAGGCTTCCCGAGGAAGCTAACAGTCAGAAATAGATAGGCAACAAATTCACCTTCTCTTATTTGAATGGACATCTAACTCATATGGTTGGAATGCTGTGAGTGAGGACAGTTGTCCAGTGTGGTTTATTTTTCATGTTGTGTAGCAGATCTCCTAAAGTCAAGGAGCTTGGTAATCCAGAAGCAAAGTAATGTCCTTCACACTAAATGAAAATCTGGCACAAAAGCTGCATTTCTAGGTCAAGAAAAGAAAACACAATAAATAAGCCTCACTGCGCTCTTAATACCAATAACTAAAATAAATACTTGCTGCTTTTCTTAAATTCAGTGCAGTGACTTTTCTTATCCTTTTTTCGTTTGCAAATATATTAAAGTTTGCATTTTCTAGGTTGTATTTTATATACTTGTTTCTGTCTTTAATCTCATAAATATATTTATATTTAAATTAACTGCTATTACATTGGAAGCTAGCTAATGCAAAAGGAAGCCATGCCAAAATGCAGCAAGATAATATGCATAATATGTTGCAAAGTTCTTTTAAAGATTTTTTTCTAGGGAAAAATCAGTAGTATTTAATTAGTAAATAAAACAAGTTACTTAAAATTTAGAACTACCAAAGAACATAATTATCTAATGTAATTTTAAGTAAAAGTATTTTAAGTAAAAATAAAATAAGCTATCTAAAAATAATTCCAAAATTCCCTTAGGAGATAACTGTCAAAGAGTTGCAAGATTTGCATTATTCTATTTGGAACATAGCAAATTTGGAGCTTTCACTAAATATGCTGTCAAGTTTCACTTTAAGCTAGTGACTTGTAAAACTATAGACTTGTAGCCCATTCTAAATATCACAGGAATTGCTTTGGAAGTTTTCTAACAACGGTGGAATTTTTTATTGTTTAGAACAGAAATTTTACATTTGCAAGTGCATTAACGTTTACCATATCAAATTGGTATTTTGGTTTGAAATAGGGAATTTTATTTTTTTATTTAAAAAAATTTTAAGGTTTATTCATTTTTGAGACAGAGAGAGAGAGAGACATAGCATGAGCAGGGGAGCGGCAGAGAGAGAGGGAGACACAGAATCTGAAGCAGGCTCCAGGCTCTGAGCTGTCAGCACAGAGTCTGACGCGAGGCTTGAACCCAGGAACTGTAAGATCATGACCTGCACCAAAGTCGGATGCCCAACCGACTGAGCCCCCAGGTGCCCTGAAATAGGGAATTTTAGAGCTTTGATTTTTAATTATATTCCTGAAATATATTTCACTGAAAAAACAACAGCCAGAAAAATGAAAATATTGAAACGTGCACATCATCACTTGAATAATACAGAAGAGCCAGACCAAAGTGGTATTATAAATAGGTGGAAATCTTTTCTGTTAGGCCAGAGAGTCTGTGTAATCACAATTAATAAAAATTATTTATAATAATTAAATATTTACAACAGATTTTTGCTGAAGAATTTGTCTATCATACATGTACACATTTTTATACATCTACATATTCCCTCAGAAGAAATAGAAAATAAGGAGGCATAGAGAGATAAATACAATAAAATATACCACTTGGATTATGGTGAAGAGTAAAAACACTGATACATGTTAAATGCTTAAGACAATATTTGATAATTTCTCTCACTCTTTCTCTGTCTCCAGACGTCATTGTAGATGCTGAGCTGTTCAGTTTATGATCATTTGATTTGTAGAAATTATTCTTATCTTGAGAAAGATAAATATTACAAAATATATTAGTTGATAAGCACTTAAAACAAGTTATCTTCAAATTAATTTTGATAAACTTCAAGATTTTAATGCCCTTTATGTGTTCAAAATATGCACTACTAAAGTTAAATAAGGTGTTGTTTGCATGGACAGCCTTCCTCATACTACTGTACTTTGCACTCAAAAATGGGAAAGAAAAAAATCTAAATCATTGGTAGAGACTTCATTTTTCTGAAAGCAAAACAATATCTTGATTTCATTATAAAAACTCATTTTAATAAATAAATTTATCAGAAGGTCAAAATGTACAAATGAGCATGCCCAGTTTTACATCTTGCACAAGAAAAATCGTACACATTGCATTAAATGTGCGTCTCATGTTGCAACCTCACATCTTTGGTAATTATACGTAGTCATGTGCTCTTGAGAAACATTTTAGGAAAGTGAATCTGCACACTATTCGCATTTTCTGATTTTAAGTTTTTAAAGGCATTGTTGGATGCCAGTTTATGTTTCCTGGTATTATTACCTCTCAAAGGGCCAACATAGTAATGAAAACCCAGAATATTTCTCCCTTGTTGGTTTTTGATTTCCCAACTATCAGCAGAGACTAAAAATGAATTTTTCTGAAAATTCACATTTTGTGTGTGTGTGAAAGCTGCAGTCTTTTAGCTATTTTAAAGTAATTTGTAAAGAAACTTTTCTCTGCTGGGGTATCTGAGTGGCTCAGTTGGTTAAGTGTCCACTTTCAGCTCAGGTCAAGATCTCACGGTTTGTGGATTTGAGCCCCATGTCGGGCTCTGTGCTGACAGCTCAGAGCCTGGAGCCTGCTTTGGATTCTCTGTCTCTGTCTCTCTCTGCCCCTCCCCCACTCACACTCTGTCTCCCTCAAAAATAAATAAAACATTAAAAATATATGGGGCGCCTGGGTGGCTCAATCAGTTGAGCCTCCAATTTCGTCTCAGGTCATAATCTCATGGTTCGTGAGTTCGAGCCCCGTGTCAGGCTCTATGCTGACAGCTCAGAGCCTGGAGCCTGCTTCAGATTCTGCGTCCCCCTCTCTCCCTGCCCCACCCTTGCTTGTGCTCTCTCTGTGTCTTTCAAAAATGAATTAATGTAAAAAAATTAAATATATATATAAATATTAAGAAATTGCAACTTTTCTCTGTTGTCAAACTAATATCAGAATTTTAGAGGAATGACTAATGACCAGAAGCTGTCTATAGACTGTACAGTTGAATTTGGATTTCAATTGGCTTAAATATAATAAACAAAAACAATGAAATGTAATTATGTTCATTGGTGGCCGTCACCCTGATTTACGAATCTCATTTGCTTGGTTTGTGATGGCTTTCTTCCTTTTTGGATTGGTTACCTAATATTCTTCCTATAAACTGATGGCATGGGTAGCTGTCTCTTGTGATAGCTCTTAAAAAGACTGGTCAGTTTTACCTTATGTTTACACATCTACTTTAACCAAGAGAATATACTATTTCTTGCATTTGATTACTTGAATATATCTTTATAGCAATATATTTTTAGTGCCATGGACTCTTTACATTTTAAGATTATCTGAAGCTACATTATAAAATTGATTTACTTTAATCCTATGATTGGCATTTGAATTGAGACTTACTGTTTCCTGTTCCCTCATTTTATATCATTTAACTTTCCAATTGGGCCTGACTTCAACCGGCAAATTTTAACATTTTTTTTCTAAAGTACTTACATTTTTGTGTGAGGTTGGAACAAATTGCAGTAAGTGACAACGATAATTGGTCATTTGAGGAAGTGTTTTTTATAGTCATATATTGCCTTTCCGTATCACTGTGTTAACAAATTACACCAAAATTTGGTAGCTTAAAACATTATCATCTCACAGTTTCTGTGCGTTAGGAATGCAGGTGGGGGCTTAGTTGGGTCTCTGAAGGGGCTGCAATTAAAGTGTCAGCCAGTGCTGCACTGGTTCCCTGGTTCAACTTGGGGTGGGTCTGCTTCTAAGCATCTTTGGAATGTTGTGGGAAGGATTTAATTTTTCATAAGCTGTTAGCCAGTTTCTTGCCTCAGTTCCTAACCCTCTCCACAGGAAGCTTAGGACATGGCTCTTGGCTTCATCAGAGTGACCACAAGAGAGGCAGTAGAGAGAGTGCTGGCAAAATCATCCTTTTTTATAACCTAACTTCAGAAGTGACATCTATCACTTGTGCAATGTTATATTCATTAGAAGCAGGTCACTAAGGCCAGCCCCAGTGAATGGGAGGGAATTACGCAAGGTTGAGACTACTAAAAGGTGGGGATAGCTGGGAAACGTTGTAGACATATGCCCACTATACTCTCTTTTTATCATATTCATAATAATAATAATAATATAAAAACTTGATACGTACATTGGGAGGAATCATTTTGAACCATTTTCCTTTACCATTTTATCCTTTACCGTTCTTTCCAATTTCCTGAGGCTAACATCTGAAACCATAGAACAAGCCATAGTTCTGTGGCTTGAAGTCATAAACATAATCTTATTTTTTGTTGGAATTTAATTTTTATTGGCAACACCTGACTCATTACATTAATTGTTACATAGCTGCTACCTTTATTTGAAATTTGAGGATGAGTTAAAATGAAAAAATTCTATGCTATAATTTTCATATTACTTAATAACCAACACTGAATTCCTAACATAGAATGTCAACAACTTGGAACACCAACTCGAATGGCATTGAATTTTTCACCTGAATCCATGAAACCCACAAGGATGTGGCACATTTGCAAATGCTGAGAAAAAAAAGAAAAACTAAAAACCATATACCTAGCGAAACCATTCTTTAGGAAAGAAAAGAAAATAAAGTTATCAGATGAAGGAAAACTAAAAACTGTCATTCACAGACCTACCCTTAAAGGAAGTTCTTCAAAGAGAGGTAAAATGTTAGAAGAAGGAATATTGGGACATCAGAACACAAGAACAAACAATCAAATGCCAGAAATATGATTACATATAATAGAATATCTTTCCCATAAGCTTTATAAATCATACTTGATAATTGAAAGAATGACAGAGCTATCTTATACTGAAGAAAGTGATTTTTAAGAATGGAGGAGATAGGAAGGGCCTCAAAGGAAGTAAGTTTTCCTCATTTCACTCAAAGTGGTAAAATACTGATTTTAATTGACTATGATGTCATATCCATATGTTTTAAATCCCCGAGCAACCAGTATAAAAACTGTACAAAGTGATACACTCAAAAACATTCTAAACGTATCAAGTGAACAATATCTTTAAAAATGTTCAAGTGCTCCACATGAAAGAAAAAAAAATAGAGGGAAAGAAACAGGAATGAAATAAGGAAAACAAAAAAACACATAATAAAATGGCTGACATAAACTCTAGCATATCAATAATTTCCTTAAATGTAAATAGCATAAATTCATTGATTAAAAGACAGAGATTAGTAGTGTGGATAAAACAACAGACAAAACAAACAAAAACTATGAGCAAAGTATATGCTTTTTAAAAAACTCATTTCAAATTCAATGTTATATGTAAGTTGAATTTTAAAAAGGGAAAAGTACACCATGCAAAATCTGTTAAAAAAAAAAAAAAAAGCTAGAGTGGCTACATTAGTATCAGAGAACTTAGAGTAAAACCAAACAAAAACACCACAGATCTACAGATAAAAAGAGAAATTTCTTTTTTTTTTTTTTTTTAATTTTTAATGCTTATTTATTTTGGAGATACAGAGACAGAGCATGAGTAGGGGAGGGGCAGAGAGAGAGAGAAAGAGAGTGGGGGGGATCCAAAGCAGACTCCACACTCTGAGCTGTCAGCACTGACCCCAATGCGGGGCTCAAACCCATGAACTGCGAGATCATGACCTGAGCTAACACTTTACAGACTGACCCACCCAGCACCCTTCAAGAGAGAAATTTCATAATGATAAAAGGCTCAATCCACAAAGAACACATAATGATCCTACATGAGGAAATAGCAAAGCAACACAGTTTTTAAATATATGAAGCAAAACCTGATAGAGCTGAAAGGTGAAAGTATAGTTGGGGACTTCAAGAACCCCTCTCAGCAACTGATAAGTTAACTAATGAATCTAGGAAACAAGACCAAAAATCAGTGGAGATTTAGGAGATCTGAATAACACAATCAACCAAATTGATCTAATTGTTGTATATCGAACCTTCCACCTGCAAACTGTTCAATACACATATTTTCAAGTGCCATTGAATATTCACCAAGATAAACCATGTCCTAGGCCAAAACTAACCTGCAATAGCTAAATAGTTGAGATCATGCAGAGAATGTTCTCTTACCATACTGGAATCAACCAGAAATCAACAATAGAAATATTGGTAAAGAAACAGAAATTAAATAGCACATGTCAAAATATTCCCTGAGTCAGTGAGGAATTCTCAAAGGAAATAAAATTATGCATAACTGTTTGAAATGAAAATATAGCATATCAAATATTTAGATACCTGAAGTAATGCAGAAAAGGAAACTTGTAGCACTCAATCTTCATGAGAAACAAGAAAGCATTTGAAAATAATAATATAAACTTCTTCAGGAAATTAGAAAAAGAGACAAAATATACCCAAATAGAATAGAATAAATGTTAAGAGCAGAAATCAATGAAATTGAAAACAGGAAAACAAAAAAAAATAAATGAAAAAAAAACCTGATTGTTCAAAAAAGCAATAGTTAATAAGCATCTACCAATATTGACAAAAAGAGAAAGAGAGTAGAAATAAATCACCAATATCAGGATTGTAATAGAGAACATCACTAAAAATCCTGCAGCCACTAAAAGGGAAATAGGTGAATATCATGAACACCTTTATGATCGTAAATTAACAGCCTAGAAGAAATGGACCAATTCCTTGAAACCATAAACTATCAACACTCAACTAAGATGAAACAGACACTAGTTAAATCATATTATAAACATTAAAGAAATTTAAATTTATTTATTAAAAAAAATTTTTTAATGTTTATTTATTTTTGAGACAGAGACAGAGCATGCACAGGGGAGGGTCAGAGAGAGAGGGAGACACAGAATTCAAAGCAGGTTCCAGGCTCTGAGCTGTCAGCACAGAGCCGGACGTGGGGCTCGAACTCATGGACCGTGAGATCATGACCTGAGCCAAAGTTGGAAGCTCAACCGACTGAGCCACCCAGGTGCCCCAAGAAATTTAAATTTGTAATTAAAAGTTTTACAAAAATGAAATTGCCAGGCCTATCTGGTTTCACTGGAGAATTCTACTTGTTTTAATCTTTTCAGGCTTCTGTAAAAAAATACCACAGAATGGGTAACATATATAATGGAAATTTATGTCTCACAGGTCTAGAGTCTGGAAAGTTCATGAACAGAGTGCCAGTGTGGTCACATTTTGGTGAGCCTCTTCTCCTGGTTCATAGGTGGTACCTTCTCACTATGTCATCATATGTCAAAGGGGCAAGCAAGCTATCTCGGGCCTCTTTTATATTAGGTATGCGGGGCTGGTTCAACATTTGAAAATCAACCAATGTAATCTCTACCAACAATCTAAAGAATAAAAGTCATTTAATCATATGAATTGATACAGAAAAAGCATTTGGTACAATTTGACCCTCATTCATGTAAAAACTCTCACCAGTCTAGAAGTGGAGAAGAATGTCCCAACTTGCAAATAAGCATCTAGAAAAAAAATGTGTACTTATCATCATACTTAATATTGAAATACAGTGTGCTTTTCCTCTAACATTGGGAAAGTATGTCTGCTTTCACCACTCCTTTTTTTTTAAAGATTTATTTTGAGAGAGAGAGAGAGAGAGAGAGAGAGAGAGAGAACGCACACAAGCAGGGAAGAGGGGTAGAGGGAAAGAGAGAATCTCAAGCAGGCTCCATGCTCAGCACAGAGCCTGACATGGGGCTCGATCCCATGACCCTGGGAACATGACCTGAGCTGAAGTCAAGAACTGGATGCTCAACCAACTGAACCACCCAGGCACCCTGCTTTCGCCACGCTTACTTAACAGTGCTGGAGGTGCTAGCCACAGCCATATTGCAAGAAAAATAAATAACGGGCATTTAGATCAACAAGGAAGTTACAAAACTATCCCCATTTACAGATGATATGAATATCTACATAGAAAAATCCCAAGAAATCTTCAAACAAAACAAAACTCCTAGAATTGATGAGTTCAGCAAGGTTGCAGGATATGAGAGCATCTCACACACAAAAATCAATTATGGAAAGCCTGGTTGGTTCAGTCACTGAAGCGTCTGACTCTTGATTTTGGCTCAGGTCATGATCTTGTGTTTCATGAGTTCAAGCCCCACATCAGGCTCCACCCTAACAGTGCAGAGCCTGCGTGGGATTCTCTTCCTCCCTCTCTCTGCCTCTCCCCCACTTGTTCTCTCTGTCTCTCTTGAATAAACTTAAAAAAAATGTTTAAAAAGTCAATTATATTTCTATACACTAACATAAGCATGTAAAAAATATTAAAAACAATATTCTTTATAATCACTCCAAAGAAAATGCAACTTAATAAGTCCTGCACAGGCCTGTATGCTGCTAATTGCAAAATGCTGATGGAAGAATTCAAAGAAGATCTACATAGGGGAGGCTTACTGTGTTCATGGTAAATACACTATACCTACCCAAATTGACATATGGGTTTCATTCAATTCCTGTCAAAACCATAATAAGTTATTTGTCTATGCACATAGATGAGATGATTCTAAAATTTGTAGAGAAATGCTAGCATAGCTAAAGCAATCTTGACAAAGAATAAAGTAGGAGGAATTGCCACACCAGATAATAAGTCTTACATACAGTAATCAAGATACTGTGATACTTACAGAAGGGTTGTGATAGCACATAGATCAATGGAATGGAGTGGACAAGCCAGACACAGGCCTACATAAATATGCTTCTCTAATTTTAACAAAGATACACAAATTCAATAAAGGAAGGACAGCCCATCAGCCAAAGGTGTTGGAGCAAGCAGACCTCTATAAAAAGGAACTAATCATATCCTAAACCTTACATGTGATGCAAAAAGAAACTCAAAATGGATCATTGACTTAACTATAAAACAAAACATTATACAACTTTAAGGAAAAAAATACAGGAGAGAGTCTTTGAGATTGAGGTCTAGGTAAGGAGCTCTTAAATTGGACACCAAAGCAAAATCCATAAAGAAATAATGATGTATTGGATACTTTTTAAATTAAAAAAAGTTTGCTCTCCCACGTAAAGGGAATGGAAAGAAAGGATACATATAGAGAAAATATTTGCAAACTACATTTCTGACAAAAGTTTGTATCTCTATCTCTGAAAACCTGACAGTAAAAACCAAAAGTACATTTAGAAAATGGCCAAAAGATGTGAAAAGACATTTCAACGAAAATGATATACACAGAGTATGTAAACAAGTGACAGAGGTATTCTTAGCTATCAGGGAAATGCAAATTAGAACCACAGTGAGCTATGCACTTATCAGAATGTCTGAAACAAAAAAGAAAAAAATTGCCAATACTCAATGCTGGAGAAGATGAGAAAGTAAATGGTGTAGTTATTCTGGAAGCCAGGTTGACAGTTTTTTATAAAACTGAACATGAAATTACCATAGGACCCAGTAGTTGAACTCATGGACGTTTATTCCAGAGAAGTGAAAACTTATGTTCATGAAAAACATGTACACCAATGTTTATACCTGTTTATTGATAATAACCAAAAACTGAAAACAGCTCAGATGTCCTCGAACAGGTTAGCAGCTTAAAGAGACAATGCTGCATATATATACCATGGGATTCTCCTCAGCAATAAAAACAAAAATCAAAAAGCAGACTATTCATATATGCAGCAACTTAAATGATTTCCAGAGTGCTGTGCTGAGTGAATGAGTGAAAGAGCCAATCCCCAAAGATTATACAGTGAATTACTCTAATATGTACATATTAGATGTATATATGTATATATATTACTCTAATATATATATAATATATAAATATATATAACACTATATATATATATATAACACTATATATATATATATAATTTTTTTAGAAATGAGAAAATTTCAGACATGGAGACAATTTAATGGTTTCCAGGGATTAGGCCCAGGGTGAGGGAGCACAATGGATGTGGATTCTGTCTTCACTGTGGTGGTGGATATGCAAACCTATACAGGTGATAATATTGTATAGAACAAAATAGACAAACCAAACAAGTACAAGTTAAAATGGGAAAATCCGAATAAGGTCAGTGAGTTGTATTGATTTCAGTAACCTGATTGGGACATTGTGCTGTCATTTTGGAAGAGACTACTGTTGGGAGAAACCAGCTAAAGAGTACATGGGATGTCTTGGTATTCTTTCCTACAACTGAATGTGAATCTACAATTTTCTCAGTAATGAATTCAACTATGACCAATAAGGAACTTAGGTCGTAACAAGTGTTCATCTTGCTATTGAAATGAATTAAAGCCTCCCAATGTAATTGTACCATACGAGAGAGAGAGAGAGAGAGAGAGAGAGAGAGAGAGAGAGAGAGAGAATTAATTACCTATTCATGATCGGAAAATAAAATGGTTACTGTTAATCAAACAAAAATGAAAATGTGGTCAATTCAAAGTTCTCAGTAGTAAGGCTGGAAATCCACATATCTTGTGAACGTCTGAAATACTTGCACGCACACACACTCTTCAACACGTTGCTTCAACATCAGTGTCCTGCTCAGTGCTGGGCTCATAGTAAGTATTCTAGTCGACTGTTCTAATCCAAAAGAGAATTAGGAATTAGAACAGACTTACATTTAACTTAGCGTCCTTTTAGTTCTGTGGTATTCATTCCATACATTGCAATATGTTTTCTTGTCACCACATACCCATGATGCATCATTACAGTATTTAAAATCTACATAGTCTTGCTATTAGTTATGGTCCTTCTGATGGTTTTTCCAGTATCTTCCAACTCCACCATTTGTTGAATATTTTGGATGCAAATATGTTTAAAATTAGGATTTAATTCAAAATCTCTATTTTGTATATTATTGGGTTATCATTTGAGTGATTGTATATACAAATGCATGAATCTGTATATGGAAAACTGTGCTATATATATTATAAAGCAGGATAAAGAAGAAAAGTATAATCACACATATCTAGATAAAATCACTGTTAAAAGTTTACATATTTTTACTGCAATCATAATTGCTTTAAAAATTAGGCAAAAAACCTTTTTATGCAACTTTTTCTCCCTTAATATTTTATCTATATTTTCAACATTGAAAATCGTTGCTATTTTATATACATTGGTAGGCAGTATTTTTAAAAATATGACTTTTTGAGGATAATAACACGACAGTGCATCATTTAGAAGGCAATGGACTTGAGAATAAAAGTGCCCTGATTTGCTGCTAATATTTCAATCTCCTCTGCTTCGAGGTACTCACGTACTCTAAAGTACTTACTAGTCAAAACCATAATCATTTGAAAAAGATTGCTATGGGTTAGGTGAGAAAGGATAGGACAAAGCATGGGAAAATTACTGTTTTTAAATATATACCTTTCTTATTTTGCTTTTCTCTTGATTTCTCAGTTTTTCTGGATCCAGAATATGAAAACAAAAAATAAAAACCTCTCAACTGTCTGATATATAGATTCATTACTACTTATTACAAAGAGCTTAGTAAAGATTGGTATTTTAGAGTAGAGATATTTCAAAATAGGATAGAAGGTTCAGTTTACTCAATATTAGAGTGAAAATCTCATGTATCTTTGGGGGTAGTTGAATTCCCTAACTTTTCAAATGTTTTGTGTTACAGAAACCTCAAATGTATTTTGTTAAATTCTTTACCCTTAAGGTTTAGACTCAAGTGTAATTTAAAGGAAATTCCGTCCATATGTTTATAATTTAATATGTTAGGCTGTTTTTTTTTTCTTTTCTTTTTATATTTGGTGTCCAAAAACTCTCTTGAGCTACTTCTTTCAGGGATCTTTTGGCAAGATTAGACCAAGTCAAGAACTGAAAATTTCAGTTTGGAATTCAACATATATCCATAAGGTATAGATTCTAAGCAATACCAAGAAATTTTCTCATTTTGATTCTAAATTTCACAGAGTTGAAGATTACTCTGTGGCATTAAAGTAACATTAAGGGACATTGAAAACAATTCCAGTTAATGTTGACTGAGAGTCAATAAATTTTCTTATTCTTAAATTGTACCTTATTTTGGAAGAGTATTAGTATTCTTCTTAGCAATTCTTTAAAATTTCTTTACCTTACCATTTGCTATTTAACAAGAGTGACTATTCAATGAACTACTTTAACCACACATTTTCATCTGCTCAACCAACCAGATCTGTCAAACAATTTCTAAATGTCTAGTCTTTAAACATAGATTGTACTTTTTTTTCTATCATAGCATAAGCCATGCAGAGTAAACACGCATGATTTGGATTTAAAAATATAATCTTCATACATGTTAGTGATTAGTAATGTATGGTCTATAAAGGAGCAAACATTTACTGAGAACTTGATAATCTATGCACTTTTCATTTTCTGAATCTAAAAGAGACTTTATAAGCATGTGATATGAACCTCGGAAACAAAAATGAACCATAGAAATTCATATTCAGAATACATGAAGGGTAACTGTGATTTTGTTTGAAGTCTTTGTTTCATGTAATTTTAGTGAAAATGGATTAAACAGAAAAGTGATTTGACATGGAGGAATTATTTTCTCCATGTACTGCTGACATTCTTAGATATACACTAAAGTTTAGCTCAGTCTGCTAAATAATAATATTAAAATAATATGCAACCCAATTAAAATATGTGTGTATACTGTGTGTGTATATTTATATGTTTGTATATAATATACACACACTTGTGTGGTATGTATTTTTTTAGGTGACTTGGGGAGGCACTATAAGGGTATGAGACATTGTGTTTTTTAATTTCCTTTTTTTGAAGAAGGAATTTAATGTTTGTTCATGGTGGAAAGCTGGGCTCCAAAAGAGTATCTTGTTCTGAGGCCAAGAATGGGAGAATGGGCCTGGAGTCTTGGTACCACCACTTTCCTCTGTGTCTAGTCCTCCTGGTCTATGGAGTTTTCTTTTATAATTTTATTTATTTTTTTTTAATTTACGCCCAAATTAGTTATCATATAGTGCAACAATGATTTCAGGAATAGATTCCTTAATGCCCCTTACCCATTTAGCCCATCCCCCCTCCTACAACCCCTTAAGTAACCCTCTCTTTGTTCTCCATATTTAAGTCTCTTATGTTTTGTCCCCCTCCCTGTTTTTATATTATTTGTTTCCCTTCCCTTACGTTCATCTGTTTTGTCTCTTAAAGTCCTCATGTGAGTGAAGTAATATGATATCTGTCTTTCTCTGACTTACACCCTACACAAAAACAAAATGGATGAAAGACCCAAATGTAAGACAGGAAGCCATCAAAATCCTCGAGGAGAAAGCAGGCAAAAACCTCTTTGATCTTGGCCGCAACACCTTCTTACTCAACATGTCTGTGGAGGCAAGGGAAACAAAAGCAAAAATGAACTACTGGGACCTCATCAAAATAAAAAGCTTCTGCACAGCGAAGGAAACAATCAGCCCAAACTAAAAGGCAACTGACAGAATGGGAGAAGATATTTGCAAACAACATATCAGATAAAGGGTTAGTATCCAAAATCTATAAAGAACTTATCAAACTCAACACCCAAAGAACAAATAATCCAGTGAAGAAATGGGCAAAAGACATGAATAGACACTTCTCCAAAGAAGATGTCCAGATGGCCAACCGACACATGAAAAATGCTCCACATCACTCATCATCAGGGAAATACAAATCAAAACCACAATGAGATGCCACCTTACACCTGTCAGAATGGCTAACATTAACAACTCAGGCAACAACAGATGTTGGTGAGGATATGGAGAAAGAGGATCTCTTTTGCATTCTTGGTGGGGATGCAAGCTGGTGCAGCCACTCTGGAAAACAGTATGGAGGTTCCTCAAAAAATTAAAAATGGAGTTTTCTTTTATAAGAAACACAAGAAGGTGGTATTGGCTACTAAATTCTGTAGCCTTCTGGATGGTTTCATGGAGGTTGAAACTAAATTCTTCTTGACCCTTACTCTCCCTAAGTTAAGGCACAATGAGATCACACACTTTGCTGTGGTGTTTGGGTCAGGATGCTGGTGTTTATCCTGAACATTTGTAAAAGAAACAATTTGGTATGGTGGAGATAGCTCTGAATTTTGAGATGAAAGATCTGAATTAAGTCCTGTCTCTGCCACTTGTCAGCTGTTCTGACATTGGTCCAGACACCCATACCCACCTAATAGAATTTCCATAAGCATCGTGCAAAATGTACATTAAAAGTGTTTTAAAATAGATGTGTTATACACATGTGAAGAGTTACTACACTGGGAGGTTGTGCTTAAATTATATTAGCATTTTGTCCTCTTGGTTTGAACCTTCAAGGCCTTGTAAAGTTACATACTCAGAACAAGGGAACACATTTGAATCCAAAGATCTGAGGGAAGAGCATTCCACCCACAAGATCCTAAGGCAAGAATGAACATGGCCTCTTCAAAGAATGAAAGGAAGTTAGCGAGACTGGAGCAAAAAGGGTAAGGAAAGGAAGGGAGATAGGAATCAAGGTCACGGAGTAAGGCTGGTGGGGCGGATCATATGAACCAGACTGTGATTAAATATTTTCATTTTATTCTAATTGTAATAGGCATTAGTAAGTTGTGATTAGAGTTATATAACTTTATTAAATTGTAAAAAGATTTTTTGACTGCTTCATACCAACTAGATAGAAGTATTTGTAGGCATTTCAGAAGTCGTAATGCTATAAGGGTGTTGGTTGTTTCCACAGCATAGAGGCGGGGATGGTGGAACGAAATACACGGGTCTAGGAAGTAATTTGAAGGAATGAGGTAATAGAACTTGCTGACTAAATGTGGGTCAGAAAGAAACTAGGTTTTTGACTTGAGATGTTAGATGGATGCTGGTCCCATTTCCTGGGATGCTGACAATGGAAAGAAAACAAATTTGCAGTGGGCTGGGGATCGAGAGTTTAATTTTGTAATTTAAGGTTGAGGCAGAGATTCCTTTAGTGGAATCCAAGTGGACGTTCGGAGGAACTCTGTGAGCCTGGAGCTCAGGGGAGGTTAAAAAACTGGAGATAAGAACTTGACATTCAACAGCAAAGACATTCTGTTTCGTATTTTTAAGCTTTGGACTCTCTAATACAGAGAGAGGAGTGGTAAGGAGAGACAAAAGAGGCCTAGAAGGAAGAGGTAACAGAATAATGAAAAGAGTGTGGTAATTAAGGGGGGGGGGGAAGACAGATGTGTTTAAAGAGCAAGGAATTTTGAATTTTTGTGAATGATGTTGAGGTCACATGAAGCAAGGATGAGGAATGAATATCTGATTTGGCGATATTAAGATAATGTGTGATATTGACAAGTGGGATTTCTGTGGAACAGAGGACAAGATTCCCAGTTGAAATGGGTTGATGAAAGAATGGGATGGGAGGAAATAAAAGAAGTGAAAATAGACAACACATGAGATATACTGTCTCCTTTGCCATAGGAGCAAAGAAAGGGGGCATTACTTCATGGAGAAGGCAGTGATGATGCAGTCAGTTGCTGGGAGTGTACTGAAGGAAGTGACCCACACAGAGGAAAATTCATGTGACACCCTTGAAACAACCATGGCAAAGCTGTTAATAATCCCATTTTATAGATGAAGAGACTTTCACATAAATTAAGTTTCTAAGGTCACAAGATGGTAAATGATAAAGCAAGAATTTGAAGTACTATTTATGTGGTTTCCAAGTCCAATCTTTTTTCTCCCCCCTATATCAGCTGCTGTAGGCTGAACAGTGCCTACACAACTTAATCTCTGGAACCTGTCATACCTTACTTCAGGATGGTAAAAGATTTGACAGACATGATTAAGTTAAGCCTTTGAGATAGGGAGATTATCCTGGGTTATCTGGGTGGGTCCAGTGTACTCCTATAGGTCCTCATAGGAGAAGAGAGGAAGATGAGTGTTGGGGATAGAAGACCTGATGACAGGAATGAAGGGGTGGAGTGGTCTCATGAAGAGGCCACTAGCCAAGAAATGCAAGGAGCCTCTGGAAGCTGAAAAGGGCCAGGAAATGATCCTCCCTTCAGCACCTCTGGAAGAAACCAGCCCCACCTACACTTGATTTTAGCCCAGTGAGATTTATTTTGGGCTTCTGAACTTCAGAAATATAAGATAATAAATTCGTGTTGTTTTAGGCCATTAAGTTCATGGTGATTTTCTACAATGGCAATAGGAATCTAACTGACCACGCTTCCTATGTTAGTTAACTATTTACAGAATTGTCTATTGCTCCTTAGTTCAAGTTAAATGTATTTTAGCATGTCAGCGTCCAATGATTATACTGAATCAGTAAATACTAACTACTGTATTAATTTTTTTTTATATGTTTCTTTATTTCTGAAGGAGAGAGAGACAGGGTGTGAGTGGTACAGGGGCAAAGAGGGAGACACAGAATCCAACGCAGGCTCCAGGCTCTGAGCTGTCAGCACAGAGCCCAACACGGGGCTTGAACTCACCAACTGTGAGATCATGACCTGAGCCGAAGTCAGATGTTTAACTGACTGAGCCACCCAGGCGCCCCCACCCCCCAACTTCTATATTTAAAACATTGCTTTACTTGACCGTCATTACAAGGATGATAACCTTACACCACTTCTTGGGGGGTATATTTGAAACTTCTGAAGATTACTGTGACAAATATTTTGGGCATGAGGACCTCAGTAGCCCTGGAGAAGAAGTAGCTACAAATCTGAGGGTTCCAAGTTGCCTTTTGAACTCTGGGGAGTGTGGGTTTCTTAAACCTGGCCTTGTCCAGAAAATGCAAAAATAAAAACTATCTTACCCCATCCCTTTTGGATGCTCTCTGCAACTTTTGATGAACCAGTCATCTTGTCATCTGGGGGGGAGTTGGGCTTTTTAAAGACTTCTCCTTTGATTTGATTTATAATTTAAAGAATGAATTTTAATCTCTACCACCAATATGGTCATAGGTCTTTACCCTGAAGATTAAATTTCAGATCACACATAAGAAATAAAACTTAATAAACAGTATCTTTCATGCCTTTATATGAGTATTACTTTGCTTTACTAAGAAGTAGAGTGAATGAAGCAAAGTATTTGGAAATATTATGCATAGGTATGGCTCACAGAAGTCTACATCCATCATAACATTTCTGCTTCTGATTCCAGTTTTTTCTCGTAGCTTTTTGATGTGGGATACATTTTAGCCAATTTGGATTATTAATGTAAAGAATGTACAATTGGGGAAATGAAACAGACTTAAAGAATAATTTTTTTTTATTAAAAACTTTTATAACTGCGTTTCAAAAGTAAATATGACAATCATTTGGACTGTATTCTCCAAACTTCATTATTAAGTCTGTGAAAACTTTCCAGTCAGCTAACGCAGAGTAGTTGGCAGCTATGTGCGTTCCATCAAATGGGTGTGAGAAAATATTACTGAATCACACTGACATGAAAGGGCTTTCTCTTGTTCACTATAAAGTGTAACCAGATCTATGAAGAATTTGTGAGTTAGCCTCATACATTCTTTAAGAGCAAGTGTGAACACAGTACATGGATTAGAAATTTTTCTTAGGAAATGCATAGGCAAACTGAAATGGCTTGTGGCTTTGTTTACTGAAACTCTGAAGTGGACATAAATATTGGAAAATGTCGATGGATTCAACATTACCGAAAATCTAATAAGTAGCTTTTAAATAAAAAAAAATAAAAAAAAAAACAAAGAATGGAAAACATAACACCGCTCCTTCAGGGCTACCTGGTTTGTTGTGGAACTGGGATAGGAATTATCTTATAGGGTCATTCACTTTTACATTATAAATTAATAATAATCATAATTTTGAGTTGTTGGCTCTTTGCTCTTGTGGACTTTATTTTGATTTCTTTGTAACTAATATTTGTGGACACAGTTACAATGTCCTTTAAATTCTTTCAGTTTTATGAAATTATACAAAATTATATTTACATAGTGAGGCATATTCCAGATTCAGGGTCACCTGTCCAACTTCGGAAAATGGTAGGATCTTTGACACAACCACGTTTTTTCAGTGTTCCTTCCAATAAAATGTGTACTCTGTTAGCCACCTGGAAATAGCAGCAAGATTATTCTTATACAAAAATAAGGTTCAACAGGGCTTTGGAGCTCCACAGCTAATAATTTCATTTTTTGGCATAAGGTCTCAGCAGATATCTTGGCTTATTTATTTGGTGCTATTACGTTGGATTAGATTGCATGAGAAAATTGGGATCATTTGTGGTTTTGTTCACGGAAACCTTGAAACTTAAACAAAAAGTTAAATGCCCAGGAATTCAACAAGTGCCAGACTTGCATGCAAATAGGTAATAAATAGCATAGACTTTGTACACACAGTTAGAAGAAATATATTTAAAGTGTAAACTCCGATCTTAGATAAAATATCATTATGCTGCAATATTTGCTCACTTATGAGACATTTCAGGAATATTTCAAAACAGAACTTGCTTGAACCTGATTGATACCCTAAGTTCTAAACAAGAGTAGTTAAATTATTTTACATTCTCCAAGAAATTCTAAATTATCTGAACCTAAATTGGTAATTGGCAGGCAAAGCACTATAAAGGCTTCAAGATGATCAGCCTGCCAGAAAAAAGAAATTTTAGTTTTCCAAGCTTCATTACCAATGATACATTGGCACTTTAAAAAAATAGAAATGGATTGTGGATTCTAGATCTTTCATTGTTCCTTTATTCATAGTCCAAAGAAGTAAGATTGACCACTTTCTATGTCTGACCAATAAGGTTTTTATTTTAAATGTAGTTTTTTTTGTACGTTTTGTTATTATTTTTGTTCTTCTTCTTCTTTTTTTAATCTTTATTTATTTTTGAGAGAGAGAGAGAGACAGAATGAGAGCAGGGGATGAACAAAGGGAAAGGGAGACAGAATCCGAAGCGGGCTCCAGGCTCCAAGCTGTCAGCACAGAGCTGGATGTGGGGCTCAAACCCACGAACCATGAGATCATGACCTGAGCTGAAGTCGGACTGAGCCACCCAGGCGCCCATTTTGTTTTTCTTCTTAAAGCATAGAAAACATTGCTATTGTCTGGGAAGGGCAGTAATTACATCAAGATATGATGTGGAGAGATTATTCTGCAATAGATTTTTATAAAGAAATGGAGGTAATTTTTTATCATTGAGCATTATCTAAGAAATACATTATTTTCTCAATTTTTTACTGAAAATCTAGACTAAAGGAAAGGCGTCATGCTGCCGTGAAACAGTGACACACGGCTTCAGCAACACTGGGGAAGGTTAAGATTTAGGACTCAAGGAAGAGTCAGCTTCCAAGAGCAGGGCTTGTCATATGAGTTCCATGCCAATTCTTTAAAATAGAGTTAATTTCGGGCCCCTGGGTGGCTCAGTCTGACGTCGGGTCAGGTCGGGATCTTGTGGTTTTTGTTTGAGCCCCACACATCGGGCTCTGTGCTGACAGCTTGGAGCCTGGAACCTGCTTAAGATTCTGTGTGTGTGTCTCTCTCTCTGCCCCTTCCACGTTCATGCTCTGTCTCTTTCTCTCTCAAAAAGAAACATGAAAAAATTAAAAGTGAAGTTAATTTCTAATTGATCAGATAATGCAATTTATAATTTCATGATGATTCTTAGCAAACATAAATGTATTTCATTTTATTTAAAAAATTTTAATGTTTATTTATTTTTGAGCGAGAGAGAGATAGAGCGTAAGCAGGAGAGGGGCAGAGAGAGAGGGAGACACAGAATCTGAAACAGTTTCCGGGCTCATGACCTAAGCTGAAGCTGGATGCTTAACCAGCTGAGCCACCCAGGAGCCCCTAAATATGTGTATTTTAAAATGTTTACATTTATGCTTATACTACAATGCTTTTAGAAAATAAATTTCCAAGCTATAAATAAGGTACGAATTTATTCTATATTATTTAGTTGCCTTTTTTGTGCAAGTATTTCCTGCCTGTCTATGGCTCCAAAAGCTCACATTAACATCAACAAATATAGACTATAACTGCCTGTGTAATTTGTCACAGTGCATGGATTTTTAAAATATAAAGAACTTGAGCTCTGTTGAAGTGGTATAATCTGGCCATTACCTTACTGCCTACACCCGCTGTCTCACATTTCATATTTAGTGTTCTCTTGCAAAACTATCCTAAAAAATATCTTAATTTTTTCTGCTTTAGGCACATTCAAAATACAGATTTTTAATACTAATCACTTGTGCATGTTTGACAGGCCACATTTTAAAATACAATATGGTGTTTTACTTTCCTGAATATTAAAAACTGATTTTTCTTTTTCACTTTTTATCAGAGTGTATAGCATCGTATCTAAAGTAACAACTGTTCTTAACATTATATTTTGAATCTGTATTAATGTATTTACTCTTTTCTTATGGCTTTTCTTAAGTTTATTTATTTATTTTGAGAAAGGGAGAGAGAGAGAGAGAGAGAGAGAGAGAGAGAATCCCAAACAGGCTCTTCACTATCATCACAGAGCCTGATGCAGGGCTCGAACTCACAAACCGTGACATCATGACCTGAATCAAAATCAAGAGTCAGACTCTTAACCAGCTGAGCCACCCAGGCACCCCTGCTTATGGCTTTTATTAACATTATTGTGTATGCATTAGTTGTCTTATGCTTCTTAGGGGAAAAAAAAAATCCAAGAAGGGTTTCATTTAGAATTCATTTCCTATAAGTTAATGGAAAGCAATAAGTATAAACAATAAAGCCAAAATCCCTTGATCAGGCAAAAATGCCCTGATAATGTAACTTCTGTCAAAAATGCTTTTATTTTTGGTCCACCTCATTCTTCAGATAATACATAAGATGTCGGTCACTTCAGAGAGACTTCTTTGAGTATATAGGTATGTGTTGAATCATAATACACCGTTTATTCCTTTCAGAGAGAGTTATAATTTGTGATCGTTAGATTTATTGCTTTTGCTTATTAACAAGGTTCCAGATTGGCAGCACAATCTGATTGCACAAAGGAGAAAGTTGAGGTTTGTGCAGGGGACAGACACGCCAGGGTGGCTGAAATCATGGAGCGTGGACGCAGCATGACAGAAAAGGGGCAACAGGGATGCAGAAGCCCCAAACTTGCAGTTCCTTTAAGTTATGAGGAGGTTAAATTCACTCAAAGCACAATGTCAGGGATCACTTGACTAACTGTGCCGTGATTTAATGGGAGATACTGGAGCACAGAGCCTAGCGCGGGGCTGGAACTCATGACCCGTGAGATCATGATCTGAGCCGAAGTCAGATGCTTAACCAACTGAACCACCCAGGCACCCTGATAAATCTTATTTATCTGTTGATATCCCTGTTTTTTGAGTATGCTGTCTCTCTTTCAAAAGAGAGAAAAGAAGCTGAAAAAAACAATGTTACATGTCCAGAGTGACATATTAGTGACTTGGATAGCACTGAGGAAAACTGTCCCCTTGCCTAAGAGACAGATGGGTCAGCCAGCCTGCAGGCATTTTTCCATTTAACAGTCAACAGAACTGAGATACATGATATTTCTGTCTCCCCTTACAGGTAAGGATAATGAGTCAAAGGCAATTTATATAATTTGTCCAAGATCATCCATGTAGAAAGTGGGAGAATCAGAGCTTGAATCAATAGAGTCTGGATGGAGCCCAATATCTTATACATTAAATGTCTCTTTAGTGAGAGATAATGTTTAGTAGCAATATCTATACATTGTAGACCCATCATATTTCATTTATTTAGTTATTTAGTACCTTAAAAATACTTGTAGTCATTATGGTAGCCTGATTAAATGAACATTTTTAACAGCTTGATTGAGCTATAGTTAATACAAAATATTGCACATATTACATATATATATATATATATATATATATATATATATATACATATACATAATTTGATGAGTTTGAACATATGCATGTATCTGTGAACCTCAAAGTAGTAAACCTGTCTGTTACCGCCAAGAGTTTCCCTGTGCCTCCTCCCCCCTTTTTTGTGGTAAGGACAATGCAAACTTTAGTGTAAGAAACCAGAGTCAATAGCATTAAAATATTTTCTCATGCATCAAAGGCTTTGTGCTACAACCGCTGACAAATCCTTTCAGGGTCATTGGAGTAAAACATGCATACATACAGATGCACATACATATAGGGAAAATGAATGCTTAACTAGATACACATAAGGATTCAATATCCCCATTTACAGTTGCTTGAGAAACACTTTAGAACAGGAAAAACTATTCAAGTTCAAGGACTGAATGATTAAGCCCAACTCAATTTTGTTTAGTCAGATGTGAAAAAATACATAGTTAATTGGTAGGCAAGGTCTCCACATACCAGAATCCAATTATAGAGTCTTCAAAACACTAGTGAAATAAAAGTTAATGAGACATTTTTAAAGACATTACAATTTTATGATACTGATTGATTTTGAAAAATGGCAAGGATAAATTTAAGTTTAATATGCTGAAATAAATTTTCTGTCTTCACTTTGGAATCCCAGCCAAAAGAAGTATCATTAAATAGGGAATAATGGAGATGAATATCCATATGATATGTGAACATATATATAAAATATTTGTGTGCTTCTAACTAAGAATTCCTTTTTTATTTTCTTTTTTTTTTAAATTGGTCTTGGTTTACCAGTGGTCTAAGAAATTTGGTGAGCTATATTATCATTGCCCTCTGAATTACAGTAAATGTAGGGAACAGTTTCTCCAAATCAGCACTAACTCAAATGTGATTGGACATATACCAATGCTAACAAAAATAATTACAACCATGAATCTATATTATTGTAAGTATTATAACAAGGAGTGAATTGTTTTGGCACCTCTACAGAATACTTGTTAAAATGTGTATTTTTCTTGCAACTGAAAAGGATATATATTTAATATTATAATAGCTTTTTCTTCAGTAAATAAAGACTTATTTTGTAAGTTGTTAGTATAATGAAACCCCTTCGATTGATTAAATGGATGGTTCATAAGGAGATAGTTTATGATCTGTAACTATATAAAAAAGCAAATAAAAAATGAGAGGAATTAATGTCATGTGCATTAAATGTCACTTATAACAATAAATCTTACTTGATAATAAAAGTGGGTAATCTTATACAACCACAGACCTTTATTAATTTGTAGATTAAGCTGCATGTTTTAAGCATTTATTTTAAAGAAAAGGTTCTAGGGGCGCCTGGGTGGCGCAGTCGGTTAAGCGTCCGACTTCAGCCAGGTCACGATCTCGCGGTCCATGAGTTCGAGCCCCGCGTCGGGCTCTGGGCTGATGGCTCAGAGCCTGGAGCCTGTTTCCGATTCTGTGTCTCCCTCTCTCTCTGCCCCTCCCCCGTTCATGCTCTGTCTCTCTCTGTCCCAAAAATAAACGTTGAAAAAAAAAATTAAAAAAAAAAAAAAAAGAAAAGGTTCTATTCACTATGTCATCAATATAGCTATGTTGCTATATTGAATAAAGTAATGGGCGTGCATACAGATAAGAGGGTCTACTCTTACCAGTTAATTTGCGTTTGTTATTATATGGCAAGCTGTTTGTAATTTCTTTATAAAGCTTTGATGTTTTTAAGACTGTTCAATGTTATCTGTGCTGTGAGGTGTCTTCATTTCTAGGAGACAGTTCAAGACTTCTGAGTATCTCCTATATATGGTAGCAACCTAACACTGATATGACACATAGTATGTACTGAAGAAAGATTGATTGAATAATTAGTGTGAATACGTATTTTTATTTTTATGTGCTTGTATTGCCCACTGAACTACAAAATCTTTGAGGATAAACCCCATGTCTTATTCATAGTATTTGTGTAGAATTTATCATTATATTAACCATAGGGTGAAAGTGGTTCATCTATCAGTCTCATGTCATTTTGACTGCAAGTGACAGAAACTCAACAATCACAGCTTAAGTAAAGTCAGGTGATTATTCTCACATGGCAAGAAAACGAGAGGTGTGCATTCTAGATTTCATGGCATAGCTCAGTCACTAAATCAAGCTCTTTTCATCTCTGTTCCACCGATTTAAATGTTGTAAGGTGGCTGTGACACTTGCCTTCTTCCAGAATCATGTCCTTGTTTTGGTGGGAAGAAAGCAGAAGAAAAGAGTTTCTCAATCTGATTTTTTCATGTTTTTTAGATGGGAAACTTCCCTGGCCGACTTCCCTTCAAATCTCAGCTAGAAGCAGGTCCTATGCTGTCTTGAGACTAGTGAATGGTCAATGAGATGGTAATGAGACTCTTCCGAATTCCATCGTGGAAGAGTTAGACCAATCATGATTTAGCCTCTGGGATTAGAACACACATTAGAATATTTAGCCCCTGGGCTTCTCCTCCTGGAGATCATAGATTCCACCTTCCACTTAAGCAGGTTGTGGCTAAATTAGCACAGAAAAGAGGATCACTGAGTTGTTAATGGACAATCTGTGTTATAGTAAATATTACCTGTAAAGAACTGGATTTGTTAAAATGAATTATTCATGTCATGTGCTATCCTCAATTGCTCTTTACATTTTTATTTGTGTTCACTTGGCAATATTTCATATGAGCATTTTCTGTTTCTTTCAGGCTAATTATAAATGCATTAGCTCTATATTTTTAGTTATAGTGGAAAGAAAAATCTGCAATATTGAAAGATACATTGTTTTCATCAGCTTTCTTTTTTAATTTTTTATTTTACCATTTATTTATTATTGAGAGACAAAGAGACACAGACCGTGAATAGGGGACGGGCAGAGAGAGAGGGAGACACAGAATCCAAAGCACGCTCCAGGCTCTGAGCTGTCAGCACAGAACCCAACGCGGGGCTCGAATTCACGAACCGTGAGATCATGACCTGAGCCGAAGTCAGACGCTCAACTGACTGAGCCACCTAGGCGCCCATCAGCTTTCTTTTTTAAATGTCCATCTTGCTCTTATAATTGCGAGGGCAATTCAAATGTTAATTATGTTTTCTGTCTTCTCTTAGACCTGAAAAGATAAATATGAATTTAGATTCCATTCATCGGTTAATTGAGGAAACACACATCTTCCAGATGCGGGAGCCATCAGTTAAACCACCTTGTGACATGTTAGCACCTGCTTCATCCCCGAAGGACACTTGTCCTTCCTGTTTGCCACATCAGGGACTGCAATCACGTGCCGCTCACAACTTCTGCACTCACTCCTGTAACACCAGCGAGTGGAATATTTGCGAAGAGCTTCGCCTGAGGGAACTTGAAGAAGTCAAGGCCAGAGCTGCCCAGATGGAGAAGACCATGAGGTGGTGGTCAGACTGCACTGCCAATTGGAGAGAAAAATGGAGCAAGGTTCGGGCCGAAAGGAACAGCGCCAGGGAGGAAGGAAGACAGCTCAGAATAAAATTGGAGATGACGATGAAAGAATTGAGTGCACTGAAGAAGAAGCAGAGTTTGCCACATCAAAAGGAGGTATTAGAAACTACCCAAGACCTGAAGCATCCTACTTTCCTGGAAGGGCCTTCTGCACAAAGAGACCCATTTCACCTTGGTTCACAAACGTGGGAGTCTATCAGAGGTTGTCCGGTAAAAAGAGAATTTCCTACAAAGGAGAACCCGGATAGTAAGGTAAGAAAAACACCCACAGAGGAACCAGAGATTATGGGCACATTTGAATGCCCTATACAGTAATGGAGAGGAAAAGGAAAATGACACACTCATTGGTTGTGGTTTTCCAGAAACCTGAGTTATTCATTTTGTCTCCTTAAATAGCATCAGTTTATATTGTTACCCCTTTCTATTTAATTCCATCTCTAAAAATATAAAACATATCTTGCTCATCTATAGTTCTATCTAAACTTTTAAGCCTTTCTGTGATATATGGGATTTATGGTAGATGTAACCTAGGTTACATTGTAAATGAACAATTTGCAAAGACTGAAATATATTTTATCAGATGGTAGAACATAGAAGGGAAAAAGAAAGCTTGAGGAATGCTAGTTAAAGTTCAGTCGTATACCTCTTTAGAGACTGATAAAGAAATGAAAAGAGGAATTTGGTGCTGAATCATAAGATTTGTTTCCTTCCAAAACTATGTTTTCTTTATGATTTTTCTACACTAGATGTAAAAATTTAACAATAACTGCTTTATTTTTTTTTTTCAGGAAGAAGGTTTGAATATTGACCAGTTAAAATTAAATGAAGAGACGAAACTCAATCTTAACTGTCCTGATTCATTAAGGACTGTTTCTGAAAACAGCACACTGAAATCTGCATTAAGACCACAAGCAATAAACCTGCCTTTGGAGAATAAAGTGCCTGAAATTTCAGCTTTGCAGGTACATCTGGATGAGTTCCAAAAGGTTTTATGGAAAGAAAGAGAGTAAGTGCTAATCATTGTCCCCCATTAACCAAGTCTGATTTTCAAACTTATTAAAATTAAGTCTACCAAACTGGCCATTTGATAATGTATTTTATGCAAAATTAGTCATTAAGTACTAATACTTAAAATATGAGTTTGATATTTGTATATTTTTTGAACTTTTTAAAATATTAAATAGTTAATATGTAAATATTAAACAACACACTACTGCATAGGCATTGGGCCAAATAGGAAATCAAACAGCAAATCAAAATATACCTCAAAACATGAGAAAAAGAAAATACAATATTCCAGAACCTATGGGTTGCAAAAACAGATGTTAGAATGTAACTTATGCTATAAATGCTTGTATTAAGGAAAAAAGTTCAGGGACACCTGGGTGGCTCAGTAGGTTAAGCACCAAATCCTTGATTTCGGCTCAGGTCATGATCTCATGGTTCATGAGTTTGCACCCTGCATTGGTCTCTGTGCTGACCGTGTGAAGCCTGCTTGGGATTCTCTCTCTACCTCTCTCTCCCTCTCTCTGTACCCTTCCCCCACTCACACTGTGCCTCTCTCCCTCTCTCTCAAAATAAATTAATTAATTTTTTAAAAATTTCAAATAAACAACTTAATATTATACCCCAAGGAACTAGTAAAAGAAGAAACTTAGCTGAAATTTAGTGAAAGAAGGAAATAACAAAGAAAAATCAGAAATAAGTAAAATAGAGACCAGAATAAACAACAGAACACTGAAAGTAATGAGCAATTTTTCTAAAAAAATAAATGAAATTGGCAATGCTTTAACATTAAGAAAAAAAAAGAGAACACTCAAAAACCAAAATGAGAAATGGAAAATATCACAACAGATAACTACAGAGATATAGACTGTGCGAACAGATTACCATAAGCAAAATTAAAAAAAAAAAAAAGATAATTCCTAAAAATGCACAAGATTGAATCATGAATCTTGAATGCAAGAAGTAGGAAATCATCTTAGACCAATAACAAGAATGAAAGTTGAACTGGGAATCAAAAATCTCCCAGCATAGGGGCGCCTGGGTGGCTCAGTCGGTTAAGCGGCCGACTTCGGCTCAGGTCACGATCCCCACACTCCGTGAGTTCGAGCCCCGCGTCGGGCTCTGTGCTGACCGCTCAGAGCCTGGAGCCTGTCTCCGATTCTATGTCTCCCTCTCTCTCTGCCCCTCCCCCGTTCATGCTCTGTCTCTCTCTGTCTCAAAAATAAATAAACGTTAAAAAAAAAAAAAATCTCCCAGCATAGAAAAGCCCAAGACCACATGGTTTCATTGGTAAATTCTGCCAAACGTTAAATAAATTTAATGACAACCTTTATCAAAATCTTACAAATAATGGAATAGAGGGAATACATTCAAAATCATTCCATGACACTAGGTCAACCCTGACACCAAAGCATAATAAAAACAATACAAGAACAAAAAAGTCTAGTTTGTCTGATATAAGAATTACTACTGTTTCTTTTGACATTCATTTGCATGATAGATGTTTCTCCCTCCCCTCACTATCAATCTGCAGGTGTCTCTAGGTCAAAAAAGAGTCTTTTATAGACAGCATATAGATGGATCTTGTGTTTTTATATATTCTGACACCTGTGTTTTTGAATAGAGCATTTAATCTGTTTACATTAAAATAATTATTAATAGATAGGTATTAATAGCCGTTTAGACTCTTACAACAGAGAAAAGTGTTACAAGAGAATTAGAGATGGAGAGTGAAATAAATGAGCTCGGAAACCGGCTTGATGAAATGAACAGCAGGCCGGAAAAAATCAGAGGAACAAATTAGTCACCTAGAAGACAAAATAGTAGAAAATGATGAAGCTGAAAAAGGAGAGGAAGACAAATTATGCAACATGAGAATAGACTTAGGGAACTCAGTGACTCCATCAAAAGTAATAACATTCGTATTATAGGAGATGAGGAAGAAGAGAGAGAAAAGGGAGAAGAAAATTTTTTTCAAAAAATAATAACAGAAAACTTCCCTATCTGGGTAAGGAAACAGGCATCCAGATCCAGGAGGCACAGAGAACTCCCTTCAAAATCAACAAAAGCAGCCCAAAACCAAGACATTCTGTAATTAAATTTGCAAAATATAGTGATAAGGAGAAAATCTTACAGCAAAACAAAATAAGTCCTTAACTTACAAGGGAAAACCCATAAAGCTGGCTGGAGTTTTCTCAACAAGCTTGGCAGGCCAGAAGAGAGTGGCATGAGATTTTCAAAAGTGCTGAAATGGGAAGAATCTGCAGCCAAGTTCACTCTATCCAGCAAGTCTATCATTCAGAATAGAAGAGATAAAGAGTTTCCCGGACAAAAACTAAAGGATTTTGTGACCACCAAACCAGCCCTGCAAGAAATATTAAAGAGAACTCTTTGAGTGTAGAGGGGAGACCAAATATGACAAAGACAAGAAAGGATCAGAGAAAATTTCCAGAAACAATGACAAAGCAAGTCATTTTTTGGCTTGTTAGTTTTTAGTTTTTATCATTCTTTTTTCATCATCTTGTTTTCATCATCTCTGGCAGATTCGCCTTAATTATGTTTGAGTTGTTAATGTACATAGCTAAAACAGCCAGTGTACTTTCTAATTTTTACAGCATTAGTAGACTTCAGCTAGTCAATAAAAATGAAAAATATACTGATATTTATAAGGGACAACTCAAAATTTGAGAGTTACTGATTGCAGAAAAAGGATGCTTTATTCATTGACCATTAGTGGCATAGAGCAAAGAGCACTAGACTTGAAATTAAATGACCTGGTTTTCGCCTTGGATCTGATATATTCAGCCACATGATACTGGGTTAGCTGAGAGTGTGCTGTTGTCTCCTTTGTAAGTAGATGGATCGTCGTGCCTATGTCGCAGCTATCTATTGTTTCATGACAAACCTTCCCACAAAATGGTTAGTGTTGAAACAACAATCACCATATATTCTGTTCATGAAGCTAGAGCATGGTTTTGTGTGGACAACTCATCTGTCACTACATGAGGCTGTAGCCGGGATGGTTCAAGGCTGGAGATGACTGAATTGTTGGGGGCCAGAATCATGTGAAGCCTCCTCTCTCACGCTCATATCTGGTGGCTGACTTTGGTTCTCTCCTGGGGTCTTACGTGGAACGCCTGCAGGTGCCCTATCCATGTGGCCACTTTGATTCCTCACAGCATACTGGCTTGGTTGAAAGTGGACATTTTAAGAGCACAGAGAGGGCGCCTGGGTGACTCAGTCGATTAAGCATCCGACTTCGGCTCAGGTCATGGCTGAGGTCATCTCACGGTCGGCTCAGGTCATCTCATGGTCTGTGAGTTCGAGCCCCAGGTCGGGCTCTGTGCTGACAGCTCGGAGCCTGGACCCCGCTTCAGATTCTGTGTCTCCTTTTCTCTCTGCCCCTCCCCCACTTGTGCTCTGTCTCTCAAAAATAAATAAATGTAAAAAAAAAATTTTTTAAAGAGCACAGAAATATATGGCATTTTAATGACCTTGTTGCAAAAGTCACTTAGCATCACTTCTGTCTTCACTGATTTCTTTTTTTTCCTTTAATGTTTGTATTTATTTTTGAGAGAAAGAGAGACAGAGCATGAGCGGGAGAGGGCAGAGAGAGAGGGAGACACAGAATCCGAAGCAGACTCCAGGCTCTGAGCTGGCAGCACGGAGCCCCACACGGGGCTCGAACCCATGAACTGTGAGATCATGACCTGAGCTGACGTCAGATGCTCAACTGACTGAGCCACCCAGGCGCCCCCTGCCTTCACTAATTTTCTTCTGAGGATCAAGCACAGATAATGTCTGGGAAAGTGACTATTAGTGCGGGTTACTCGGTATGATGTTTTCGTTGTTATTCCTTCATGATCACCTTAGGCAATTATTAGCATTGTGTGGAATATTTGATACACTTTAAAATGTGGTCCCAAAGTCTGAAAATAAGTATTTTCCAATCTCTTTAGCTATAAGACTCTTAATGGGCAGAAAAAAAATGGAAAACAATAAGTGTGAATAGAATTCTATACATTATATAATGGTTTCAATGTTCCCGGTTTAAATGGATGAATGGATTGGAATAGTGACTACTCACACACAAATATTTCACAGATACTATAAGCCCTTTATCTGCCATTCTTTTTCTGTCAGCCAGAAGTTTCTCATTAGTCCCTCTGAAATTTATTCCCACCACTAATACCCTTTTCCAGATGCTTTGTCTACAACTTACCATATGAAGAGATTGTTATAATGCAATCATGATACAATCGACGGTAATAATATACCTGAGTGTATAATAAAAACTTCTTATTCTACCGTCAAGTATAAATTCCTAATAGACGTAATCAACATTAGTAGAAAGGAGAAGAAAACCGAATTAAATTTTAGGCACGGCCCCCTATTAACATTAATTTTATCTGGAGCTAAGTCTCAGTCAAGCTCTAATCTCTGTGTTTTATTTCCTGAAGGATTTAACTTGTTAGTGGTTATAGACTTCTCTCACACCCACTCACAATGTTACTTTACTGACATAATGCAGTACAGACCATAGGGAACAGCTGTTTCCTACATGTAAAGTCCCTGAGGGGCCGGTTTTAATGATACACACGAGTATCGCTACACTCCGACTCACACACACATCCACATACATATGTATCTGACTTCCTTGGAATAAGTTAACCACCTCTCTAGTACATAAACTCTTCGGTTCTCCACAACTTGAATATATAAGCCATAGACAGGCCAGAAAATAAGGGGGAAAGGGGACCTCTGATTCCACTTTGTCTCTTTAGTAAACAATCCCGTGGGCGTTATGTGTCCATGAATCAACATTAGCATGAAGTCCGCATGAGGCGATCGCAAAGCCTTTTTTCTATCACAAGAGAATGTTTCCCAAGGACATAGTATATACTGTTGCTATAAATCTATCTAACTTTTTAAATTCTGCCTCCTGGAATCTCAGCAAGTGGATGCCTGGCGTGGAGAACATGTGAATGTAATTTTGTCTACGTTCCCAGCTAGTGGGAAAATTCCCCTGACTAGAGCGCAGGAATCCGCCCAGAGAACTCAGGGGATCGTTTCCACCACTCTCACTATGGAGAACCTCCTTATCAAAAGCAAGAAACTTTCTTCTATTATTTGTACTCTGAGTACCGTTCGCTTTTATGAAAATAATGATCCAGTATCTGGAACCTTCTCGTGTGTTGAGAATTTGCACATTTTTTGATCTCTTAAACTCTTCCCAGATAGAAAATTTGAGGTACAGACAGGAACCTAATCCTTTTACCGAGCTAGGTGTACCTAGACCTTTCGGGAGAGGAACTTGGGCAATCTTAAGTAAGGGAGACCATGAGCTCTAAAATAGTTTAATGTTTAGAACCAGTTCCCAAATTAAACTGCAGAGGGCACCTGTATCCCTTAGCAAATGCTCCGTGTTATTTAAGCTGAGCTATAATCAATCCTCCTTCTCAATTTTATTTCTTAGTTTATTTTCTATATAAGAAAAGTAGTATGCTTCAATTATTTTGCTTTGCTTCATTAAATTGTGTGGTTTTTTTCTCAATAAAATGAGACTGAAAATCTTAGCGGGATTACATAGATTCCTGAATGAACACAATGAACAAATTGTCATGCAAGTCTGGTTAATGTTATTTAATGTAATATTGTTAAAGATTAGACAGTCAGGCCTACTTATTTATTTACTATTACTAATGGCATATGCAGTAAACACATTTGCCTTTTTAAAACAGTAATTCGTGGTGTGTATTCCTTTATTTATGCATACGTATTTATTTTTCTAGCTGTATTGAAGTATAACTGAGAAATAAAATTTGTGTGTATTTAAGTTGTACAGAGTGATGGGGTTTTACTGTTTTTTTAAGTTCTTATTTTAATTCTAGTCAGTTACCATAGAGTGTTCTATCAGTGCAGCTATGCAGTATAGTGATTCAGCAATTCTATATGTCACCCTGTGCTCATCCCAACAAGCACATGTGATATACTACTATATGCCGTGAAATGATTACCACAATGAAGCTAATTAACACATCTATCACTTAACACTGTTACTAATTTTTGTGTGTGGTGAGACCTCTTATGAGGTCTTAGCACATTTCACATATGCAATGATATTGTTAACTACAGTCTTCATGCTGTACATTCGATTCCCAGAACTTACTCATTCCTTAACTGAAAGTTTTGATTGACATCTCCTAACTATCCCCACTTCCCAGCTCCCAGCATTCACCATTGCACTCTCTGTTACTATGAGTTCAACTTTTTAAGATTCTGCATATAAATGAGATGATATAGTATTTGTCTTTCTGTGGTGGCTTATTTCATTTAGCCTAATGTCCTACATATGTACACATACACACACACGCGCGCGCGCACGCGCGCACATCTCCCATGTTCCATGTCCGTTTGTAGATGGACAATTGCTTCTATATCTTGGCTTTTGTGAATATTGCTGCAATGAACATGAAGGTACAGATGTCGCTTTGAGATACTTATTTCCTTTCCTTGAGCGATCTACCTAGAAGCGGGATTGCTAGATTATAATGATAGTTCTATTTATAATTTTTTGAGGAACTTGCATACCTTTGTCCATAGGGACTACACCAATTTACACTGCACCCCAACAATATCATTTTAACTACACTCTTACCAATCCTGGTTATCGCTTGTCTTTTTGATAATAGCCATTCTAAAGGGTCGAGGTGTTATCTCACTGACATTATGGTTTGCTTTTCACTAATGATTACTGATTTAAGCACCTGTACAGATGCTTGGCCATTTGTATGTCTTCTTTGGAAAACTGTCTACTCAGGTCCTTTGCCCATTTTTTAATTGTTTGGTTTGCTTTGGTTTGGTTTTTGTTGTTTGGTTGGTTGTTTTTTGCTGTTGAGTTGTTTGAGTTCCTTGTGTATTTTGGATATTAACCCATGGTCAAATATATGGTTCCCAAATATTTCCTCCATTCCATAGGTTGCCTTTTAATTTTGTTGATTGTTTCTTTTTCTGTGCAGAAGCTTTTTAGCTTGATATACTGCCACTTATTTTTGCTTTTGTTTTATATGCATTTGGTGTCAAATCCAAAAACTTGTTGCCAATACCATTATCCAGGAGTTTTTTCCTTATGCTTTCTTCTAGGAGTTTAACATTTTCAGTCTTACATTTAATCCATTTCAAGTTAATTTTTCTCTACTTTTGCAACTGTTTTTTGTTTGTTTGTTTGTTTTTTACTCTATAGTACCTTTTGTGTTTGGGTATTTCCTTGCTGAAGGAAATTGAGTCTACTTCTCTGCAGAGACTGCAACATTGCTAGTAAGTCTCAGCTTGAGTCTCCCTTGTCATTAAGGCAGACACTTGACATAGGAACAGCTTTTCAGATGTAGCCACCTAGACTTTTTAGCAGAAGCTAATGCTCCAAGAAACAAGTGCCCGGAATCCATCCTGATGAGGGAGGAGGCTGCGGCAGTAACTATGTCTTGATCCCAGAGGCAGCAGTGGTCTCTGCTCTCTGGTGAAACTGTCCCACATCTGGAGTTGATGGTATTGAGGTCATGCTGGTTGTCTGTGCCTAACTGGTGGCCTCAATGACATGCTGATGGGAAGATTGCTGTGGCTTCATCTTCATCAGACACTTAACGGATGGAGCCACTGAGGTGCCCCTACAGTATTTTTTAAATTCATTTCTTTCCTGAGGCACCTGGGTGGCTCAGTCGGTTGAGTGTCCAACTTTGGCTCAGGTCATGATCTCCCAGTTTGTGGGTTCGAGCCCCGCGTCGGGCTCTGTGCTGACAGCTTGGAGCCTGGAGCCTGTTTTGGATTCTGTGTGTGTCTCTCTCTCTCGCTGCCCTTCCCCTGTTCGTGCTCTGTCTCTCAAAAATGAATAAACATTAAAAAAAATTTTTTTAATTCATTTCTTTTCTACTTAAATTATATATGGATATTTGCTAAAAGGTGCTAAAAATGTTCCAGGATATAATTATAAATACTTGGGAGTAGAATCACAAAATGGAAAATATGTTGCTGATTAAAAGCATATTTTAAAACATTTTAAAATTATTTATAGTGGATACTAACTCTACATTTTGGATTAATAGAAAAACTGGTTTCTAGATGTTATTACAGGTTAATTATTTTTGCCTGGCCAAAACATTTCACATTAATAGATCTTTAGGAAAATACTTACCACATATTTTACAGTGAAATTTCACACAGTTCAAAAATGATTAATATTTATTCCCAAATATTAATGTTTCAGGAATTTTCATCCTTGAAAAATATTTTGGTTAATCTTGTTTTCTATATATATGTTCAAGTTGTATGCCCAATTATTATGGGATTGTGATAGTTAACAAAATATGAAAATATTGCATAGAAATATCATATCTTTCCATAAAAATCTTCTTGGTTCACTCAATATCTTTTAGTTCTGCAACTTTTATGTATTTTAGCAGTTAGATTTTTAAAAGTTTATATCATCGTATATAAGATACTACATTTTTGCTGAGCTTTATCTTATTATTTTTAGAAGAATTTGTGCATAAAATATGCAGTATCTTTTAGAGTAAATTAGGATTTTTCTTTGCCTTCCTGTAGTTCAAATGGCATGCTGATAGTTTAAATTTCAATTAGAAATTTAACTGTATAATTAATCAATTTTGAAAATCTCTCTAAAATATAGAATAAATTGATTAGGCCAGAAATTAAGAATTTAAAGGGTGCCCTCTGCTGCATAAATTTAAGTGTACAATGTCCATATGTCCTTCAGCTTTGCTTGCATTGAGTCACAAAATATTTTTTGATGAATGCATATTAAAAATATCCAAGTATCACATTATCATTAAGTAAGTTTCTATGAATTGCCAGTCTGCTGCCTTCCCTGACTAAATGGTACCATTTTACATAATAAAAATGCATAATTTTATTTCAGTAAGCCATAAATATAAATTACTATATGTAAGATGCATACTTAAAGAGATAAATAATACTACATTTTAAATGTTACTAATTTGTCTTAAATAAGGTAATAGGAATTTTCATTTTAATATACTTGGGAAAATTATATTATTTTTATTTCATGAACTGGCTTTGACTACTTGTTATAAGTCTAGATGTAATCTAGATATGATTATATCTTTAGAATGCATCTATGTTTCACTGTAACTAAGATGAAATGTTTAATTAATATGTAGTTTGAAATGCTCTTTTTGAACCTCTTATAAAAACCTTAAAGGAATATTTACCCCAATATTTTTGGTGGCATTTTTGAAGATCAACATTTATTCAGTAGTAATAATGAATCATTTTTGTGTTAATGTGAGCTTTTTCTGCTCATGTTAGCATTTGATTTATTAAAGTGTAATGTTAAAAACTGACAGTGATCTGAACATGTATGATTTTGAATTCATAAAATTTAAAATGTAGACTTTTGTTAAATTTTCAAGTAAATTTTTATATTATTCTACTGAAAAATTTTGAGAATATAATATTTTGATAAATAACTTGGGTGTCCTTAGCTGGCTGGGTCTGCTTTTCTATCAGGATTTTGGGCTGAGGTTGTTAATCTGGATCTGTAGACATTCATAGGCAGTGTTCATAGGACCTAGACTTTTATATTGAGTCCTTTTGTTGGTTAATTTTATATATTTGCTGTTAATAAGAGATTTAAAATTATAGTCTTATTAACCGTGAGGATGTTTTTGCAACCTGAGTCTTCTGAGGTTAAACTCTAATTCTGAGACATTCTCTTCAATTCCATGGCTTGGTTCATGCAAATATAGTTAGATAACTTTTTAATGAGCTGCCTATCCATTCATTGGATTAAACTATTTATGACCTAATTCTATTTTGAATTATTTTCATAGTGTTGCTTCCTGGAAGATTAATATTTCTCATAATTATGTAAATGGCATTCAATTTTGATTCTGGGTGCATCTTTTAGATCTGTGAATATGTTCTAAGATCCTTCTAGTGACATTATCATGGAACTAGACCCGAGTGTGTGCATTGGTTAATTAAAATTACGATAAGGTTGTAACAGCCACAAAATCTCAGTGGTATACAACATTCAGACTTTATTTAGCTGGAGTCTGTGAGCCAACTAACGGCTGACTGATATTGACTGGACTCTGCAGGGGAGCAGGGGAGACTGGTTATGATCCATATCTCTCCTACCCCCACTGGGAGTAGTAAGTCTGCATTGGTATGTACTTATTGCTGTAGCCAAAATATAAGAGGGTAAAACCTCTTATTGTATAAATTGTATAAACACGTTTGAAGGCTCGGCCACATGGTGCCCACTAGCATTCCACTGGTGATATCATTCACATTTTCCATTTTCCAAAACACTGCAAGTGATGATTTCATCATGTGTTTTCACTACTAAATAACACATATCACTATTTTTCCAGCTGCTTATGTTTTATCACCATTTTTCCAGCCTCTGCCCACAATCTAGTCCTGAAGTTAAGCCTACATATTTTTCATTTTTGCTACTGTAGCATCCCCCCCCCCTTAAGTCTCATTTTCTATGTCAGTTATCTTTTGCTGCAGAAAAAACAAACAAAACAAAACACACTCACACACACACACACACACACACACACACACACACACACACTCACTCACTCTTCAGTGTCGTAAAACAACTATTCTTTTTGCCCATATGGGTACGAAAAAGGTGGGGTCAGCTGACCTCCACTTGACCAGCAGGGCTTGGCTCAGTGGTAAGGCTGGGCTCAGATCTGCTTTATGTTTTTATTTGGAGACAGCAATTCCCAAGGGAAAACTCTTTTCACAGTGATGGCTGAAGCGTAAGAGAAGAAGCCCAACCACACAAATTCTTTTCAAACATCTGCGTCTGTCATATCTGCTAATGTCCCATTGTCAAAGACTAGAAGCAAGGGTTGAGGAAAGCAATTCTGTCCATGGGAGTAGAGAAAAGAGATTGAACATTATTAAGCACTAATCTAATGCACCACACAAATGAGGATTGTCCATCTGCAAAGGTCAATATATGCTAATTACGACCCGTAGTAAACAATTATTTTCAGTGACTCACTCTGATAGACATATGGGCATACAAAAAATCGATAATTGAGATATTAAAGGACCAGATTTCAATTCTAACTGAGTCACTTGTTCTACAAATGGAGAAATTAATGTCAATTATTTTAAATAAAGATCCCAGTGAAATTGCTTCATTAAACAAAATTGCAAATATTTAAAAAGTATTTTTATAGCCCCAGTAAATAATTGATTTCTTAAATTATTATGTAGACTCCTTGTCATTCTCTGTCATATCAAAGGATTCTTCATTCATGTATAGTCACAATATGAAGCTGGATAGAAGCCACGTTAAAATTAGAAATATATATATATCCTCCTATACAAGGAGAAACAATATGAATGAGATAATGAGACAAATGCATGAATAATATAGGAGAAAGCAGGCAGAAAGTTAAATATTTTGATACAGGCAAAGCCAAATTAAATATGTTTAACCTACTCTAATGCTAAGTGACAGAATAAAAAATTAAACCAAGTTTTATTCAATGTTTGTAATTGTTAATAAGCTGGAAAACTTTTCCTGTGATTACAATGGTCGTATACAAATATAAAAATAATGAAAACAGGAAATAAAAACACTGAATGTGTTCCTAAACTTGTCTTTAAATTGTAAGCCTGTTTTGCTTTTAATTCTTTATTTAGAAAGCGCTCATCTTTGGAAAAAGAAATAGAACGACTGGAGTCAGCTTTGTCTGTATGGAAATGGAAATATGAAGAACTGAAAGACTCAGAGCCAAAAAATCTGAAAGAGGTATGGAGACGAACAGTGTTGAGAAAGAAATGAAACTGCCAGTTTTCTCTGTTTAGATGTGTAAGCCAGTGGGCAGAAACCTCCACAAAGAGGAAAGGTTTAAAAATTGAATTTCCTCCGTAAGAGGGGTATTTGAACTTACATGCTCATGTGAACTCGGTCAAACTCAGCCCATAAGAAATCTTGTTCTAAACAGATGAACATATGGGAAAGAAAATAGAGACAGGGGGAAGCCAAGCCTAAGAGACTCTTAATGGTGGGGGAAACTGAGGGCTGATGGAGGGAGGTGCGTGGGGGATGGGCTAGATGGGGGATGGGCGTGAAGGAGGGCACTGGTGATGAGCATGGGGTAGTATGTGTAAGTAATGAATCACTAAATATGACTCCTGAAACCAAGATTACCCTCTATGTTAACTAGCTAGAATTTAAACAAAACTTTGAACAAAAAGAAAAAAGAAATCTTGTTCTAAATAACACATATTTTCAGTGATCAGCCTGACAGCATTAATTATCCATTCCAGGAACTTGTGAGGGGACGCTGCTAAAGAAGCCATTATATCATGGCACTTACAATAAACAATGTTATCTTGTTCTTTTATGAAGCACTTTGAAGATATCCATTCATCTCAAGTGCATTTAGGTTCTTTTCATATTGACTTGATAGTAATTCAGAATCAGCCTACTTGCCTTTATACTTTGCCTTTGCTTTTTCATCAATAAAATTCCCATTTCAATGATTTATTAATATTTATGGTATAAACAATATTAATTGTACATCTTCTGTGTACTAAAGAATCGTTCCAGGTAAGTAAGTGGGACAGAATAATGAGCAAAGAAAAGAAAAATACTGACAAAATAATGGCAAGCCAAATTCTTCAAGTGAGTAAACATTTAGTTGTGTGTGTGTGTGTGTGTGTATTTATATGTATATTAATAATACGTATTAAACATCAGATATTATGTATACACACACACATGCAAACCATATACATGCTGAACAGCTGTCTGAAGAAGCTATCTAAATCAATTATGTAATTGTGCCTTGATCAAAAGTGCTGTTCTATCAGTTGTTAAAAAAAAAAAAGTGGTAAGCAGTGTTTCTCTTTGTTTATGAAATCGCACATGAATGTGGCTTCAGATTTTCTTCCCGCAAGTGGTAAAGTTTAGACTCATTGACTTAAGTTTGCTAAAATTGCTTGAGGAGCCTCAGCTGGCCGCATACGCCTGATTTCTGAATCCTACGCGGGCATTCTGACTTCCACGGGGCAGCGTCATCACGAGGTTCAGATATGGTCAGCTCTGTTCACACAGTGGACCACTGAGATTTCAAAGGAGGGAGAGCTTTTCCTCATACTATTAAGCAAATATTTCCTGCTTAGAAACCACTTATTAATCAAAGGTAATTTCAGGGAGAGCCGCAGTGCAGGGTGAGTGAAACAAAGCTAACAGGCTACATAAAGTTTCCCCCTCCTTTGTTGATTCATGTGAGGTGGTCAGAGTGACTTCGTTTCTCGTTCAGACTTTAGGTACATACACAGTGTATGCGTGTGTCCACACACATGCCTTTATATATGGATCCATGGTATTTATATTCACAGGTACCTAACTGAACCTGGTGTCTCTAGGTATGATACTTGACAGTAATTGAATGTTATGCAGGAAAAATAGTTCACGACGCAATAATCATGTTATGTTTACAGTACACATGTATTTGCCCTTTCTAATGGCTCTAAATTTGATTGACAAAGCTAATACTGAAGATAGAATTCGTTTTAAATTGAATTTTACGAGGAACATGCATTTACCATCTCTTGCCACTAGTGGACGGTGCAGACTTGATAACGTTAGTTTCCTAATGCTTTTTATTCGAGTAATTTCACATGTCTGTGCAACTGTGTTTGAGAAGTCATGGTTTTCAGTCGGTTTACAAAGTGATACATATATTTTAAAACGCTTAATGTTTTATCGTCAAAGATGGTATTTTTGACGTTAAGCGGGGAACATGTCTACTTTAAATTAACAAAGCTTTATAAATGAGAAAAAATAAAACAAATGCAGCATGGGTGCAAAATGGCTCTACGTTTTCACACCTATACAGAAAAATATATTAGTCCATACGTGATCCTTTTACTAGATAAAATTATAGGGCTGTTGGAACAGGGGAAACCTCAAGATTGTTGTGAGAAACTTGTTCAACTATTTAAACTCTGAGTGCGTGTTTCGGTTCAATCAACTACAGGTTTGAACACTGAAGGAAAGTAACAATGAATAAAAAAAGTTTTACTTTAGATGATGGAGAGCTAATTTAAACGGAAATAAAGAAAAACACATTGTTTGAATTATCTATATGAGATTATTTTTTTAAATGTCTCTTTCCACTCCCTAAAAAGAATTGGTGATATTCTTAAAGGCTTTTTGAAAAGATACGTTTAAATTACTTTAGAGATATTGTGGAATATTTAAAAATATTTAAACACTGAATAAATAAAAACACTTTGTCACACATAATGTTTAGGTATCCTTTGTTTAACTGTTTTGTAATAGATTATAACACGAGAAGAATTTGACCGCACATTTGGAAATGGCCTTGTAGAGGAATTATAAGTGTAAAATATTCAAAGTTTTTATACAGTTGATTGACAATCAGGGATCATGCCATGATGCATCCTTTGGAACCTCATAGGAATTCTCTTTTCTTACTCTACCTCTCAAAAATTGTGATAAATGATCTTCACTTTCACTGTAGCTCTTCATCTATAGAAAGTTCTGAATACGAGTGTAATACTGTTTTACATGCCTGAAACTGTTACAAGCAAATGCATATGTGGCCAGGAACTGCTTATGGAAAGATTAGCAATTTTTAGAGTCAGAAACAGATGTGCTTAATAGACCAAGGTTCTTAAAAATGTATTTTAAAATCTGGCATCTTTAGAGGAAAATCATTCTTAAATCACTGATATTTAGAGTAGAGTCAATATAAGAATTTAATTGTAAAATCTAGTATTTCAAATGCAACCAAAACAATGAGTAGTAGAGATGATTATATTCCAAATGCTGTTCCTGTGCTGAATTTAAGACTTATTCAGCGTTCCCTTTGCAGGTCTGTACGTATTGATTTGAAATGACATTATGAATTGCAAGTTTTCTGGGATGATCATTTTCATGAAATCTCATGATCTAGAGAATCAAATATTCATGGAAGCGATATTGATTATAAACAATTATGGTATCTTTGCTTTAACAATAAATGACTCTGATCCTTTCCAGAATGGAAGATACCTTTTACCATACATGGAAAATACTGATAACATTTTAATACTGATAACATTCAGTCTCAAACTGAAAAAATGAAACGCAATCTGGCTTTGAAAATTTTGTGCTTTACCAGCATCTTTTTAAGGATTTTATTGAGGAGGTTTTTTTTGTCTTTTTGTGGTAATAATGATGTTTCTAGTAGTTTATAATTTACAATGTTATTTTATAAATATTTATGTTAAATATTTATAAAGACAAGCTTCATGGGGAATCTTTATGGCACTAAGAGCTGACAGTAATGCCTTATCTCAAATACCTCAAAACACGTTTCTGATTTGGGGGAAATTGAAGGTTAGAATTAGGATTATATGTAGCTAAAATTCTACACTAATACCTTCAATTTCTTTCCGAAATGCGATTTTTAAAAAATTCTTTTTTCTTTTTACTTATTATTTTTTAATTGAGTTTGGTTGGAGATACCTTCACTTTTTGAAAGATTACATCAGTGGACACTTAGGTGGCTTCCATATCTTGACTATCGTAGATAATGTTGCTGTAGATGTAAGAGTGTATTTTTGTGAATAAGTATTCTCAATTTTGGAGGTAAATGCCCAGTAGTGTAATTATTGTATCAAATGGTATTTTCATTTTTAATTTTGGGGGAGACCTCCATATTTTTCACAGTGGCTGTACAAAATTACATCCCCACCAACGGTGCACCGGGTTCCCTTTTCTCCGCATCCTCGCCAACACTTGTTATTTCTTGTGTTGTTAATTTTAGCCATTCTGACAGGTGTGAAATGATATCTCATTGTGGTTTTGATTTGCATTTCCCTGATGATGAGTGATATTGTGTCTGTTGACCATCTGGATGTCTTCTTTGGAGGAATGTCTGTTCATGTCTTCTGCCCATTTTTAATTGGATTATTTATTTTTTTTGGTGTTGAGTTGTGTAAGTTCTTTATACATTTTGGATATTAATCCTTTATTGGATATGTCATGTGCAAATAGCAGAAGCTTTTTGTTTTGATGTAGTCCCAAAGGTTCATTCATGCTTTTGTTTCGTTTGCCAATATGGGAGCTATTCTGTATACATAAGGAAAGGGTCCTTGAAGGTATTTATTTGAAATAGGTGTATGGTGGAGTGTTAGTACAGTTGGGAGTTCAAAACTGCCTCATTTTGCTATTTTCGTGGCTTAAAGAAATAGCCCATAGAAATGGCCAAAATTATTCATGTATCTTGCCAGTTCTAGCCGTACACGGTAGCTCTTGCCACTGCTTTCTGTCTCTGCTATTGCCCCAGTCATAACCACCAGATCTACTACTTTGCCCCCTCCTGCCAGGTCTTTTACCCATCACCGTTGACCTTTTTAGTTTTCCATCCAGTTGCCAGAGTGATATTTCTGAAAACAGAAATTGGATCATATTATACCCTTGCTTCAAACACTTAAGTGACTTCCCTTTTACTTCGAGTAGAGCTGCTTGCCAAGTAATTGGACGTCTAAGGAAATCTAAACCCACCCGGTTAAACCACCAGACGTTTAAACTTCAAAGGATGCCCGATAAGGATACCACTCTTTTCTACCCTAACTGCTCTAACAAGCAGTGCCCCAGATTTCAGTACATAGGACCCAGTAGATGGTAATTTTTGACTCACATACATTTTCTACATGTGTTTGAAAGTCAGCCTTCTTCTATACAGTAACTTTCTGTCCCCTGGGCTCTCAGAAGTCATGCAGCTGAACACTCTGCATCTGACCAAGATTAGAAAAAAGAGAGAATGAGGATCATATGGGGATGTTTTGTGCTCCAGGCTTGGGAGTGGTGTACCTTATTTCCACTGAGAACCCGCAGGCAAGTACTCATTTGCACAGTGACACCTTATTGTAAGTAATGTTGGGAAGTGTATTCAAGCTATATACTTGAAAAGAAAAAGAAAATGAATTTTAAAACCATCTAACTAGTTTCTGCTGCAAGAATCAATATGATACCTAATTAGTAAGATTTACTTATGAATATGTTATCTTGTGAGTAAATCTATCAATTAATGTATTACTTTTATTGTTCTTGGTAAAACTTCTATTTAAAGGAAAGTGAGCTTCCTGATCCTAAAATCCGTATTAAAGAGCTTGATTTACATCTCCACAGATGGGCTGGACAGGTGAAAGCTGTTTTTCCCATGAGACCCTTTCACTCTTCATCCTTTGTGCTTGAGAAAGATTGTGCAAGGTGTACTTCTTGCAGATATCTCTTACCCAAAGAACGGGAGAGGAAGGAACAGGGCGACAGATGCCCAATTTCCCCTTTAAATTTACCAGTGAGATAACTCCTCCTCTTCCTGACAAGGAAAGAGTAACAGATGGAGGCACCCTTGGAGCTGTGGTCAAGTAGCTGGCCGTCCACAGGGATGCATGCTTTGAGTAGAGAAAAAGCTCCCCTCTCTTGACTACTTACCATCACCTACATGATTTCACTTCCCTTCTACGTTTTTATAATCAACTGGTGGATACCTGTTCCCGTACTGGCTGGGGTGATTGGTCCTGACTACTAGGGGGTAATTGGACTAGTGCTCTACCATGGAGATGAGGAGGAGTGTATCAGGAATGCAGGAGGTCCCCTAGGGAGTTTTAGGATTACCGTGCCCTGCGATTATGGCTGATGGAAAACTACAGTTGGAAAAGTGCCAACGCAGGCAGGATTAGTAATGGTCCTGAGCGTTCAGGAATGGATGTTCGGGTCACCCCACCAGGTAAAGAACCACGACCATCTGTGTGCTTGCTGTACACAAGGGGAATGCAGAATGGATGACTGAAGAAGGTAGCTACAACCAGAAATGAGCACTGTCAGTTACAGAAATGAGCACTGTAGTGTCGGGAGTATTTGTTCCTTAATTTGCTGTGAATATGCCTCTCTCCCTGTCCATCTGTCTGCCAGCAGACAGCCCTATCTCTGTATATTTATGTTTTCTTTCTCGTTGCCTGCCATTAACATAAAATGTATTGATTCTGTATCAGTATGTAAGCATGATTAAGTTTACTTCAGAGTATTTAAGTTATGGGATATCAGGAGAAGAGTAAACATCATTCAGGACTTTGCTTCCTCTTCTGGAGTAATGATTAGTGGGTTTTCAAAAACTTGCATCATGTTCGATGGAATCATGTCCTTGTTTTCGTCTTTATTTGAAGATTAAATGTGGTTTTAAGCGATGCGTATGGATGCCGAGTTGCCAAGAGGTGGACTTGTGATGGTCAGTTTTATGCGTCAGCTTGACTGGGCTGAAGGGTGCTCAGATCTCTGACAAACATTTCTGGTATATCTTTGAAATGTGAATAGGTAAACTGAGTAAAGAAGCTCCCCAATGCAGGCAGACATCACCGAATCCACTGAGGGTCTGAATAGAACATAACGGCAGAGGAAGGGTGAATCTGTTCTTTGCTTGAGCTAGGACGTCCGTCTCCTCTTGCCCCAAACATCGCCATTCCTGGTTCTCTGGGCTTGCAGACTTAGACTGAGAATTATACCTTTGGCTTCTAATTCTCAGGTGTTTGGGCTTGTACTAGAATTGACTCCCATTGGCTCTCCTGGTTCTCCAGTTTGTCGACTGCAGATCCTGGGACCTCTTGCTCTCCACAACCTCTTAAGCCAATTCCTATCATAAATCTCTCCATCTCTCCCATAGAGAGATATTATAATATATATTTATCTATCTATCTGTATGTATATATTTATATTTATATTTGTAACTTATATTTTCTTTTTTTTTTTTTTTGGAGAACACTCATTAGTACCTTTTGGTCTATGATGTTTTTCTCTGTCTAGAACAGTCACACACAACGCTTTCAGCCCCTACCAGCCAGTCACATCTTGCCACTAACCACAGTTTACATATTACTTTATAAAAAAGGAATGATTTCAGTCCAAAAAATATTTCCTTCACTATTTGCCGTCAAAGAAATGTGCAAGATTTTAAAAGACATTCTCAAAGCATGTAGCTATTTTTGTGTTTGTTTACTGTGTATCTTTCCCTTTGAACTGTCAGCTTCGTGATAATATAGATTGTTTGCTTTATTAATCTCCCTCTATCCAGTGCTGAACAAATGATGCTATAATTTGTGGTGAACAGCCCCCTTTTTCTTCTCCAGCTCTGTATGTGTATATTTCTGTATGGTAGCTGTGGCTACAGTGTAAAGAGGGTAGTTGAAACCCTAGACTTGTCTTGTATGAGCCTGAGGAGGCTACCACTCTATATCTGAGGAGTTTAGATTTTCCAGGGCGCTGGAGTGAACCTTCACCCCTAACATTGTATCCATCATGAAAATCTGTTCAGTTTGTTCTTTGCAAAACGTAAATTGGCTTATCAGGCCAAAGAGTGAGGCTGATGAAATACTGTATTAGAATTCTATAAATGTATAAGAACAATGAAGCATATGGGACAGCGTTCTGCTGATATAACCGCCATCAAGACCTTTTTAAACAAACCTAATTAAGAATAATATAAGGACTAAATGACATAAGTCAGAATTAATTGAACTACTAGTGGATAATTTATAGACATTGCCAAGGTAACCCTCATAACACTGTGATGACTTATTTAATTTGAAGGCTATTATAAGAATTATGAACGAAAATTAGGCTATTCAAAACCTACCTTGCTTATGGGTATAAAGATATAGTAGGTATAGATACACCTACAGATATAAAGAAAAAGACAGGTTGAAATCAGATGTTTCAATATCTATTCAAATTAAACAGTACTATTTTATTTTATTTTTTTAATGTTTATTTATTTTTGAGAGAGACAGAGTACAAGCAGGGGAGTGGCAGAGAGAGAGGGAGACACAGAATCCAAAGCAGGCTCCAGGCTCCAAGCTGTCAGCACAGAGCCCCTCACGGGGCTTGAACTCATGGGCCACAAGATCATGACCAGAGTCGAAGTCGGACACTTAACTGACTGAGCCACCCAGGCGCCCCAATACTATTCTACAAATAAAAATATAACACAAAGGAGTCAGCTGAGATTTAGTTAATTTATAGAAATTGATAGTTTGAGGATAATGATAAAAGTCGGTCAAAAAGAAAAAATAAGTTCTCTGGGTTACACAAAGTTTCCACAGAGTAGCAACAGTTGGTCTATGAAACATCTTTATTTTATATCCCAGATGACGGAGCACTTTCCAGCAATGCATGCTTCATAAACCCAACAATTCTTGTTTTACCTTTTCCTATAAGAAACCTCTATACAGAGGTATTCAGTTAAGACCATTCTGGAGATAATAAACTTCCTTTAAGGGAAGAGCATTAGTATTCTTACTTTTAGGAGCAGTTTTTGTGTTGAAAAGGAGATTGGACGAAGGCCCCTACATCTTCTCTCTTCCCAAGTGTATGCCCATTTCACCCTACGATGTACTGACACCAAAGATATTTGACTGTATACGACTGAGTGAAGAAACCCAAGCTAAAACAGGAATATATAGTATACCATTTAAATAATTCTGTACGATATACAAAATCTGGAATGATAAATTTTAAATTGTCCATTCTTTTCATATGCATTACATATCATTTTTACTTTAGAAACATCATCATCATCATCATCATCATCATTATTATTATTAATGTTTATATTTGAGAGAGAGACCAACAGACTGTTAGCTGGGGAGGGGCAGTGAGAGAGGGAGGCACAGAATCCGAAGCAGGCTCCAGACCTGAGCTATCAGCACAGAGCCTGACACAGGGCTTGAACTCACAAACCGTGAGATCATGACCTGAGCTGAAGTCAGATGCTTAACCAACGGAGCCACCCAGGTGCCCCTAGAAACATCCTTTCTTATTTTTTTTTTCAAACATGTAATTTAAAGACAAGGATTCTAGAGTTGGAAGTTTATGATTTTGAGGGTTTGGAGGTGGCCTGTGTTTGGGAATTCCAAGTGTTTCTAATATTTTTTTTAGTTTTCTTGGGGTATAATTGATATGCAACAAACCTACACACATTTAACATATACATTTTGATGAGTTTGGGTACATGTGCACATCCGTGATACCATCAGCACAACCAAGGTACTAAACATGTCCATCATTTTCCAAAATTTTTTTATGTGCTCTATGTGTGTGCATATGTGTGTTGTGGTAAGAACACTTAACACGAGATCTGTCCTCTTAATATATTTTATTTTATTCAAAGTTTATTTTTGAGAGAGAGCGAGAGAGTGAGTGCGCATGAGTGGGGGAGGGGCAGAGAGAGATGGGGACAGAATCAGAAGTAGGGTCCAGGCTCTGAGCTGTCAGCACAGAACCTGATGGGGGGCTCGAAGCCATGAACCACAAGATCCTGACTTGAGCTGAAGTCATGCTTAACCAACTGGTGGCCCATCCCCTGTAAAGTGCATGATACCATATTGTTAACTCTAAGCACCATGCTGTACAACAGATCTCTAGAACCTATTCATCTTGCATAACTGAAATTTTATACCCATTTAAAAATAATTCTCCCTTTCCCTTTCCCTCTTAGCCCCTGGAAACTATCATTTTACTTTCCGTTTCTATGAGCTTGACTATTTTAGATAGCTCATCTAAGTGGAATCATGTAATATTTGTCTTTCTGTTACTGACTGACTTCACTTAGCATAATTTCCTGTAGGTTCTATCCTTGTTGCAAATGGCAGGATTTCCTTCCTTTTAAGGCTGGATGATAGTCCACTGTTTGCATTGACCAGATATTCTTTATTCATTTATCTGTAAGTAGATATTTGATTGTTTCTATATCTTGGCTATTGTAAATAATGCTGCAATGAACACGAGGATGCGAATATCTCTTAGAGAAATTTATTTTGGACATATACACTTAAGTGGGACTGCTGGATCACATGTTAGTATTTTTAATTTTTTTATGTTTATTTATTTTGAGAAAGAGTGCACATGGGGAAGGGTCAGAGAGAGAGAGAGAGAGACAGAATCCCACGCAGGCTCTGCACTGTCAGTGCAAAGCCCAATGCAGGGCTCGAACTCACAAACTGTGAGATCATGACCTGAGCTGAAATCAAGAGTCAGATGCTTAGCTGGCTGAGCCAGCTAATACAGGCGCCCCAGTATTTTTTAATATTTTGAGGAACTTTTGTGTTGTTTTCCATAGTGGAAATTTCCCATATACCTCCGGCCCCACACACACGTACCAGTCTCCTGCATCATCCACATCACTCACCAGAGCATTTTTTACCAAAGATGAACATTTTTTACCAAGGATGAACATTGATTGTCACCCAAAGTTCATCTTTTACCTTCAGGTTCACTCTTAGCATTGTACATTATGTGGGTTTAGGCAAATATATAAAAACATGTATCCATCATTATGGTATCAAATAATTTTTTAAAAATTTTTTAATGTTTGTTTATTTTTGAGAGAGACAGAGACAGAAAGTGAGTTGGGGAGGGCCAGAGATAGAGGGAGACACAGAATCTGAAGCAGGCTCCAGGCTCTGAGCTTGTCAGCACGGAGCCCGACGCAAGGGCTCGAACTCATGAACCATGAGATCATGACCTGAGCCGAAGTCGGACGCTTAGCCAACTGAGCCACTCAGGCACCCCTCACATAGGGTATTCTTACTGTCACCGTCCTAAAACTTGTCTGTGCTCTGTGTATTTATCCCTTCTTGCTCCCTTAACCCTTGGCAGCCACTGATCTTTTTATGGTCTCCATGGATTTGCCTTTTCCAGAATGTCATATAAATGGAAGTATACATTATATAACCTTTTCAGATTGGCTTCTTTCACCTACTAATATGTATTTACGTTTCCTCCGTGTCTTTTCATGACCTGCTAGCTCCTGTCTCTCTAGTGCTGAATAGTATTCTGTTGTCTGGATGTACCAGCTTGTTTATCCATCATCTGACTGAGGAACATCTTGGTTGCTTGTAAGTTTTAGTAGTTGTGAATAAGGCTGCCATCAGCGTCTGTGTGCAGATTCTCGTGTAGTTTTCAGTCTCTTCGCATTTAATTATTACCCCTGCTGAGATGAGTTCCTGCATTAGATTATTTCATAGATCACTGGCCACCCTCTAGCTAGCAGCATCTGAAGGAGGCGCAGTCAGGATTGCATCCAGGGTAGCAGCTCAGCGTAGGGCAACTTGTATGGAAGTTAACGGCTCTGACGAGAAGGGACTATAGACAGGGTGGGAGACTCGGAGTGTCACTGACTCCTCTCCAGGCTTGTGGTGCATTCTAGTGAGTATCGGTAGGGTTTTTTTTTTTTTTCAATGTTTATTCTTGAGAGTGAGACAGACAGACAGAGACAGAGGTTAAGCAGGGGAGGGGCAGAGGGAGAGGGAGACACAGCATCCAAAGCAGACTCCATGCTCCCAGCTGTCGGCACAAAGCCCAACACGTGAGGTTGGACTGTGAGGTCATGACCTGAGCTGAAGTTGGACTCTTAACCAACCTAGCCCCCCCAGGTGCCCCAGTTTCAGTAGCTTTATGTGAGTGAGAAATGAAAGAGACAGAAGCCTCCTTTAGTTGGTGTTTTCACAGGAATCCTATGGGAGGACTGAAAAAGGACTGGATACTCATGGATGCATTTTAGAATGTGTAATTGTCACATGAGGCAATGTCTCTTTGTAATATAGTTCTGAAGTTGTGATCAAAGACAATGGAAGATATAGTATATTCACATTCAAACTTCAAATGTAGGTGAAATGAGGTGCCAGCGGAATCTCGTGAGGGTTCTCCCATGGATAACCTGAAACTTATAAAAAATAGCAAATAGTCCTGTAATGTAGTTGTACTGAATTAGCAGAATCATAGGATTCATATGAAAGGAATTTTTAAATGTTTATGTATGTGTGTGTGTATGTGTGTGTATATATAAAAAATATATATGTGTGTATATATATATAATCTCCAAGTCTCTTTGGACATTTTGGACATTTGGATTTAATTATTTAGGAGTGTTTATCACATATCTGTGTTTTGAGAAGCTTATTATTCTGATATGCACCCAAAATTGAGATCTGCTGCTATAAAGCATCATATCTCAGAGCAGAGTTGGAGGGACCATTGAGATCCTCAACACCAGTTGTGTGATCCTTCATTTTAAGTTACGGATCAACTTTATTCAGTCAATGTGTGCCCAGATATTTGGTCAGACATTATTCTGGGTGTGTCTGTGAGGGTGTTTCCGGATGAGACTAACATTTGAGTCAGTAGCAGATGGCTTTTCCTAACGTGGGTGGGCCTTCTCTAATCAGCCAAAGGCCTGAATAGAACACAAGGACTGACTCTCCTCCATCTAGGAAGGAACGCCTCCTGGGCAAGCGAGCGACCACGGGATTTTCTATTTGTTTCTCTGGAGAACCCTGATTAATACACCAACCTTAATACAAACCCATAGCTTAAATAGATCTACTCACTGCAAGTCCTGGTTTTTTTCTGTCCAATGAAATGTTTTCCTTTATCAACAGCCGTACTCTTGGCACTTTAAGAACTGCTTGGACTTCCTAGTTAGTAACATAAATGGTGAAATGGAATGGATACTTTATTTTACTTATTTCTCATACTGACTGGTAGATTGTATAATAATTTCTTTGCTTATTATAGGGGAATATTGAGCTAACAGAGAGATGCTTGTTACTTGATGACTTAGTGTTTTGAACAACCCTCCCCTACTTTCGGTTCCACGAAGGAGAAGGAGCACGTTTCCTTCTCTGCCAAGGCCGCTGTGCCAATGAGCTGAAGAAGGTTCAGCTTCATGTCTCTGACATGGACCCCTTCTAGGACCTCAGCAGCTGTCCTGCCAAGATGTAAACATGGCCATATATTTTGGTGGTATTTGCAAACGTAGGATAATTGAGACACACGTCTTCAAACCTCTCCCTCTTCCCACTCTGAATTTGCCCCCAACAGGCTTGTCCTCCTGCCTCTTAGACACGAAGTAGCTGTGGAAATCTTTAGGATCTTGCCAAGGTGAAATTGAATTGAGGATACATACAGTTTGTATGTAGAGGAATATCTTTTCGGCTGTGTTTGTTATGTATACCTAGTCAATATGGAAGTTCTCTCAGAAACACGCTTGATACTTTTAAATGAAAATCGCATGAAAGATAATTTTTAGGACACCTGCCTTTGTGGGGTACAAGTTCCAAAACATGAATATTCCAAAAAGCAAATAGGCTTGTGTGTTCTGCTGTGATCTCATTTTATCCAACTTTCTTTCACGAAAAAAGTGATCAACTATTCTGGAAGAAAGACGAAACCCTCTGAAGTAAAAATGATATTACACAGTCGCTGTCATACTGAAAGCTGATGAAAGTGTATGCAGTCCAAAGTCCAGGAAAAGCGTTTAGTTGTTATTTAGTAGTTATTGTTAGGACTTTGTATTATTTTTTCAGGATTTTGTGATATATTATGGTATTTGTCAGCTTTCCAAAGTTTGAGAATGGAGTTTCTTCATCCGAAATAAATTTTTACTCTCATTCCTAATTTTGTCTTCTCCCCAAATTGTAAAATACCAGCCTCCATAAAACGTGAACATGGGTTCCTCTGCCTTCCCTTGCCTGAACCTCCCAGACTCCGCCGATGACTTTCTTCTGAAGAGTGAAGTTTCCTGGTGTCCATGTGGTTATTTTGTTACTTATCACAAGTGCCTGCTTGCTTTTTGTGTCCTCACCTAGACCGGAATCCCCTTCAGGGCAGACTCCTTGGGGGCTTTTCCACCACCTAAGCCTGACTCAGTTTGACCAGTCTGTAGACATTTGCAGACAGACTTAATGAAAGCGGGTAAACGTTTCAGGGCAAGGAAAGGAAGCTTGCTGGAGGATTCCAGCTCCTTGTTTTTGGCCTGTTTTCCATTGTTCTAGCTCCCCCTCCCACCATATAGACGGCTTTTGCCGATTCTTCCTATCGCATTGTTTGCACAAAAAGACACAAAGTCCCAAAGAAGGAAAGTGGATTGTCAGCTGTTTGTCAGCCTGACTTGCACAGGTCAGGCTTTGATATCCAAAGATTTCAAAAACGCCTTATGCTAGGGGAGAGGAGAAATGCATTAACTTCAGGTCACCAAATTAGTGAAAAAATTATATAAGATGGAGTGTTTCCAAGAGTAACTGATTGACATAAAAAGTAAACAGCATTACATGCATTTAATTAAACTTAAGTCATAAGTTTAAGTACCATTCTAATATTGACAGAGAGAGTTTGGGAAGTATCAGATTCACTTTGAACCACAATCTCCATGGTAAATAATGAAATACACAGAGAAGCGAGTGGGTAGGCTTTTTAATTCTTCCTCAGATAGGAGTGCCAATGAGACAAATTAAGAGGTGAAAGCTCATTTTCAGGTAGTTTCATTAAGAATGCTCCTAATAGAAGCTCTTTGAGACTTAAAGTCAAAGGCATAATTGCTGTGATTCTTTCGATGAAATAATCTTTGCTCTTTACATATTTTTAACAAATTCGGTGAGATATGAGTCACCTACTGTACAATGCATCCATTTAAAGAGTACAATTCGGTGGTTAATGTATTTACAGAGTTGTGCAATCGTCACCACAGTCAATTTTAAAACGTTTCATCTGTCCAAAAAGAAACCTCATATCCATTAGCATTGCCCTCCAACCACCAGAGTGGAGGCGATCACTAATCCAATTGAGTACTATAGATCTGCCAGTTCTGGACTTTTCCTATAAATAGAATTTTGATTTGCTTCTTCCACTTTGTGTTGGTTTCTGAATACACTTTCTGTAATCTGCTGTCTTAGCCACGATTCCTACCACAACTCAATAAAGAAAGAAACATTATGCTGATCTTCATTTTTAATGGAAACCTCATTTACAAAAAAATATATATATTAGGAGGTGTAATTTTCTATTCCCCAGAAGGAAAATATTAATACTGAGCTGTTTCGTACCTGTCTGAAGCAAGAGCTAAACATTTAAAAACATTATTTTCCTTAAATGAAAACTTTGGTTTTGACAGAAGTAAATCCTACCATTTCATGTTTAATACACAAGGACTAAATCAGAAAACAAAGAAAAAAATTCAATTTCTAAGGCTTTGCAGAAATGTAAGATCTTCTTTCACTATTACCAAAGTTGGCACTAATTTTTTGCTTGGTGAAGTTAAATCACATCCTTTAACTCCAGTAAATATATTCAAACATGAGTATTTGATTTTTTTTTTTACTTTGTTACTGTAGTAATTATATGTTGCTTCAGGCAATATTTAATTAAAAATTAAGCCAGGCTAATCCTTTAAAAAGAACATTTCCCTAAAAGTAAAAATCTAAAATACCTTTTCCCCCCAAAACTTTGATATTCTATAATTTCATGGGTTTGTGGAGTGTGTGTGTGTGTGAGAGAGAGCTAAAGGACTCAGGGCTCGTTTGCTGTCTCTCTTGTGTGATATCTCTCTCTGGTGTGTGTGTGTGTGTGTGTGTGTGTGTGTGTGTGTGAGAGAGAGAGAGAGAGAGAGAGAGAGAGAGAGAGAGAGAGGGAGACAGAGAGAGAGAGAGAACTTAAAGAACAATATCCTGTGAAGCTTAAAAGCCTTAAAATTGATAGCTAAAATGGTATAAATTCAGAAATATATCTTGAAGATGCTTCTGTTTATGGATAGGAAGACTCAATTCTTTCCAAGACATCTGTTGTTTGCAATTTGATCTATAGACTCAGTGCAATCTCAGCCAAAACCCCAAGTTATTTTGTGGATATTGACGCCCTGACTCTAAACTCTATGGACAAAAGACTCAGAATAGCCAAGACAATATTGAAGGACAAGAATAAGGTAGTGGGCTGACATTACCTGACTTCAAGACATACCTAAAAGTACAATAATCAAAAGAGTGTGGTATTGGTGAAAAAACCAGATCAATGGAACAGAATAGAGAACCCAGAAATAGGCCCACATAAACATAATTAACTGATCTTTGACAAGGGAGCAAAGGCAATACAGTAGATAAAAGATACTCTTTTCACCAACTTATGCTGGAATAATTGGACATTCATGTGCAAAAAAAAAAAAAAATCTAAACACAGTCTTTACACCCTTCATGAAATTTAACTCAGAATACATCACGGACCTAAATGGAAAACCAAACTCCTGAAAGATAACATAGGAGAAAACCTGAGTGACCTTGGTGTGGTGATGCCGCTTTTAGAAAAAGTGTTTGAAGGCACGATCCATGAGCAAAATCATTGATAAGCTGGATTCGTTAAAATGAAAAACTTCTCTCTGCAAAGATGATGTCAGGAGAACGAGAGGACAAGCCACAGACCAGGAGAAAATATTTTGAAAATGTACATCTGAGAGAGGATTACTATCCAAAATATATAAAGAACTCTTGAAAGTCAACAATAAGAAACACAAGCAACCTGATTTCAAAAAGGGGCCAAGGCCGTATACACCTCACTGAAGAAGATCCACGGATGGCAGATAACCATGTGGGAAGACGCTCCGCATCTTATGTCATAAGGAAGATGAAAATGCAAGCAATAAGATACTATTGCACACCTCTTGGAATGGCCACAGTCCAGGACATTGACACCACCAAATGCTGACAAGAACATGGAACGGTAAGAACTCTCATGCAGAATGATGTGGCCACTTTGGACGGCTGCACGGTGACTATAGTCAATGGCACTGTATTGTGTACTCAAAAGTTGCTAGAAGAATAGAGCTTTAATATTTTCACAACAACAACGTCAACAAAAAGATAATTATGTGAGGTGAGGGGCATATTAACTAACTTCACTGTGGTAAACATTTCACAATGTAGAAGAGCGTCACATCACCACATTGTACACCTTAACCTTACGCTGTGCTGTAGGTCATACGGGTCTGAATAAGCTGGAAAAAATTTCTCTTAGAAGACCTTTAAAGCACATTTGATAGTTACAAGTGATGGGGGATGGGGGGAAGACTTTTCTTCATTACTGTCTTTGAGCAATTTGATTTTCATATGTGTTGATATGATCTTTATATATGTGCTTGAGTTTATGGAATTTCTTGAATATGTCTATGCATTTTATTAAATTTGGAAAATGTTTGTCATTTTTTTTTAAGTATCTGTCCCCACCCGTTTCTCAGGGACTCCACTTACAAGTACATCAAGCCACTTGAAGTTGTCCTGGAGCTTGCTGATTAGTACTCATTATAGTCCTGTGGTGAGCTCACGGAAATGCGCGGGGGGGGGGGGCGGCCTTTGAGAGAGGAAGTTTGGTTAGCGGGGTATGTCCGGGTCCTTGATCATTCCTGAGTTTTCAGACGGTCATCTTTATGATTAGGTTATCTATGTATATTGAGTGGCACCGTGGAAATTGGGCTTCTACCCTCTGATAGAGACTGGGCAATAAATAGAGTGCTATCTCCTTTGTGGTTGCATTTCAAAGAGATGGTTCCCACGTCCTAGAGAAAGACATCCTGGATTATGAAGCTGCAAAAAAAAAAAAAAAAAGAAAAAAGAAAAAAAAAAAAGAAAAGAAAAGAGAAAAGAAAAGAAAGAAAAGAAAAGGAAAAGAAAACAAAGAAAAAAGGAAAAGAAAAGGCTGGGAGAAGATTTATACCTCAAAGAGGTAGAGAAAAAATTTACAATTACAGGCTGTTGTTTTCAAAAGAAACACTAAGAAAGTGAAAGTAAAGAGTATGTAGTCACAAATAAAGGTGTCTAAAGTTTAATCAAGCTGAGGGGAACATTAAAGTCCTCTTGGTCATTTTTAATTCTATCATCTTTATTATTTCTGGACATGTTGTTTCAATTGATTGACTTCCCTCCTCATTATGGGTCATGTGTACCTATTTTTTAAGACATGTAAGTTTTGATTGGACTCCTGTCATGAAGAATTTTACCTCATTGGGTGGGTGCTAAATATTTTCATATTTTAAAAAATATATTTTTGAGCTTTGTTCTGTGGCCTAGTTCCATTACTTGGAGACATGTTGATCTTTTTTGTCTTGAAGTTTCTAAGCCTGTTTAAATGAGACCAGAGTAGCATTTAGTCTATGGTTATTTTTTCTACTGAATCCAGAGGCAAAGCCAATCTGAATACTTTACCTAATGGGCCATGAATTGTAAGGTTTTATTGTGGCAGTTGGGAACAGGGATTATTATTACTGGACTTATTTCAGTCACAGAGATAGTTTCTTTTAATCCTTTTGGGGGTAAGTTCCTCAAAATGATGCTCTGGTCACCACTCCGGTGAGGACTCTTTAGGCCTCTAGGGTTCCCCCTCTGCTCAGTACCCTTCTGGAACTCTTGCCAAACTATGACTCAGCCCTTTCACTGGGAGATCCGCCTCCACTCATGGAGACCCCCTTGCTTTTCCTTCCTAATCTATGAATTGAAAATTCCCCCAGGCGGTAAGTGGGCAATTTTAGGGCTTTATTGATTTGTTTTCCATTTCTCAGGAATTGCCTGATAATCTGTGTTTTTACAACAATTTCTCTATTTTTCTTGCTCTTTTAGTGGTTTCGGGTTGGCAGATTTCGCTTCTGCTACCCCATCTTGATCAACGGTCATGGTTGTTTTGACCATATATTAGAAGTATGATTTTCTATCCTGTTTCTCCTAGGATATGACTTTTGAAAAAAGCAGTTAATTTTTATTTAGAATATGTTTTACATATGTTTTGTGAATGTTTTGGTTAGTCATAATAGCTTGTTTTAAAAATAATTATCTTATATTTTTATTGAATATATTTTCTTCTTTTCTGGATTAAAAAACAAAAGTTATTACCTTCTTTTAAATCACATTTTTTTTTACATAATTTCTAAGCTGTTAATCATTCTTCCTTTTGCTAATTTATCAGTCTCTAGATTCTCACTTTCATATCATATTCACACTGGAAAGTTACTTCGAATAAAATCTAGCTTATCTTACTCCTTTTATGAAAAGTAAAGTAATTTGGGGCCTAAAAGTCTGATTGTCCAAGGTCAGAAACGAGCTTTTGTAGGACAGGATCTAGAAAACAGCTTTCCTGTTGTTCTCCTAGCATCCTTTTGACCATTCTGCTGTTATTCTTTTATAAAAATGCTAGAAATTTTATTTGGAGCCTGTGACTAATAAATACAATTTTTATTGTTGTGATTTAGTATCTGAAGTTGTTAGAAATGGATAAATCAAAAGTTAAGGGGGAATAAAGGCAGTATCTCTACAATAAACATGGAATAAAGGAAAGTGATTGATTCCCCTGTTCATCAATCGTTGTACAAAGTAACTTCTTTCTACTGATAAAAGAAGTCTGTATAAACCTCTCTCGACAGATATCCACAGAAAGAACTGCACACCACTGTATTCCCTTATTAGATGTTTTACATAAAATATATACTAGTTAACTTCTTAATGAAATACAAATCAGATTTCTCAGATGAACCTTATCCACAAGTCATGATTAATCCTCTGTTGAACAGTGTGATATTCTTTTATAACCTTGTGGATAAATCTGTTAAGAATCATAAATTATTCTTTGGGACTCTAATTGGCTTTCCTCTGGCCTTTGAGTGACTCTGTGGACAGAGATCAGCTATGAGCTAAAAGGCATAAACTTGGATTATTGAAACAAGTACCGAGCCTGTATTTTAATGCAATTGGGAGAGCCAGGGTGTTACAGAATTGTGGTATTCAAAATGACCTTTCGAATAATTTTCAATGGACGCGATAGAAATGTGTTATTTTTCATACTCTTGATTTATAGTCTTTTTATGTGATTTTACGCTTGGATGAGCTGCCACTCATAATTCATCCACACCCCCACAACCACATATCGAAGAAAAAAGTCACCTCCTATAACATGTATATTGCATGGCTTCTATATGAAAGTCTAATAATGTCTTTAATAAAGACAGGTTCTGGACCTGAATTACTAACAGCGAAAAGACTATGGATTAATAGAATCTACACTTTAAGATAAGCTGGAGTTGGGCAACTTTCCAAGTATGTTCATGCACAGGTATAAGAGATCGATTTTACAAGCAGGGGAACTTTTTACTATAGAAAATCTCAACTATCTACAAAAACAAAAATAATACTATCACAACTCCCAATTTTTCCATCAGCTATATTTAGTAATGATTGTCTCTTGACTAATCCATTTTACTCATATCAAATCCATCCATATTATCACTTTGTATTATTCTATCTGGAAGTATTCTGTATGTATCTCAAAACATAAGGACTCTTGTTAAACATAGCAATACAATTTTGAAATGTAAAAAATTAACAATTTTCTGATATCAAATATTTGGTGTTCAAATTTCTAGTTTACCAGTAAACATCAACATTATTTTCATAGTTTACTTACTTGAATCAATATCAAATAAAGCTTAGCCATTTTAATTGAATGTCATTTTTTTTTAAGGTTTACTTTTATTTATTTTGAGAGAGAGATGGAGAGCAAGCAGGGGAGGGGCAGAGAGAGAGGGAGACAGAATCCCAAGCAGGCTCCACGCTGTCAGCACAGAGCCTGATGTGGGGCTCGAACTCACGAACCATGAGATCATGACCTGAGCTGAAACCAAGTGTCGGATGCTTAACTGACTGAGCCACTCAGGTGACCCCTAATTGAATGTCTTTTTAAGTGCATTTTAATATATAGGGTTTTTTTTTTCTTTATTCAACTTTTTTCCTTTTTTTCTTCTTATAATTTATTAAAAAAAAAAACAGGTAATTTGTCCCATAGGGTTCTATTCTGGATTTTATGGATTGAATTTATACATTGTATGGTTAAATATGTTATTCTGTCTACTCTATTTTCTATTAAATGTTAATTGGATTAAGAGGTATGATTTGATTCTGTTTCAAGACTGTCTCCTAGATAATGTGTTCTTCCATTAGGAAGCACATGGTATTTGTTTCTGGTGCTGATAGACTGATGCTCATTGCATTAATTAGGAATTCTGAAATTGTGGTATTCTAATTATATTATTTCTGCTTCAGTTATTATTGGGATCATGTAAATAGAAGAACTTCCTCTCATACAATATTTTGTTCATTTAGGGGCAAGTGTGTGGCTCAGTCAGTTGAGCATCTGACTTGGGCTCAGGTCATGATCTCAAGGTTTGTAGGTTCAAGTCCCACGTAGGGCTCTGTGCTGACAGTGCAGATCCTGCTTGGGATTCTCTCTCTCCCTCTCTCTGCTCATCCCCCACTTGTAGTCTCTCTCAAAATAAATAAATAAACTTTAAAAGAAAACACAATATTTTGTTCATTTAGACCGAGTTGGGTTACAAGATGGATTCCTTTTCTTTTCTTTACCAATCTACAAAATAATGAATTGGATCACTAGTATTCCCCAGTGTTAATCAAATTAGTTTTTTTGTTGTTGTTTGTTTGTTTGTTTGTTTGTTTTTAGTCAAGGGGCACCTGGTGGCTCAGTCAGTTAAGTGTCTGACTTCAGCTCAGGTCATGATCTCGCGGTTTGTGAGTTCGAGCCCTGCTTCCGGCTTTGTGCTCACAGCTCGGAGCCTGGAGCCTGCTTCAAAATCTGTGTCTCCCCCTCTCTCTGCCCTTCCCCCACTCACACTCTCCCTTCCTCTCAAAAATAAACAAACATTAAAATTTTTTTAATTAGTTTTTTTGTATTGTTATAAATTTATGAATTTAAACTTCTTAGATTTTTTTTATTGTCTACTGTACTAATTATCCTTAATGATATTCAAAAGGTACCCTAGTTAGAAAGCAAAATGTTTTTTTATATTGGCAATTGAGAACATTTGATGTAATCCTAGTAATATTTCAAGTTTACTTATTCTAATGTATGACAAGATATAGACTCAGTGGTATGATCCTTCTTCAAAGACACCCGGGTTCTTATAATGGGAAATACCTTAAGACCACCATCTGTGCATAGATAAGGACTTTGGTGCAGTGATGGTCACTATTTCAGGCCATTTTAGTGGGAAAAAAATGGAAAATGTAGCACTATGTTAAATCCTTGTCACTCTGCTCTGTCACAGTTTCTGATATCCTTTTTAATATTTATCTTGGATTTTGGGTTTTTTGCATCTTATTTCTTTTTATCTTATCTCTTAAGACATTATCTGCTACATTTATCTGTTCTTATGTTCCTTACAGTTTATTCTGAAATAAATTTCATATTTATTTCATATTATATATAATAATATAAATAATAAATATATAATTATATATAATATATAACATATATTATATATAAATGTTATATATAATAAACATAATATATAATATATGTAATAAATAATTTCATATTATACATAATTTTTATTTAGGTCGCAGTGAAAAATTTGATTATTGTTTTCTTTTTCTCTAGTGGGCATGTATTTTTAGAATGTTCTCATCAGCATACTTACACTGTCTGTAAGAGCATTATTTTGTTCTTCATTCTTTTGTCCTTATAATAACATCACACATGATTCAACTATGATCCTTTCCTGTTGCTCATTCTTTTTTTTTTTTTATTTAAATTTTTTTTTTCAACGTTTATTTATTTTGGGGACAGAGAGAGACAGAGCATGAACGGGGAAGGGGCAGAGAGAGAGGGAGACACAGAATCGGAAACAGGCTCCAGGCTCTGAGCCATCAGCCCAGAGCCTGACGCGGGGCTCGAACTCACGGACCGCGAGATCGTGACCTGGCTGAAGTCGGACGCTTAACCGACTGCGCCACCCAGGCGCCCCATCCTGTTACTCATTCTTACATAGATTTAGGTTTTTTGTACTTAAAATAGAAGAAGCATAGACCAAGAAATGTTTCTGCCTTCATCTAGAGCTCACTACTCAGTGTTTGTAAAGTGCCCTAAATTATGACTTAGTCTTATCCTTTCCATAGTCCCCTGACTCTGTTCCCTAACTGATTTATCGGGATCATTCTCCCTTTATTGCCATGGTTCCTTTTAGTATGGATTCTATTCTCAGCATTTTATACTTTATTGTAGGATGTGTTTTTAAAGGAAGTTGTGTCTCTTTTTGTTTTTGCTTTTATTTTTTATAGTGTACAGAATATAGATTGTTGTACTTCTTTGGACTTTTCAATGGGCCTTTTGCACTTACACACCAATTAGAATGTGTAAACCGCCCCCCTAGTTTCATCTACTGTTTTCACATTGACCTTGCAGGCATACTTGCAGGGAACGTCCGTTGTCAATTTTGGGTTCTCGTGTTCTCAGGGCATGCTGCTTCCATTTAGTTTTCTCAAACAGGTGCTGATATTCTGCAGTTCTTGAAGCTGAGTAGATCGTCTTAGGGCTTACAGGGAAAACTTGTCCTCTAATATTGCAGTGGGCTTCCATAGGTTTTTGATTTTGTTCTTGACATTGCTCTGCCTGTTTCATGGAGAGATTCGCAGACACTGAAAGAGTCATCACCACACTCTGCCATTTTCCCACAATTCCCCATGGAAATAGTTATATGGATTTCACCTCCAAATTCCCAGCTTTCATATGTGGTCTTCAGAAAACCATCTGCCTAAAGACGTACTTTTCAAGCAAGTTCTCTTTTCCCACATTACGCCCCATCCATTTCTCAAATGGGAATCATGCTTACTTCCCAACCCAAGTGTTATTTTAGAACATTTTGTCAGAGTGGGAAAAAATCAAGAGTACTAGAGATATTTTGAAAAATTGGTGTTGAGAAACCCAACTAATCAATGGTTCACAAAATCTTTGGCATTTCAGATGGCTTATATTTTTTCTTCTTCATAAAAATACTGGAATAAGACCTAATAGATTGGTCAGTTTGTAGATAATAAATGATATAAGAACAAATGTGACCTTGTCATTTATTTAGAAAGTATATATTAACTAGAATTTAAATAAAAACTTGAAACAAAAAAAGAAAGACATTAAAAAACCAACACAAACAGTGCGTCTGCTATAATGAAACATCTGCTGCTTCTATTAATGTGTAATCAACTTTCTCAGTGCCTACATTTTAAAGAGAATAAAGAAAACTGATAACTCTTATTTCATTCTATCAATAAGTAATTTCATCCATGGATACACAAACTAATTGAAAAAATGTATCTATCCATCTCATTAAGAGATGCATTTCCCGTAAATGATTAGTTTATATTTAATAATTACTTATCACAATATGTGCTATCTTGTCTTGTTTTTAAGTAACCATGTACCATAGCAATTCTAGAGATAATTCAATCCAAAGAAACATTGTAATGTTTGGAGCCTTACAGTCATAATATATACATACATATTTTATATACATATTTTTATTTCATATTATTGAGCAAAACTTTTTCAAATATAAACATATGTTAAAGAAATAAGAATTCAAGAAATAAAATTAATACAATTTTTGAATAGATGATAGTGAATATCACATTTATGTGGCTTTTCGATATCAGCATTAAGTAAAATGTGAAACAACCATTTTATTTAAAAGTCAGCAGAAATTTCATTTATTGAATATAGATAAATATACTGTTTAGTCCACCATTGATAAAAGTAAAAGATACATCAGTATGAGAGCAAAACAGTTTAAACAGCACTAAGATTATTTAATGTTTTTATTTTGACGTGAAGGACACAATAAAATTTGCTTTAAACATAAACATTTTTTGTGTCTTTACTACCATTCTTTAGGGTTGAGGGAGGGAATCAGGTAAAGTTGAGTTTGAATAGCTTTGGCTACAATTTTTGCAGCTATGATATAAGGCTTGGAATTTTGGAGGCTTCTCCATGCACTTAGAGTTAATTAAAATTAGTTGGAATCTTAACTGTTGTTAGCTATCCCTGGGTCCACTGCATTTAGGTGACCTCCCATTTGGGCATATTTCCTCTTTACTTTCCTCACCTTTCATAAGAATATGGTATGGCTGCCAGAGCCTGCCTAACTGTAAACACTTGGTCTTCCAGTCTGTACTATTTGATATTCAATACTTAGGAGCCCAATTATAAATGTATATGTCAACATGAAAGCAACGGGAAAAGCCATTGAAGTGTGTTGACCAAGGTCAGTTTGGTTAAAAAATAATGACTCAAAAGGCACCTAGGTAGCGCAGTCAGTTAACTGTCCCACTCTTGATATTGGCTCAGGTCATGATCTCACAATGGTGAGCTCGAGCCCCATGTCGGGCTCTGTGCTGAAAGCATGAAGCCTGCTTTGGATTCTTTCTCTCCCTTTCTCTTTGCCTCTCTCTCTCTCTCTCTCTCTCTCTCTCAAAATCAATAAGTAAACAATTTTTAAAAAATAATTCAAACTTCAGTGTGAAGAAGAGATTTGGGGGCATGGCTGATGAGGAAACTATTATGAATCTGTCATGGTAATCCAGAAAGAAATTATCAGGTGTCCTAAGTTTAGTGGGGGATGTGGAGAGTTCATAAATATACAAGTGAAAGAAATTGTGATGCTCTCTTCAAACTTAGTGATTAAGTGAATGTTGGAAATGCTAGAGGATGCTAGGGGGTTAGAGAGGAGAAGTTACAGATTGCTGACCTTATCTGTGGGGTGGCCACCCACCAAAGAAGGCATATCATGAAGAAGAGAAACTTGAGAGGAAAGGACAATGGATTCAATACTGAATATATTGAGCTTGAGGTAGAAATATTTGGTGAGATTTCGGATTTATTAGCGCAGGAAACAAATGCGAATAATCATAGCGAGATGGTGGGTGAAACCGTGGGAGGAAATGGGATCCCCAAGGTCGCTGAATTGAATGAAGCAAAAGAGAGTCTGGAGGACTAGCACTAGGTAAGGCAGACACAGGAAGGGAAACCGCCCCTACGTCAGAATGTCTGGGAAGGGCAAGAGCAGGGAAAAACCTTTCCTGGGGCGCCTGGGTGCCTCAGTCGGTTAAGCGTCCCAACTTCAGCTCAGGTCGTGATCTCATGGTCCGTAGGTTCGAGCGCTATGTCGGGCTCTGTGCTGACAGCTCAGAGCCTGGAGCCTGCTTCAGATTCTGTGTCTCCCTCTCTCTCTGCCCCTCCCCTGCTTACACTCTGTGTGTCTCTCTCAAAAATAAATAAAACATTAAAATAAGGAAAAAAACCCTTTCTTCCCATGAACCAGAGGAAAAGAGTACTTGAACAAAGACATTGGTAACAGTATCAAATTCTGCCAAAGATTCAAGTTAAGGACAGGCTGCATATTGTATATTGGAAAGTGTTGAGAACGGGGGCAGCCAAAGCCAATGGAGGAAATGAGTCAGAGGGGAGCACGTGGAAACCAAACCGTGAGGGCAAGCAGCTCTTGCATGACAGTTGAAGGTAAGAGGAAACAAAGAGCTGGAATGGACAGTTCAAAACCAGAAAAGAGATGGGGCAGGAGGGGAGGTATGGGGTGGTCTTCTACACTTGGTCTCTCATATTTCCCTTTCAAACCTAAATGGAAACTATTAAGCTATTAAATATTGATGCAAGAGAAACTAAGAGATCTTGAAAATCCAGGAGAGGTACAGTTCTTAGAATGAGTTTTCCAAGTACTCCAAAGGTACTAAATCCTGACTACAAATGGAATGTTTAGTTTTTAACTCTAGGAAGGAAGGGTATTTAAGTTCCTTGACAAGAGGAAAGAAGAAAAGATTTGTACAGATGCATGCAAATTTGTAGATTATGTTACAAGAGGTTGAAGATCTTTCCTATGCATAGCTTTTCTATTTCTCCATGAATGAAGCTGCAAGATCGTTTGTTGAGAGTTAGGGGAGAAATGGTGGATTTGGTATTTGAGGAGATTGAATTATGTTGTATTATTAATAATATGGACATAAATATTGAATGCAATATCCCACAAAGGCCAGATATTTGGAATAAGCAATAACTACCTAATTGTTTTAGATTATTCTGAAGGGTAAAATTGTGAGGCAGAATCAAAATAACAGGGTGTGTTAGATTATATTTTTGTGCCCTTTTGAAATGAGATTTTCTTTTCCCACTTGATCTGAATAACTAAGAAAATATTTTTATTTATATGTTACACAATATTCTTGTTTTCCAGAATTATCTTCAAAAAGACATTCCACTCCATGCTAATTTGAATGTACTAGAATAAATATTTACATATAATGTTGCTGATTTTCCAGAAGCAAATTATGGCAGATATTTCTGAAGCCAGAGAGATGACAAGTTGCCTGGTTTAACCTTTCACAAATACTGCAGTATGAAAGGAGGAATTTTAAACAGGAATTTTGGAATTATCTTATGGTGCAGTTTCAGAAAAGGAGTCTTAACAAGAGACTATACTTAAATAAATATTAAATAAAAGGACCTGAACTTAGAAAATGCTTTCTAATGCTGACTCATTCACTTTTTCAGGTACCTTCTATTTCTATCACTTTCAATTTAAGTAATGTGATAGATCACTTGTGGGTGGCATTCATAATTCTTCCAAATAATAATCTTTACCATCTATACATCCACAGCTTTCAACTTTTCAGCTCCTAATTAGATTTTACTTATGCCTCCATTAATCTGAACCTGAAGGTGAATAAGTGGCAAAATTAAGGTGATTTTGAGTTCAGGGTATAATTTTAAAAGGATCATAATAACTCAAGTTTTCATAAGGAGGAGTATAGTTTTATTAATCTGGCCATCAGGCTTTTTTTCTTGTTATATTGTCTTAATTGCCTTCACTGTACAATGTTTTGTTTACTGTTTTCATCTTCAATTTAATTTAATTTAATTTAATTTAATTTAATTTAATTTAATTTAATTTGTTTTTGCTGTTTCGAGCCTGGAGTGTGTAGGAACAGTGAGAAGTCAGAGTGACCAACAGAATACAGGCTAGGAGTAGGAGATGAGGTTTGGAGGTTACAGGACCAGGCAGATGATAAGGACTTTGACTTACACTCTGAATGGATTGGGAAGCCACAGGAAAAATTTGAGCGACAGAGTTACGTGACCTGCATTACTTTTAAAATGGTTTATTTGATTGCTGTTTTGGAAGGGGAACTACAGAGCTACTTGAAGAAGCAAAGATCATGGCAGCTATTAAAATAACTGATGTGAGAGACCATGGTGGTGTTGATCAGGGCAGTAGTGGTGCAGGTCGAGAAGTGGTTGGATTTATTATATATTTTGAAGGCAAAATTGAATTATTTTTATTTTACTTTTTACTTTGGATATGACACATCGGAGAAAGAAAAGAGTTAGAAATAAATCCAATATTTTTGGCCTGATCAAAGGGAAAGATGGAGTTGATCCTTACTGAGATAGCAAAGTCTGGAAGAGACACCTATTTTAGGGAAATTCTTAATTTGTCTTTGCAATGTGTTAAGTTTTGGATACCTACGGAAGTGACAAGTAGGAAGTTGGACACATGGGTCCAAAGTTCAGAGGAGACCTACAGGATAGAACAATTTGGAGATTGTCAGAATTCTGACTAGTATGCAGGGCTATGGGTGCACATCAGCTATCCAAAGGCGTAAATGTGTCAAGACCACAGGTCCAAGAACTGAGCCTTGAGACACTAACTTGTCTCATAAAGTCTTCTAAAGGATAGGATTACTAGACACATTTAAAAAGCTTTCTTTTATTGTTCTTTTTTCTTTGAAATTTTGAAATTGCTGTTCTTGATTTATGAGTGCAGTATAATATTCATTTTCCCCAAAGATAGTGATTATATTTTTAATAACATTTACTTTCATATCTTAAAGTATACCATTTATCTTTTTTTTTTCTGTCAGACATTTTGTTTTATAATCTTAGATATTTTTTTTCATGTTCTTGGTTTCTTCGTATGTCCAGAGATCCTTGATTTTCCATTGTCAATGAAAAATGAAAATGGAATTATTTTAGGTAATTAGTGTGGACTTCCTATACTGTTGTGTATGAAAATTTATTTTCCTGCCTCCTCTCTCCTTTGAGTGGCAAAGTTGATTGGAAGTTCGGTTGACAACGAGAAGGCTTATTGATTGATGTAATTTGCTGAGAATTAATGGTCAAGATTTCAGAAGTTACACTAAGGGCATTCAGTGACCAGAATGAGTTGGATTTTACTTTGGTGAACTTGAACCCAGAAACTGTTGCTTTGATTCAACCCTCGCAATTCATTATTTTCTTTAGCAAAGTGACTTATTTTATTTTTATTTTGGCCAGAGATTAATACCACATTGTTTATTTACACAAATGTGAGGTGAAACGTGCCTAGACAGACTTGTACCGAACTCCGTGGCATTGTGTCCTGTTCCACATTTGCCTTCCGTGGTGTATCCTCCACATTATTAACTCTGAACATGGAGCTTCTCTGTACTCGGCAAATCAGCCCCCTAACTCCACTGTAGTTCGTTTTTAGTATGTGTCTATAAACTTTTTGCCTTTCAGTAAACTATTCCAGTGGCTTCCAGCTTTATAATTATAGATGTAGTACCGGTTTATGATTAAGCACTCTGGTAATGAATTTAGCGAGAACATTCTTAACTTTTGCTTCTTCCATTACTAGCTTTGTGAATTTGGGAAAGTTGCTTAAGCCTAGCAAAAGTATGGTATATTTCTCTTTAAGGATAATAATAATACCTAACACATAGGATTACTCTAGCATTAACTAAGGAAATATATATCAAGTTCAGTTCCTAGAGACTAATACATACTTAATGTTATGAGTAGTGTTATTTTTAATTTTAAATAGGTAGTATAATGTTTGCTTTTATTTTCTAATTTATAGTGGGATTGCACACAAATTATATAATATAAATTCTGAAAACATTTACTACATATTTTAGGGGAAAATGTAAGTTAATAAAACAATGTTATATGTGTATTACACATTTTATAGATTTACCAAATTTTGTGTTTCTGTTGAAAACTATAAGAACAGCTATGGAGAAAATTTACTATGTATTTACAGGATTTTTCTCACCTTCCTGTGTTTCACTTTATAGACTATTTTTTAGAGCGGTTTTAGGTTCACAGCATAATTGAATGGAATGTACGTACATTTGCCATAGGCTCCCTGTGTCCACTTAAGCATACCATCCCCCCATTATCAGTGTCCTCCACCAGGGTGGCACATTTGTTACAAATGATGAACCTATATCGACACATTACTATCACCCAAGTCCATAGTTTACCTTAGGATGTATTCTCGGTGTTGTACATTCTCTGGGTTTAGACAAATGCATAATGATATGTGTCTACCAGGGTCATACTAAATAGTTTCATTGCCCTAAAAATCTCTGTGCTCCACCTGTTCATCCCTTCCTACCCACAACCCTGAAAACCACTCATTTTACACTGTCTCCATACTTTTTCCTTTTTTAGACTGTCACATAATTAGAATTGTACAGTAAGTAACCTTTTCAGATTGGCTTCTTTCACTCCGTAATATGCGTTTAAGTTTCCGCCATGCCTTCTCATGGCTTGAGTGCTCATTTCATTTTAGTGCTGAATAATCTTACATTATCTGAATATGCCACTCTTTACCCTGTTTTTCTGTAGGAGTTCCATATTGCATTTTATTGGCATCGTTTATAAATATGTCTTTCCTAATTCGAGCGTTATATAGATGTATTTTTTCCATCACCCAAGTTTGTCTCTGTTGTAATCTATGTACTCTTTAGACTTCTTAGAAAATAGACATTAAGTAGAGTCACAAAGGGTACTGTGTTACAAATATCCAAGACTGTTAAATCAGTGTTAATTGGATTCATTTAGAATCCAGTTGGTCAATTATCAGGAGTATGTGAGGTAACCAAGTTTTGCCCAATTTTCAAATGATTAGTTTAGATTGCTAAAGCTTTGCTGATTTGGTTTTGAAAAACTTAGAATTTTTCAAGTAAGGAAATAAATGATTTGACTACATTAATTATCACAGCAACGGTAAAACCTGCCAGAATCCACATAGAAAACAAACAAACAAAAACTAAACTAAAAGTAAAATGAAGGACTAATGTGGATTATCCTGGAGCCAGCCTTTGGAGCCTCATGTGATTATAATTCTAACTTCTGGTTTTGTTTTTGTTTTTCAGTTTAACATTATTCCTGGTCAACATGAAAATGAAATGAAAGAAATATCGGGAGATATAAAAGAAGAATCAAAATCTCAAACCGGCAAGGATAGAGTGATCTACGAGTTAAGAGCTGAGGTAAGGTATTGGATAAGGATTATAATACCAAAATATACCTGATTTTATTAGGTGATATACTATTTTAAGAAGTATAATTGGGGCATCTTTGGTTACTTTATGAAGAATAATGCTGCCAAAAATAAAAAAGAATATAATCAGTTTGTATGTGGTTTAAAAATGCTGCGGGAGGGCACCTGGGTGGCTCAGTCGGTTAAGCGGCCGACTTCGGCCCGGGTCATGATCTCGCGGTCTGTGAGTTCGAGCCCCGCGTTGGGCTCTGTGCTGACAGCTCAGAGCCTGGAGCCTGTTTCAGATTCTTTGTCTCCCTCTCTCTGACCCTCCCCCATTCATGCTTTGTCTCTCTCTGTCTCAAAAATAAATAAACGCTAAAAAAAAAAAAAAATGCTGTGGGATGATACTGGCTCATCGCTAGATTGGAATTACCTGACTTTTATAAAGACAGAATATTTGGTTAAAAAACATTTCTAGGCCATACGATTCTAACTGTGAGTAAATACTTATTAAAAGTTCAGTCGGCTGCTGGGTCTAATGGGTTTAAGTTATCATCAGGACCGGCGACACACAAAATGTGTTGCATGTAGTGGAATTGACGTAGCCTTTGGCAGCTAGCAACGTGCGAGACAGTCAGGTGACCTCGCTTTCGGTAGTTCCTTCATTTCTTCGGTGTGCCAAGGGAAATGGTGGAAACGTTTATTTTCAACACTTCAACCGCGACCAACACCAAAAGACTTTTTACAGATTGTAAACTCTGTTTTTTCTATGTCATGTTAACAAAGGAGGAATTGTTTAGGGGACTGAATATTTTCACTGCATAGAAAATTGCGTTAGTGCACTAAAAGTGAGGAATCATAAATTATTTATTTTGTATCATAATTCTGGAAGAATGTCTTGGATGACTAAGTGTAGGGACAATTCAGGAAAAGTAGGCTGGGAAGAAGATTTGTGTTTGATGGCTTCTTCTTTATAAAACTCACACCCCAGTATATTTTCCATCAGATGAACAGATAGCAGAAAATGAATAAATCATAGATTTTGGAGCTGGAAGCGGCTCCATCACTGATCACTTTATTCTGGACAACTCCTTCTGCCTCTCCAGGTCTCAGTTTACAGAGTAAAATAATGGAAATAAGAAGAATGAAGGTAATCATACAGGATTTTTGAAAAGATCACACACTGCAAAGGAAAACTTGTTGGAGGCAGTGTGCCTTAACTTGGGGAGTTACCACTAAGTCGTTCAGGAGAAATAGCTCTTCCTGCTTGCATCAGTGCTGTCCCTTCCCACCTCTGCCCCGAGTCAGAAAGGGGTGTTGGGAAAGGCGAAGACAAATGGAGAGATCCATGATGAGAAAGGCTGATGTGTTGAGAACAATTCTTCCTACCAGCTAGGTCCAAGGGGAAACATGGTGGTTTGCATGATGGCTGTTTTCTAAGAGGAATCAAACCATCAGGAGAAACACTACTTTCTTGGCTTTGAGATCTGAGAAGCATCTTAGATTAAGCTTTTGGACAACATGTATAAAAGCTTACTTAGCAGTTAGAGACAAAAACAGAAAAAGACACGTCTGGCTGTTTATTGTAAATCTCCTCAAAGGTTGAGGGCATGATCTTATATCATCATTTTCAGATGCACTGGGAGCCATTGCAATATAGGATCTCTGATACACAGCTTTTTTAGTTTGACTTAGCGAAAAGTTCTGAGACTCATTTATTAGCCATGTGACCTATTGTGACCATGTGACCTGTCAGCTCTTTCATATCTATACAACCCAAATGTGATACAGACTTTTTACCCAGCTGAAGGTAATCTTCCACAAGACATTCAAGTACTATGATAAATGATGTTATGATTTAAAACTTCGTGGTAAAGCACTGCAAGCTGAAAGCAAAGACATGAATTGGCTATGTCTTTTACTCTGTGCACTTGAGTGGTATATACAATTCAATTAAATACGGAAAGAAAGCTTTGTTCAGAAAAAAAACATACAGGGGTGCCTGGTGGCTCAGCTGGTTAAGTGCCACTCTTGGTTCTGGGTCAGGTCATACCTCACGGTTCATGGAATGGAACCCTGCTTCTGGCTCATGCTGGTGGTACGGAGCCAGATTCTCTCTGTCCCTCTCTCTGCCCCTCCCCTGCTTGCACACGCTCTCTCTTTTTCTCTCTTTCTCAAAAATAAATTTTAAAGACTTAAAAAAAAAGAAAGCAAATATTGATACAGATTCTTAATAGAAACGATCAGCTTCCGTGTGTGTATGTTTATGTGTGGATGCGGATGTGTGCGTTATGTATGTGAGTATATATGTGTTCATTTAAGCCTTAAATTAGGATAGAAGCTACTTTCTTTCCTTAGAAGACTGATAACCACACTTTGTTGGCATCATTTTACGTTTTACACTGGCTATGTTTAGGTCTTTAAAATCATATCATAGGGGCGCCTGGGTGGCGCAGTCGGTCAAGCGTCCGACTTCAGCCAGGTCACGATCTCGCGGTCCGTGAGTTCGAGCCCCGCGTCGGGCTCTGGGCTGATGGCTCGGAGCCTGGAGCCTGTTTCCGATTCTGTGTCTCCCTCTCTCTCTGCCCCTCCCCCGTTCATGCTCTGTCTCTCTCTGTCCCAAAAATAAATAAAAAATGTTGAAAAAAAATTAAAAAAAAAAAAAAATAAAATAAAATCATATCATAATGTGTAATATGTTTTTTTTTAATTTTTTGTTTAACATTTATTCATTTTTGAGAGTGAGAGACACAGAGCATGAGCGGTGGAGGGAAGGGCATAAAGGCCATTGTATCTCTCCCACAATCTAATTAAAGTATAAATTATTTTTAAAAATCTGGGTGTTTTAGCTATATAATCAATACTGTAGTATGTATGTGCACATATATCTTTGGACATTTAAAAATGGCTTAGGGTAGGGGTGCCTGGGTGGCTCAGTCGGTTGAATGTCCGACTTCGGCTCAGGTCATGATCTGGCAGTTTGTGAGTTTGAGCCCCGCGTCGGGCTCTGTTCTGACAGCTTGGAGACTGCAGCCTGCTTGGGGTTCTGTGTCTCCCTCTTTCTCCCTGTTTCTCCCCCACTTGCCCTCGGTCTCTCTCTCAAAAATAAATAAACATTAAAAAATTAAAAATAAAATAAAATAAAAATGGCTTAGGGTAAATTCCTAGAAATGGTATGGCTTAGTGAAGAGAATGTTTATTTTTTAAATATTTTATACACATTGCCAAGTTGTCCTTTAGAAAAAATTATATCAATTCACATTCTCACTCACCTGCAGAGTATAAAGTGTGCTCATTTCATTATTCTATAGCCAACAGTATATATTGTTATTTTTAATTTTTCATAACTGATAGGCAAAAAATATCATTTTAATTTGTATTTTTCTTATCTAAACATAAAGTTCTGGTTGTTTGCTCATTTTTGCTGATACAGTATTTATTATAATAGCTACCCTTTACTGATAACTTCAAAAATGTCATATGTATTGTGCTGGACCATTGAAGTATGAGATCTCATTTAATATTTAATATTTTAACCCTCTTTTGATCTATATGTTCTTTTTTAATTTCAATTTTATTAAGTTTTTAAAATTTTAATTCCAGTATAGTTAGCATACTTTTTTAAATGAAATTTTTTGTTTTATGATCTCTATATATCCTTGTCTACTTTTAAAGGAAACAGGCTTAGGTTTGTTTGGTTTAGGTTACAAAATCACCCCAAACATTGTTGAAATAATTTTTTACCTATGTTGTCATTTAGTTCCAGTTTTTCAGAGGTGCACACTCAGATTCAAGCTGTCAGCAAGTTAGGCCACTTACCAAGGCCACATAGCTAATGACTTCTAATCTAGAAACCAAATGCTAGGGGCGCCTGGGTGGCGCAGTCGGTTAAGCGTCCGACTTCAGCCAGGTCACGATCTCGCGGTCCGTGAGTTCGAGCCCCGCGTCGGGCTCTGGGCTGATGGCTCAGAGCCTGGAGCCTGTTTCCAATTCTGTGTCTCCCTCTCTCTCTGCCCCTCCCCCGTTCATGCTCTGTCTCTCTCTGTCCCAAAAATAAATAAACGTTGAAAAAAAAAAAAAGAAACCAAATGCTAGCGGTTGGTATTCTGCATTGCGGACCTGGTCTGTCACCTGTGAGTTTACTGGAGAAACCTAACAGATTTTCAAACAATATTGTTCGAATTGGGGGAAAATATAGTATTTTCATATCAAACATCACAATTTTTTTAATATTGATGACCCCCATTGATGATGGACAACTTTTAACACTGTTACTAACAGACTCACCAATTTGATAATAGTATTGCTTTCACTTGACCAGGGTGTTCTAGTTATTTGTTGAACTGCCCAATTTTTTCAGAAGTAAGCTTCTCATTGTAGAAATTTGGTCAAAGAAGCTCAAAATGGAGTGTTGACAAAAAGGCCCCAGAGTATTTATGTAATTGGCTCTTCCGGCCAATGTGTAAGGAGGTGAATTCTCTGAGCACAAAGTGACTGGATAAATCAGTCGTTCTCAATAAATGCATATGCATAACAAATACATTTAATTTTTTCTTCATATTTAAGATCAAGGCCCCTCAAACTGGAAATGAAAAAAATATGTTTTAACTTTACTTATTTATTATTTTGAGAGAGAACGAGAGAGAAAGAGAGAGAGAGAGAGAGAGAGATTGAGAGATTGAGAATGCATGTGCATGGAGGAAAGGGGCAGAGGGAGAGGGACAGAGAATCCCAAGCAGGCTCCACACACACAGGGCTCGATCTCATGAACGTTGAGATCATGACCTGAAACAAAATCAAGAATCTGATGCTAAACTGACAGAGCTACCCAGGTGCCCCAATTAAAATTTTGCTTAGAATGGAAATTAACTAGCATTTTGAGTCAAGAAGTCACTGTTTCTTTCTACAATCCGGTTGCTGCTTGAAAGCAAACTCATAATCAGGAAACACTCCTTTTACAATTATTTTTAGGCCAACATTTTTTTGGGATGCACGTTCATCCAAGGGAAAATAGCTGTTTTATATTATATTATTCTAAAAAATATATATCACCAACATTTCAGTTTCAAATTTGTAGGAATTTTGATACGTTATTTTCTTATTTCTTATTTGTGAATTGTTCTTTTCTCTCCAACCACACATTTACATCCCATTTCTCTTTCACTTTGGAAAGATGAAATAGACATACTTTCCCCTATTTATCCCAATAAATGCAACTAAAAACTCTAACCGTGATACTTAAAGTAAGCACAAGGAGATTCACAAAGTTGAAGGGAAGAGGCATACATACCACCTAGGTAACTAGAACTTACAAAATGATATGGCAGGGGGTTTCCTGGATTTTCTTTCTGCTGCATGTATCCCAGAATTGGAACTTCAGAAGGCAGCAACCTAGACACACCAACAGTACAGATAACAACAAAACTGAAGACGAAAGAGAAACATGCAACCAAAATATTGTCACTCGAGCCAAACGACTAGGGAATGTCAGTTTATCAGGACAGAATGTTTTAGATAACCATTTGAATCCAGCCAAATAAATATCACAGAAAAAAAAAAGGGTGCCCCATCTCAGCCCCTGTTAGCAAAGTTGAGTGGGGAGCTTGGACCACCACCCTTGCTAGGCCACAAAAGAGGTACCCGTCCCTCCCTTCTGAAGTGGGAGCAGAGAAGGCTGAACAGGAGCCAGGACTTGTATCTCTGTTAGACAGCGGTGAGGCCCACAGCCCCCAGGGGTGCCGGTGGGAAACATGTCGGGAGCCTGTACTCCCACACCCACCCTCCCCCAGTTAGGGAGGTCTGGTGGGTGGCTGGAACTCTCATTGTCACCCAGCTTTAACCAAGAGCACCCCCGACTAGGTGTCAAAGGAGGTTTAGTGAGGAAACGGAACTTCTCCATTCACCTGGAAGTAATAAGGCAGAGCTGTACCCTTCCCCTGCAGAATGGTGTAACAGGAACCCGGATAAAACAGAATGTTTACGTAAGATCTAGAGTCTCTTCACACAGTACCCAAAATATCCAGGATACAATTGAAAACTATTCATCACGTTAAGACCAAAAATATCTCAAAGTGAACAAAAGAAGATAATCAGTAGATGCCAACACCAAAATGGTGGAGCTTTTTAAATTACTGGTGAGGATTTTAAAATGACTAACGTAAAGGTGCTTAAAGAACAAATTGTGAACGTGCTTGGAACAAATGAGAAAAACAGTGGCAATTCTCAGGAAAGAAAATGTCTCAGAGATACAGAAAATACAAAGAAGAAACAAATAGAAAAGTTAGAATGAAAAACAATAACTATTTTTTTTAAAAAATATGAATGGAAGGGACAGAGGAAGGAATCAATGACCTTGAAGACAGAACATTAGAAATTATTCAATCCAGAAAAAAAAATAGAGCCTTTGCTAACGGGTTGAGATGGGTTGAGGTCGTAACAAAAGATCGCATTCTTCCGCCTTTGGAAGCCAGTATAAGAGAAGAAGTAAGTGTGGGGCTGAAGAGAACTCAAATAAATAATGGGCAAAAATTTTCCAGATCTTAGGATAAGAGTCGAATCTATAGTTTAAAAGCATCGTAATCCCCAAACAGCATAAACTCAAGAATACCCACATCAAGAAACATCAGTCGAATTTATGGAAGATTAGGAAAAAGTAATCTTCATAGCACCTAGAAGGAAATTACACCTGACCTACAGGGGGAAAAAAAAGATAACCTGGGTGACAGTAAATATCTCATCAGAAACCACAAAAGCCAGAAGGAAGTGGCATACGATTGACCAAGTTCTACACCTGTCAACTAAAATGCTGTACTCAGTGTAAGTATCCTTCAGGACGTCCTCAGTGAAGGAAGACTAAGAATTTGTCTTCAGCAAGTAAGCACATGAAAAATGTTCAACACATTAGCCATCAGGGAAGCGCGAGTGAAAACCACGATGAGGTATAATCACACACCTTTTACAATGGCTGAAAGAAGAAATAGTGACGAAGGCAACGCTGGTGGAGTTGGAGAGCTCCTGGGCCAGACTTTGTTGCTAGAGGCAACGTAAATGATGCAGACGCATCGGAAAACAGTTTGGTAGATTCCCACCCAGCACCTACTATGTCACCAAACAGTTGCGCTCCTGAGCACTTCTGTCAGAGAAATGAAAACATATACTCACTCACAACCTGTATGTGAATCTTTAAAATAATTTTATTTGTCAATGCCAAAGCTTGGAAATGTTGTCTGTAACATTCTGTGCGTAAAAAAAAAAAAAATGAAACAAGCCATACACCCATACCTTGGAATACTCCTCGGGAATAAAATGGAATTAACTCTTGACTATGTAGCAATCTGGATGAATCTCCGAAGAAGTATGTTAAGGAAAAAATGCCGATCCTGTCAACAACGTAGTCTGTGATTTCATTGTTATAACATTACTGAAATGACAGAATTTTAGAAATGAAGAGATTTGTGATTGCCAGAGATTAGGGGATAATGAGAAGGAGGGAGTGTGTGTACAAAATGGCAACATAATGCATTCTTGTGATGGAAATGGTCTATTTGGTCAAAATATAGACTATATAATTGTCACTGTCTGATTATGATACTGTACTATGCATTTGCAAAATGACACCATTGGAGAAAACTGGGGCAAGGGCACATGGAATTTATCTTAATTATTTCTTACAGCTGCCTAAGGATCTACAATTATCTCAAAAATTCAATAAGCAAATTCTGATCTCTTTCAGTATGGATGACAAGTTCCACCTTTTCCACATATTCGTCTGAAAATATGCATTCCTAATTTTATTTCCATTTTTGGTATCCAAGAGACCTTGGTCATAGTTGTTATCCTGGTAATACCTTGCTGTCTGACCTTCTAGCAATTACATAGGGTTTCTGAGTCAGTCTGATTATCTGCAAAATAGTGTTTAACAACTTTTCTAAAGGATTAATTCATCTGTATATGTAAAGTACTAAAATTGTACATTACATGTTAGGCACTCGATAAATACATGTTTTCTCCCTTGCCATTTACATTTCATTTAGTAACTTCCAAGTTGTGTATGTTCTTCCTCTTCTCAACTGTAAACTCGTTTGAATTTAAGGATAACTGTACTGACCAGTTTCCAGCTCAAGTAGGTTTCCCCAGATTTTTTTGTGGTGAAGTGGACGAAAATATAAAGAACATAAAAATGCTTTTATTCTGTGTTTAAAAAGTATTTTCAAGGTGTTTTCTTAAATTATAGTTCAATCTTTGATTCTGTGTATATTGTATGGTACATACTGCGATGGGTCTAGTAATCGACTGACTGCTGTCTATATGGAAATGAACCTGCCCTAGAGAACTGCCTTCAGTGAGGGATGTAGGATTCATCCAGAATTATGGTTAAGTGCATGTTTTCAGCTGTATGGGAACTATGTAGCAGATCTACCTGATGCTGGGGGAGTTGACCTAGTTATAAATTTTAAATGAAGAGATGCCTGGGATTTTAGTTACTGCCAGCGTTAAATAGTATCACCTTTGACTGGCAGGGAGTTGTATAATTAGAAGTCCAGTGCCATCGTAACTTAATTTTCCGAGATTGTCACAATAGATGCTAATCTAATTTGATTTAAATCTGTTGTACCTCATGCCTCTTACTGACTTACATGTTGTAGCGAAGTGAGTTAGATTACTGAGAATACTCTAAATGTATCAGAAATAATTATATAATTTTGAAACAGGATACTGATGGTTGAAAGCAAGTCAATTTAGAAGTCTGTTAGTGATATGGATTTGAATATTCTGGCACATGCTAGGTTTATATTGACAAAACTCAGGAAGCAGAATTTCTAAAGAGAAATTTGATATGAGTAAGCCATTAGAGAAAAATAATATTCTGGGAAAACTGAAAATTAAACTGTCACACATGGATATGCATTCTGGTTATTTAGACAAACACAAATCTAAATAGTCCAATTATCCAAGACCAAAATAGTCACTTCTCTTGCATTTACAGAAGACTGACGAATATAAAATTGGGTAACAGATGAAAGCCTGTGATGATTATCCAAAAAGTATTAGGTGGCTTGAATAACAACTTTTCTTCAAAAAAGGTTTAGAATTGTGCAGAGTGGGTGAAAGTATTTAAAACTCCTTTGCATAGATACCCCATGAGCAGTGTTTTTTCCTGGTGGCCAGTTCAGAAAGCTTTCCAGCTATATCAGATTGATGATTTATTTACAACCTGAGATTGTTTTCTCAACCGTAAGTTTATCCAAAAGATACAAAATGCTGGTTCGAAGGGGCACATGCACCCCAATATTATAGCAGCACTATCAATAATAGCCAAAGTATGGAAAGAGCCCAAATGTCCATCACCTGATGAATGGATAAAGAAGATGTGATACACACACACACACACACACACACACACACACACACACACACATACACAATGGAATACTACTTAGTGATGAAAAAGAATGAAATCTTGCCATTTGCAACAACATGGATGGACCTAGAGGGTATTATGCTAAGTATGAAGTAAGTCAGAGAAAGAAAAATACCATATGATTTCACTCATATGTGGAATTTGAGAGGCACAACAGATAAACATAGGGGAAGGAAAGGGAAAATAAGATAAGAGAGGGAGGGGTGCCTGGGTGGCTGAGTGGGTTAAGTGACCAACTTTGGCTCAGGTCATGATCTCATGGTTTGTGAGTTCGAGCCCCACATCGGGCTCTGTGCTGACAGCTCAGAGCTGGAGCCTACCTCAGATTCTATGTCTCCCTATTTCTCTGCTCCTCCCCTGTTCATGCTCTCTCTCTCTCTCTCTCTCAAATAAATAAACATTAAAAAGAAAATTTTAAAAAAAGGACGACCATATCAAGAAACTGGTGGCTAGTCACCCGAGTCCTAAAGATATGCCCAATTTTCCTATTATACTCTACCATCAGGGGTTAACTGAAGAAATTCAGTATCCTCTGCACTTCTTATTGAATTCATTTATTTTTTAATAGGGTAGGATATTTCTCTCAATTATTAGAAATTCTCCTATATTTTAAATATTTAAGCAATAGAAAATAATGTTAATTAGATAACCTTTATAAATATAAAAATTTAAAACTTTATTCACAATATGTTGTTATCCGTGGCTATTGTAATAATTATTTTTTATCAAGTTTTTAATTTTAATTCCAGTGTAGTTAACATACAGTGTTGTATTAGTTTCAGGTGTACAATATAGTAATTCAGTAATCCTATACATTACCCAGTGTTCATTATGGCAAGTGTACTCTTTAATCCCCATCTCCCATTTCTCCCACCCCCATTTCCCATCTCCCCTCTGGTAACCATCTGTTCTCTACAGCTAAGAGTGCATTTTTTGGTTTGTCTCTCTCTTTTTTTTTCCCTTCATTTGTTTTTTTTCTTAAATTCAACATGGATAAAATCATATAGTATTGTCTTTCTCTGAGTGACTTTTTTATTTGCTTGGCATGTTACTCTCTAGTTCCACCCATGTTGCAAATGATAAGGTTTCATTATTTTTTATGGCTGAATAATATTCCATTATAGACAGATGGATAGATAGATAGATACCACTATTTCTTTATACATTTTTATATCAATGGACCCTTGGGTTGCTTCCAAAATTTGACTATTATAAATAGTGCTTCAATAAACATAGGAACGCATATATCTTTTTGAATGAGTGTTTTCTTTCTTTGGGTAAATACCCAATAGTGCAATTACTGGATAATAGGCTATTAATTTTGGGGGGAACCTCCATGCTGTTTTCCACAGTGACTGCACCAGTGACTGCATTTCTACCAACAGTGCACAAGAGTGCCTGTTTCTCCACATCTTCACCAACACCTGTTTTTTCCTGTGTTGTTGATTTTAGCCATTCTGACAGGTGTGAGGTGTCATTGTAGTTTTGATTTGCATTTCCATGATAATGAGTGATGTTGAGTATCTTTTCATGTGTCTGTTGGCCATCTGGATGTCTTATTTGGAGAAATGTCTGTTAATGTCTTCTGTCCATTTTTAAATTAGGTACATTTTGGGAGTGTTGAATTGTATAAATTCTTTATATATCTTGGATACTAGCCCTTTATTGAATATGTTATTTGCAAATATCTTCTCCCATTAAGTAGATTATCTTTAGTTTTTTTTTTTTTTTTTTGATTGATTCCTTTACAGTGTGGTAGCTTTTTATTTTGATGTAGTCCCCAGAGTTTATTTTTGCATTTGTTTCTCTTGCTTCAGGAGACATATCTAAAAAGAATTTGCTATAAACAGTGTCAGAAAGATTACTGGATATGCCCTCTTCTAGGATTTTTTATTGTTCCAGGTGTCACATTTAGGTCTTTAGTACATTTTGAGTTTCTTTTTATGTATGTTTTAAAAAAGTAGTCCAGTTTCATTCTTTTTCATGTGGCTGTCCAGTTTTCCCTATACCATTTGTTGAAGAGACTTGTCTTTTCTCCAAGAGTAATTGATCATATAATCATGGTTTTGTTTATGGGTTTTCTATACTGTTCTAATATTCTACGTATCTATTTTTGTGCTGGTACCATACAGTTTTGGTTATTACAGCTTTGTAATATAACTTGAAATCTAGAATTCTGAGACCTCCAGCTTTGTTTTTCTCTTTCAAAATTGTTTTGGTTAATTCAGATCTTTTGCGGTTCCATACAGATTTTAGGATTATTTGTTCTAGCTCTGTGAGGAATGCTGTTGGCATTTTGATAGGGATTGCATTAAATCTGTAGATTGCTTTGGGTAGTATAGACGATTTAGCAATATTTGTTCTTCCAACCCATGAATATGGAATATCTTTCCATTAGTTTGTGTATTCTTCAATTTATTCTTCTCACGGTTGTATAGTTTTCAGAGTACAAGTCTTTCACCTCTTTGGTCAAGTTCATTCCTAGGCATTTTATTATTTTTGGTGCAATTGTAAATGGGACTGCTTTCTTAATTTCTCTTTCTGTTGCTTCATTATTGGTGTATAAGAATGCATTGATTCCTGTACATTGATTTTGTATCCTGCAACTTTACTGAATTAATTTATTAGTTCTAGTAGTTTATTGATGAAGTCTTTAGGGTTTTCTATATATAGTATCATATCACCTGCAAATAGTGTAAGTTTTAATTCTTCCTTACCAATTTAGATGCCTTCTGTTCCTTTTCTTCCTGATCTGATAGCTTTGACGAGGACTTCCCATACTAAGTTTAATAAAACTAGTGAGAATGGCTACCTTGTCTTGTCCTGATCTTAGTGGGAAAGCTCTAAAATTTTCACCATTGAGTATAATGTTAGCTTTGGGTTTTTTATATATGGCCTTTATTACGTTGAGGTATGTTCCTTCTAAACCTACTTTGTAGACATTTTCTATCATGAATAGATGCTATATTTTATCAAATGTTTTTTCTGCATCTATTGAGATTATCATATGGTTTTTATCCTTTCTGTTAAAGATGTGATGTATCACGTTTATTGATTTTCAAATAGTGAACCACTCTTGCATCCCAGGAATAAATCTTCCTTAATCATGGTGAATGATTTTTTTAATGTATTCTTAGATTCAGTTTGCGAATATTTTGTTGATGATTTTTGCATCTATGTTTATCAGAGATATTGGCATGTAGCTTTCTTTTTTTGTAGTATCTTTATCTGGTTTTGGCCTCATAAAATGATTTTGGAATTTTTCTTTCCTCTTTTATTTTTGTAAAAGTTTGAGAAAAATAGGTATTAACTCTTCTTGAAATATTTGGTAGAATTCACCTGTGAAGCCATCTGGTCCCAGACTTTTGTTTGCTGTAAGTTTCTTGATTATTGATTCAATTTCAGTGCTGGTTATTGGTCTGTTCAAATTTTTTACTTATTCCTGATTTGGTTTTGTTAGGCCATATGCTTCTAAAATGTATCCATTTTTTTCTAGGTTGTCCAATTTGTTGGTATATAATTTTTCATAATATTCTCTTACAATTGTGTTTCTGTGATGTTGATTGTTGTTTCTCCTTTCTCATTTCTGATTTTGTTTGAGTCCTCTCTCTCTCTCTCTCTCTCTTTCCCTCATTTATTTATTTATTTATTTACTTACTTATTCACCTGTTTATTTATGTGTCTGGCTAGAACTCCATCAGTTCTGTTGATCTTTTCAAATTACCAGCTCCTGGTTTCATTGATCTGTTTGATCTGTTCTATTGGCCTTTTTTAGTTTCCATATCATTTATTTCTGCTCTAATCTTTATTATTTCCTTCCTTACACTGGTTTTGGGTTTTGTTTGTTTTTTATTTTGTAGCTTCTTTTGGTGTAATATTAGGCTACTTATTTGAGATTCTTGCTTCTTGAGGTAGGCTTGTATGGGAATAATTATTTTTAACAGTAATGGATCAGATTAGTTTTTATTTTCAGTACTGACCTGCTTAAGTTAAAAACAGTTGTTACAGGCTGTGGCCATTTCGTATGTGTTTTTAGCAGGGGTTGAAGTACCCTGGGAAAAGAACAATTCTCCAAAGTCCATATTTGAGTCTCCAACTTTAGGTTTTCTAGTAATCGCCACAATAACAATTATTGTATGAAAGAACTAAATCAAACAAGTGATAAAGCACAATAATTACTCTTACAAACTATTTTATCAACTAATAAGAGTATGTCTTACATAAGTGGAAGGTGTCATCTGGAGGTGAGCATAGATACAAGAAAGAAAAGGCCAAAAGCAAAGGGAAGAAGAAAAGCCTTTTATCTATGCATCTTTGCCTTAAATATTAAAAAATAATGGAAGGTGATCATATAGTTATTAAAATACATGTTTCTGTTTTCTTTCATAGCGAGAATCACTAGATATTTATACCTAATGTTTATGGATGCTTTGTAGGCTCCCTGTGCTTTATAAGCCCTTAACATACATGATTTCATTTCATCAACACATCAACTCTGTAAGAGAAGTATGATTATAGTTTTTTTCTTTTTACAGATGAGAAAGCAGGCTCAGAAAGTTTAAGGAATGTGCCCCAGGCTTCACAGCTAGTACGTAGCAGAATTCGATTTAAACCTCACACCCTCATAAATCAACTAAATATTTTAAGCATTTTTCATCTTATTATTTTGAACTTATTTTTTTGCATATTTTTTAGCATAATTCTCCGATGTTAGAATACCAAATAAAAATATACAAAGCAAACAAAAATGGCTATATGATGTGGTTAAATAATGATACAATACATGGTTCTAGGAACATTTTATTTTTCAATATATTAAAAATATTTTAACCATGATTATCATTCCACCAATTAAAAAGATCATCAAGCATCCTTAAAAAGGAAATGATTATGTGCAATACAAAGGCAGGCTTTACATTGCCACACTTTAGAGAATTTGAATCTGAACCACTTGGGTAAGAATGTAAATAAATAAGACAATTATTAATACTCAGACACTGTAAATTCATGTCCTGTAGCACAGAGAAATAAAATGGGAAATAATATTCATTATCACTGACTTTTGTAAGGTGAATCTACAATCCTGACCTTTTTTTTTTTAGGTCTGATTCTTTAAAATTTTCCATATTTGTTCTGCATTTTCTCTTCTTCTGAGACAAATTCTGACCTCCCCTAAGGTTTATCCTCTTGTAGGTTATATCCATTAGTCCAAGTTAAGTAGAAACCATTGTCATTCAAAACTCCTTAAATCGGATACTTTGACTACCCCTGAAGGGAGAGGGAGGAGTTATTTCTTTCTTTCTTATATTTTATTTTGTGGAGGTGAGGAGATGTAGAAGAGTATGGCTGGAGGTGAGATAAAACCAAGTACATTAAGAAACTAAAAACTAAAAAAACAAAAAAACCTACTTAGTTCTAGATACGAGCCATTTAAAATTTTCCTTACAAGTGATTTTGAATTCTGGTCAGAAATAATTATTGGAAACCAAATTTCAAATAATACTCAAGTCTATACTTTGACCTTTATCAAATCTGTTGGGAAGATCTTTCCTCGACCATAAATGTCTAAGAATTTTTCAGTAAAAGGTCAGGTGAGTTGAAGATTCTCACGTAATCGATCCATACTCATTGACATTTGTTTTTGAATTTGGACAAATGTTCGTGTTGGACTTTGGCTCACTGACATATTTGAGTAATTGATTTTTTAACTGACTCACACTTGAGAAATATCCTTTCTTTTCTAAAAGAGAAAACTTAAACTACAGATATAAAACTACACTAACACACACCTCTAATGTTGGTACCAAAACTCAAAACAATATTTTGTCAAGACTCTTAAACTTTTAACCTTATCAAGTGACTAAAAACATTGAAACATCTCAAAATCATAATATATTTATAGTGCACCGTGAAAAAGCATGTTTTACATAGATGTTTAATCTTTCCCTGTCAGAGAATAAATAAAATTCTACAAACATTGAGAATAATGGTGACACACAAGGAATAAAGGTGACAAAAACCAATCCTACTTTCATACATTGGTTCCTGGGCGTATATATTCAATGTACTAGGACACAGCCTCATACATTGGCCATTGGCCTACACTATCTGCCACAAATAGGGGACAGTGTCCTACCTTGTAGAGTATCTCCCTCAAGATGGAAAACATAGATGTCATTTGATAAACCATTCCCACTTTCTCAGGCTTTCTGTTGACTTGTGATTGATATTTGGAGGACCGGTCTTGGTAATGCACCCATTTTTTATTTCCTTTGCTGTTAAACGTGCCCGAGCTTTCAGGTGATGTTTCATAGGAATTGATGTTGGTAAACCAGTTTCTGTGTAAGGTTGTAGATCATTCTGCTGGCTGAGACAAGAGAAAAGACAAACAAGAGTACTTGTCAATTTACGTGACAGCTGTACATTGCCTCCTACAGAAAGGGTCTGGTCTATTGTCCCTAAGTGGCTGTCGGTTGAGCCTCCCAGATCAGGCATCCAGCAGGTGAATAGCTAGATCAGCTCTGCTGGGAGGAAGCCCATTCCATTGGACCCAGGCATAACCTGCAACCCTGATATTATGGCAACTCACCCATTATTCAAGCACCAGTCTGGTGGAGGACTAAATATGACTCATGTTGACCGGATGCCAACATCTTTCCCACCTGGTTGCTAAAATGCCTTTTCTGTGGTGGAAAATCTGGCAGATATGATATGGGAATAAAAAAAAAAAAAAAAGCCACACCTTTTATGTCCAAAACCATCTGTCCATCCCTATGCCTCTTGTACAGACCTCTTTATCTTTAGTGTTTCAGTTTTGCTTTGCCCCTAGCCAAGAGGCCAGTGGTTCACCGCTTTCCAGTCAGTTGTATATATACTTACCTTCGGTCACTTGTCCCTTCAATCCACATTGATGACAAGTGTATTTCTCCAAATACTGGAAGGATTTTTCCTCATCGTTGTCCTTTAGAGCCACCACTGAGTAGGTTTGTAGTAAAGTAGCTTCCTTTTTTATCTCATGCTAACCTATCAAGATGACCCTCTCAGGGGTCATCCCTTTTGTTTTTGCCCTTCTACATTAGCTCATTGAAAGATATTGCCCGTGGACTCATATGTGTGAACTAAGAGAGAGGCATCCATGTCATATAGATAGGTACCTTGAGGGTTTGGTCCATCTGTATGTGTAAATTACTGTTGTCCTCTGCACCTGTTGGGCCTGATCCTCAGTATATTATTTCCATTAAAAGAAGAATTGCTATTAAGTCTCCCTGATTTTATAGTTTCATGGATGAGGTAATATCCAGACCATGATGGGCAGCTCCAGCCACAGAGTCACTTATTGTCCCATGGTCAGGACTCATTCTCTACTAGGAACTGGTTTTAGCAGATGAGGAGCTAGTTTTCCAATAAAAAGTAGTTCACTTCTGGAGATGGCATTGCCTTGTTTGAGAACCCTCAGGGTCTGTTCTGTGACTCCTCTTTGGGGGTCTGTCAAAGTCTCCACAATAAATTCTTATCTGTGACATATTTTAATGCAACAGCTTGGACCTGATGCTCCCTCCCTTGCTCTAGGCCCCACTCAAAAATGCCATGCTTTAAGTTACTCCGTAAAAAAAAGGTCAAAACCTTATTTCCAAGTGCGGCATCTCCAGTCTCCAAGGCCAACCATTCTGCCTCTTTCTTAGTGCTGTTAACTTGTTCCTCACCTTAGAGGTGATGATTCAGCATGCTCCAGAAAACTGGGTCCCTAAACATTTTATTGGAGTGGTAGGATCCTTAATCTGTGTGAATGAACTTCCTACTCTCTGACATGCCTGTGAGCTATTGGGGCACCCAGAGCACTTCCCACTTCTTGTTCATCATATGTAATTAGTATGATGTCTTCAATATCATGGACCAATGAGATGTTCTGAAGAACATCAAGGTCATTTGAGGTCCGGCAAGGATACGACATCCAGAAAGAGAACGTGAGATTGAGTTACTACTTGATGACATTTGGCTGTCCATCATCACCCACCATTTGTCTGCTGTTTCCCAGGGCCATGCAGGTGGATTGTGTCTACATGGTGTTTGAGGAACTCGTTTCTGCAGTCCCATTGGGACAGGATATTGCTTCAAGGTGTTCAAGTGCATCCATTCAAATAAGCCCTTTCTAGGTTCCAAGGTCCCACTGCTTCCTTCCCGGGCCCTCTGGAGAACTGTCAAGACTGTTTTGTCTCCTGAGAAGCTCTTCCACATAAGATTAATTCCTGGGACTGGAGACACTCAGTCTGCCTGCTGGATTCAGGAGATAAGAGCTTCTTTAAACACAGTCAGGAACAACTTCTGGCTTTAATAACATTCTGTGATTTGAAAATTGGCTGACCCGAGCCTGTCAGCTATTTTCTTTATGGCTTCCAAGTCATTTAATAAAATCTGGCCACATCCAAAATCCATATCATTACCATTGCTTCTATATCATTAAACAACTACATAAGGTGTTTCTCCTTCAACTCTATGCTTCCCCTCAATGTTATCCTAGATCACAGGTGAGAATCATAGTTTGTATCCAGTGCCACCAGGGGTGGGGGGATCCATTCATTCAAGTACCAGAATCACATCCAGAAGGTCTGTATTTCAGGGCCACTATTAGTACAGTTGTCTTCATTTGAGTCTTTCCAGAAAATATATATTTTTTCATTCTCTCTCTCCCTTTTGATTTCTTCACTGGAGTCAACCATAATATGTTTCTTTTTTAAAAAATACAATTATCTCTTTGAATTATATTTTGGCCCTCATGTATACACTAATATTTATATTTTGATATGTGGATTCATTTTGCTACTCTGAGGCAGAGACTTTTACTATGCTATATGCCTTAGTTATGGAACGTTGTCACTATGGGTCTCTGCAAAGTCCCTGTCTTCTTTGTATTCATTCATTCATTCATTCATTCATTCATTTTTTATTGTCTATACATCCCTCTCTTGCATGCATTCCCCACATAGGCAACTATTGCAATATGTATCTATTCTTTATATATACACTTGAAAATGTACATTTTAAACTGTTATAAGTGATATTATCATATGCCTCATTCTGCTTATTAATTTTTAAATTTAACATTATCTGTTATCTTTTAAGATTAATCTCTGTAATTAATGTACCTCTTGGACACAAGTTGTATTCATCATAATACTTTTTTCAAGGGGCACCTGGGTGGCTCAGTCGGTTAAGCGTCTGACCTGGTTTCACCTCAGATTGTGATCTCACGGTTTCGTGACTTTGAGGCCTGTGTCAGGCTGTGTTCTGGCAACATGGAGCTTGCTTGAGATCCTCTTTATCTCCGTCTCTCTCTACTCCTCCCCCACTCACGCTATCTCTCTCTGAAATAAATAAGTAAAAAAATAAAATAAAATAATACTTTTCTCAAATTCTTTAGCATGTATCATCTTAGAGTAAGGGCATTTTCCTACATAACCACAATTATCAATCCTAAGAAGTTATTAGCTGTAATATAATCAAGATCTGGTTCATATTTAAATTCCCTCTATTCAGGAATGTCTTTTTGATCTGCTTGTCTTAATGCAGTTGAGTTTATTTTTTTTTTAATTTTTTTTTTCAACGTTTATTTATTTTTTGGGGGGACAGAGAGAGACAGAGCATGAACGGGGGAGGGGCAGAAAGAGAGGGAGACACAGAATCGGAAACAGGCTCCAGGCTCTGAGCCATCAGCCCAGAGCCTGACGCGGGGCTCGAACTCCCAGACCGCGAGATCGTGACCTGGCTGAAGTCGGACGCTTAACCGACTGCGCCACCCAGGCGCCCCAATGCAGTTGAGTTTATTAATGCATAGGTGTTACCTTATTTAATCACCCTTTTACTCTAGAACTGCTTCTCCCACTATTTCCTCATACATTACTATTTTAAAAAATCAGATTAGTCCGGTGGCAGAATATACCACATTCTGGAGTTGTCTAATTGTTTGCTAATAGTATTGGTTATTCTTCTATGTCCTGAATTACCGGTAAAGAGGAAAGTAGGTCTAGAGCAGGATTTCTCAACCTCAGCACCGTTGACACGCTGTGAGGTGTCATTCTTTGTGTTGTAGGACATTTCGCAGTATCCCTGGCTTCTGTCCACCAAACGCTAGTAACATCTCTCCAGATGTAATGACCAAAAATGTCGTCAGACTTTACTAAATGTCCCCTTTGGGTAAACCACGCTGGCTGGGGGCCACTGATTTACAGGCTAGTTACAGTCAGACTAAACATTTTTTAGCAAGAATACCATGTACATTACATACGTATTTCTTATGAATCACATAAAGAGAAACATAATGCAATGTTGTTCTGCTGTTAGTGATGCTGAACATGATTGCTTAATTAGGGTGTGGATTTGTAGCTTTCTCCAATATGATACTCATTTTGAAATTAGTGAATGATCTTTCAGAAAATTGTCTGATATCCTAAAAATACCCTGTTCTCTAAATATCTTTTCTCTAAGGATTTTGGCACCCGTTGATTGTTTTTATCTGAACTGGTTATAATTGTTATAATTCATAGTTTCCAGAGTTCTAACTCCACTATCCCTCTACATTTATTAGCTGGCATCCTTTTGCAACAAAGAAAAAAAAGTTTTTAAAAAGTCTTCTGTCTCTTTTTCTATCTTTGAGTTGTATTATAGAGTTATGAATTTATTTTTATTCGATGTATTATATGTTAATATTGATTTCACATTTGATGTTCAAATTGCCCCAAATTTAGCCAGTAGGAGTCCTTTGAAGCTGGAACTAGTGTCCTTATGACATTTTCCCATTAATCGCCGAGTGATTAACTGTTTTCAGACACAATTATGTTCTGGGTTCATCTTGTACTTTCTAGCTAGCTTCAGGTCTGGAGGCAAGGATTTCTCAATGTGCTATGGTTTATCTTACCGGAAAGATTTGGGTGCTGAACATGTTAATTTCCCTTGCAGTATATTTCTGTAGACACGTCCTTTCTGTAGACAGAAAACTGAAGTCACATTCATAATTCAAAATTTTCATTTAAATTTAGCATTAAGTATTTATTGCTGACCTTTTCTGCTGAGGTATAATTTACACACAATTTAAAGAACAGATATTGAGTGGTACTGGTCAGTGCATCATGAAATATGTAAGCATTTGTAAAAAGCACAGTCTTTGCAAGATATGGAATATTTCTGCCACCCTGTAAAGTTCTCGAGTTTACTAACGCCCCTTCCCAGTCAATTTCCCACCTTAGAGGTACCACACATTTTGCCCATTGGGCAGCACTTCATATAAAGGGAAACATAGCTAATAATACTTGATGGCACCAGCCTTCTTTTGCTTATTATATCATATTTGGTTTCATATGTGGTGTTTCGCGTATCAATAGTTTGTTCCTTTTTACTTACTAACAATATAATAATACTCCATTGTATGAATACACCGAAAGTTGTTTATCCCTCCTCCTGTGGCTGAACATGTTTTTTTAAGATTTTGATTGTAATGAATACAACTTTGAATATATTTTAATTTATTTACGTTTTATGGTCATGTTTTTATTAATCTTGGGAGTGGAATTTATATCCCTAGGAGTGGAATTGCTTGTTGATAGATAGTATAGGTAAAAACTTAAGCTTTTAGAAAATTACCAAACCACTTTCCAACGTGAATGTCTCATTTCTTAATTTTTTTGTTATGTCTTTTCTTTTTAAAACTTTGTTTCTTTCCCAATAATGTTGATATATAAAGTTATTTGTTTTGTCTTAAAACATACGTAAAGGGCACCTGGGTGGCTCAGTTGATTAAGCGTCCGACTTCCGCTCAGGTCATGATCTCACAGTTGGTGGGTTTGAGCCCCACCTCAGGCTCCGTGCTGACAGCTCAGAGCCTAGAACCTGCTTCAGATTCTGTCTCCCTCTTGCTCTGCCCCTACCCCACTCATGTTCTGTTTCTCTCTGTCTCAAAACTAAATAAGCATAAAAAAATTTTAAAAAACATGCATAAAATCGTTACAAATTCCCAACATCAATGTTATTACCCATAATAGTCCTCTTAAGTGGAATTAAAGATTTCTGTGCAGTCCTCACTGTTCTCAGAATATATCCCATTGGATATTCAATGAGAGTTTTGTGTTAAAAATCACTTGAAAAACTATATTCCGGGTTATGTAATCAATATGAAATACACTCTGTTAGTTCACTTGTATCCAATATTATGGTTTACACTTTTTTCTCTTTTTGCTTTCATAGAATTTATGTTGGAGTGTGGTATTATACTTTTCCTTTGTCCTGTGATAGTTTCACGAGGAGTATTTTCAGCAGTTGAAAGTATTTTTTCCTATCTATGTTGTTGCAAATAGCAACATCTGGCTCTTTTTTATGACTGAGTAACATTCCATTGTGTGTGTATATACCTCCCTTCTTTATCCATTCATCTATTGATGGACACTTGGGCTGCTTCCATAATTTGGCTATTATAAACAATGCTGCAAAAACCACAGTAGTGCATATATCCTTTTGAATTACTGTTTTCATATTCTTTGGGTCAGTAACTCCAGAGTGGAATTACTGGGCCATAATAATAGTAATTCTATTTTTAACTTTTTGAGGTAACTCCACGTTTTTCTCTGGAATGGCTGCACCAGTTTGCACTCCCACCAACAATGCACCAGGTTCCTTTTTCTCCGCATCCTCACCAACACTTGTTACTTCTTGTGTTGTTAATGTTAGCCATTCTGACAGGTGTGAAGTGATGCCTCATTGTGGTTTTGATTTGCATTTCCCTGATGATGAGTGATGTTGAGCATCTTGTCATGTGTCGGTTGGCCGTCTGCCTGTCTTCTTTGGAGAAAGGTCTCTTTATGCCCTTCTACCCATTTTTTAATTGGATTATTTGTTTTTTAGCAGTTGAAAAGTTTTGATCTTTATTTTATTTTCTACTTTTAGTAGTTTTGTGTGGATATTGAATTTCTTTTTGTTTGTTGTGACGAAGGGGGTAGGGTTTTCCTAGACAAGCGACAATGACAAGTATTTCTGTGGGAGAAGGTGGAATAATGAAGAGGGTGGGTTGTGTACTTAATTTCCTAGTTCTAGAGTGCTCCCCTTTGTTGACACACAAAGGACTGGGTTTTTTGTTTAAGTAAAGCTTTTGGGTAGAGGGATGCAGATTAATCTGTATTCTTATTCTTTGATAGGACCCTTAAGAGCAACTTCTTACTTTCCAATTTTTCTTTACCTGGAAATACCCGAATGACACTCTTGCCTTCTAGGATATATCTCCCCCATAACTGGTACCACCTCAAGACTGACAGCTATTATCCTTTGTACTTTCTAAGCTCCTTTCTTACATTCCTTCTAGTAGAGGATTTTCTGGTCCTCTCGGTTTGAAGTTTACTCTCAGTGTTTCCTGGTGGAGGGTGATGTGACTTCCCCTGCAGCGGTCCACCCTAGCTGGGGTTCCATCTAATGCCCAATTCCATCCGACTTTGCTCCTGCATGGTCTCTGGAGAGGACTCTGCAGCTCCTGGATATATATTGTAACTCTTACATGTGAATCGAGGTTTCTAAAAAACTAAGTCTCAGGGCACCTGGATGGCTCAGTCAGTTAAGCATCCAACTCTCGATTTCAGCTCAGGTCATGATCTCATGAAATTGAGCCCCTTGTTGAGCTCTGTTCTTTTTTTTTTTTTTTTTTTTTAAGGCTTTAAAAAATTTTTATTTATTTATTTTTTTATTGTTTTTATTTTTTTATTTTTTAATTTTTTTCAATATACGAAATTTATTGTCAAATTGGTTTCCATACAACACCCAGTGCTCATCCCAAAAGGTGCCCTCCTCAATACCCATCACCCACCCTCCCTTCCCTCCCACCTCCCATCAACCCTCAGTTTGTTCTCAGTTTTTCAGAGTCTCTTATGCTTTGGCTCTCTCCCACTCTAACCTCTTTTTTTTTTTTTCCTTCCCCTCCCCCATGGGTTTCTGTTAAGTTTCTCAGGATCCACGTAAGAGTGAAAACATATGGTAACTGTGTTTCTCTGTATGGCTTATTTCACTTAGCATCACACTCTCCAGTTCCATCCACGTTGCTACAAAGGGTCATATTTCATTCTTTCTCATTGCCACGTAGTACTCCATTGTGTATATAAACCACAATTTCTTTATCCATTCATCAGTTGATGGACATTTAGGCTCTTTCCTTAATTTGGCTATTGTTGAGAGTGCTGCTATAAACATTGGGGTACAAGTGCCCCTATGCATCAGTACTCCAGTATCCCTTGGGTAAATTCCTAGAAGTGCTATTGCTGGGTCATAGGGTAGGTCTATTTTTAATTTTTTGAGGAACCTCCACACTGTTTTCCAGAGTGGCTGCACCAATTTGCATCTCTGTTCTGCCAGCTTGCGATTCTCTCTCTCTCCCTCTCTCTCTCCCTCTCTCTCTGCCCCTCTCCTGCTCATGCATGCTCTCTCTCGAAATAAACAAACTTTAAAACAATAAAATAAGTCTCTGGGGCACCTGGGTGGCTCAGTAGGTTAAGTGTCCAACTTTAGCTCAGGTCATGGTCTTGCAGTTTGTGAGTTCGAGCCCTGCGTTGGGCTCTGTGCTGAAAGCTCAGAGCCTGGATCCCACTTTGGATTCTGTGTCGCCCTCTCTCTCTCTCTCTTCCCCCTCCACCACTCGTGTTCTGTCTCTGTCTCTGTCTCTCTTTCTCTCAAAAATAAACATTAAAAAAATTTTAAAAACAATAAAATAAGTCTCAATTATCTTTGCAGAATGAGTGATTTTATTTCTTCTTGTTGACTTTTGGAGGCTGTGTGGAAAGATGGGGACTTAGTCTGTGGTCATGTTCTAAGCTGTGTAATTCCCAAAAGATACTATTTTTTGACCATGAATGGTCATTTGTTATGGCACTGATTATAGAAAATAACTTCAAGAAACTTGTTTATTTGGGTATTGGAAAACAGACATCTAAATAACTTATAGGTCAAAGAAATAAATTTAATGGGATATAAGATTGAAAGATAAAACACTGAATTCTTGAGGGATTCTGCAAAATTCAGGGATATTTATAACATTAGTGACTATATTAGGAAAGGGTTATGTGCACCATGGGATGGTGACTCTCAGATCTCAATTACAGGGAGTGTAATTAACCCAGAATTCTAACTGCTGTACTCTGAAATCCAGGCAATAAGATCATGCTTCCCACAGGCTACTCCCAACAGAGGGCAGCCTCCTTGTTTCTGGGAGATGTGACCTTCTCGCTAACAGCTCCTCTGTGACCTCACCTAACTCTCTTTGGACTGCAATGACATCTAAGATGATTCCACCCAACTGTCTTTTCTTCCCTCTCTCCCCCTGACTCAAAGTCAGCCCTGATTGCAATCCAGCTGCCCCCTGCCTCTCCTGACTCCCTTCTCATTTTCTCTCCGATGCATTCCTCCTAATAAAGTCATTGCATTTTTAATCCCATTGTATAGCTGCTTCTTGGAGTACCTGGAATAACAAAATAACAACAACAAAAAATTAGGGAGCTAATATTCTAATACAAAAAAATAACAATGGCTGTAGAAAGAAAGGGAAAAAAAAGACAATATTAGAAATTAATAATATATTTAAAAAGTGTATTACAGTCAACAAAACCAGAAGTTGGTTCTTCATTAAAAAAAAAGAAAAAAGAAATAAACTGAAATGAAATTCAAGTAAACTTAATCAAGATCTATAATTAGAAAAATCTAGTAATTAAAAAGGGACACAGCCTTAGATAGAGCAGAGATTTACAAAGATAAGGAAACACTATGAAGGGACAGTGCTAATAAAAATAAAATCTTACATGAAATAAATTATTGATTGGAAAAATATAGCTTACCCACTATGACTCTTACATAAATAGAAAGCCTGAATTTACTTATAACATTATATAAAGTAAATTAAAATTAATAAATTAAAACTCTTCCTACAATAAAACTCCAGTATCAGAATGCTTTACGGTTATATTGTACCATTCAAAGTAAATAATTCCAATTTTTTAAAATGTTTTTAATGTTTTTATTTATTTTTGAGAAAGACAGAGTAGGAGTGGCAGAAGGGCAGAGAGAGAGAGAGAGAGAGAGACAGACACCCAGAATCCCAGAATCCAAAGAAGGCTTCAGGCTCTGAGCTGTCAGCACAGAGCCTGATGCGGGGCTCAAACTCATGAACCGCGAGATCATGACCTGAGCCAAAGTCAGACACTTAACTGCACCCAGGCATCCCAATTATTCCGATTTTATAGAACATATTCTAGAAGAGAAAAAGAGGAAAAAAATTCCAACTTTTTCTGCTGTGTTTAATCCTAATGTTCCACCTAGGCAAGTATAAGACAGGAAAAGTACAATCATTCTCACATGTATATGTAGAGGCAATAATATTAACCAAGTAGAAGGAGTCTTAATCTCATAGTAAATAAAAACGGTTGATTTGTCACAGAAACGGAAGATATATTGTAACGTTGGGTAATTTGTCACATAAATCAGCACATTAAACAGAGTAAAAGAAAAAATTATGTGGTTATCTCAAAGATTACATAAAAAAATAAAAACAGTTGCTACAACTTATTTCATTATTGTACGGAAAAATATTTTAGCACACTAGGAATCAAGAGGACTTTTAAAACTTGATAGAGTAGCAAAATTTTAGAGAGAATTCTTTATTTAAAGATGGAGTATCAGAGCGTGCTATCCCTTTCTTGATTCAAGATTCTACTTCAGATGCCAGACAGTTCAACAAAAAAAGAAAAATAAATAAAATAATAAGAATTGGCAAGATACAAAATTGTAATTATTACAGATGACATAATTATCTATTTGGAAAATAGAAAGTAACCTACAAAATATAATTCACAAGAGTTTAGGGATACTGCTGGGTGTAAGATCAATTAAATATGTATACACCAGCAAAAATGTATATTTATATGTATATTATGTGTATATAATACATATAATAAATAGAGTAGTATTTGTGCAATGATTGGTAGACCAAAGAAATAGAATAAGAGACGAGAATCAGAGCCACACACGTATGGACAGTTGATCTGTCAACAGATTTGTCATTGCAAACCAGTTGTGAATAGGGAGCTGGTAAAAAGTGCTGACTTTAGACTAAAGATGAATGGAAGGAATTAAGTCGCCTCATTATAATATTAATCTTTTGAACGAATGATCTCATTTTAATGTAAAAAATAAAGATTGTGTAATTCTGGCTTAATCAAGACAAACTATGTTTTATTCTTATGTATTTTTTAAAGAATTCATCAATGTATCTTTTAAAAAAAAAGAATTCATCAATGTATCTCTTTTGTGCAATTTCCCCCCAAATCAGATACTAAAAAGCAGCACATCTGAAACATAAACATGTTCTACTAAGTCATTTTTGATGTAAAGTAGTGATTTAGGGGAAGCTCATAAGTCCTTGCCACTATTTCATTTTTAATTCATTGTCCTTTTCTACTATTTTCTTCTGTAAATTATATATGCACTTTTTTTATCCTTTACAGCTCAGTGTTAATAATTAAAGTTATCTTTCTATTTTATCTGAACCATCAGAGTACGTGCAGTTAGTCAATATACCTTCTAGGTCAAATGATACTGCGAGCTATCAAAATCTCCGAGACAACCTGTTTGTTAACTCTGGGGCCAAGAGAGTTTGTCTACTTTTAAATTTAGTTTTAGGAGAGATTTTGGAAATAAGGAAGGTCTACCTTTCATAGCTTGCTTAATTTCATCTTTCTTATAATGTACTTATTTTCCTACCACAGATCTTGCTAAGAACTGTGTTACCATAGCTTTCCTTAGTACTCAGTACTACTGGAGGGTGTAGTTAGCCCATGGCAAAATTAAGGTCCATTAGACCTACCTTACCTAAACCTCTGGTCCTGTTCTCATTGGAACAAAACCCGTATCTTTAAAACTCTATTGTGTTTCACTTCTCAAGTTCTGGAAGCACTGCTTCTGTGAAATTCATGCCTGATCAAGTTTATGAGAAATCCAGTGCAGCATATCAGAGCTTGGCAGGAGAGGTGCACAAAAGCATCTTTACGCTGTTTTGTGTTTAGGTTATCGCTTTTCTCTGGTTGTTGTAGGACATGTTCATAAACAGTTTTCTATGCTTGACATAATAACAGCGTGTTTATTCACATTTTAAAATCCTGACAATTACTAGGATATGAATAGATGATTATTATATCACCTACATCATTGTTCGATGATTGTACATTGAAATGGAGAAAATATTTGTGTATGAAATTTTGTAACACCAGTAAGAATTTTTTAGACTGCCTCACCATTGTTGTAAAACCAGGGGTCCAAAATACCCATTTTGAGTTTTTCTTTGTGAAATCCGTAAGTTTTCTCTGCCAGGATATAAGCAAGTCTTTATAAATGTATTTCTCTTGTCATTCTAATATGTATACACTTATTTATACATAGAAACACTGTGTTTTTTTTGTAATTTTCTTGCATTGCTTTTGATTCATGTTCAATCAAAAGTATGTATTTTGGCCTGCATTTAGTGAAGTATAATTAACATATATTGTCTTACTAGTATCAGGTATATAATATGATTTGACAATTCTATAAATTACTCAGTGCTTATCATGATAAATGTTCTTTTATCCCCTTAATCTGTTTCACCCATCCCCCAACCCACCTCCCCTCTGGCAACCGCCAATTTGTCCTCTATATTTAAGAGTCTGTAATTTTTTGTCTCTTTTTTCTTTGTTATTTCATTTGTTTTGGTTCATAAATTCCACGTATGAGTGAAATCGTATGATATTTGTCTTTGTTTGTCTTTATTTTACTTAGCATAATACCCTCTAGGTCCGTCCATGTTGTTGCAAATATCAACATCTCAGTCATTTTTATTGCTGAGTAATATTCATATATATATATATGTATGTATTCATGTATGTATATGTATACATATATATAAATGTATGTATGTACATATACATATACATATATATAAACACCACATCTTCTTTATTAGTTGCTGGACAGTTGGGCTGCTTTTATGTCTTAGGTCTTGTAAATAATGCCCCAATAAACATAGAGATGCATATATCTTTTCAAGTTAGTATTTTTATTTCCTTTGGGTAAATACCCAGTAGTGGTACCCATGACTGGATCACATGTTAATCCTGTTTTTAATTTTTTTTTTCAATGTTTATTTATTTTTGGGACAGAGAGAGACAGAGCATGAACGGGGGAGGGGCAGAGAGAGAGGGAGACACAGAATCGGAAACAGGCTCCAGGCTCTGAGCCATCAGCCCAGAGCCTGACGCGGGGCTCGAACTCACGGACCGCGAGATCGTGACCTGGCTGAAGTCGGACGCTTAACCGACTGCGCCACCCAGGCGCCCCTGTTTTTAATTTTTTGAGGAGTCTCTTTACTGTTTCCCACAATGTCTACACCAGTTTGTGTTCCCACAAACAGTGCACGAGGGCTCCCTTTTCTCTGGCTTTCCTCTTTTTTTTTTTTTTTGAAAAAAATGTTCATTTGTGCTTTATCAAAATGTATAACTTTTGCTCTGAAAGACACTAGTAAGATAATTAAAACACAAGCCAAAGATTAGTGAGACATATTTGCAGAACATATATCTGGTAAAGGGTAAATATTCAAAATACAAAAATATCTCTTTTTTAAAAAAAAGCTTTTTATTTTATTTTTTAAAAGAAGTTTTAGGGGCGCCTGGGTGGCGCAGTCGGTTGAGCGTCCGACTTCAGCCAGGTCACAATCTCGCGGTCCGTGAGTTCGAGCCCCGCATCAGGCTCTGGGCTGATGGCTCAGAGCCTGGAGCCTGTTTCTGATTCTGTGTCTCCCTCTCTCTCTGCCCCTCCCCCGTTCATGCTCTGTCTCTCTCTGTCCCAAAAATAAATAAAAAATGTTGGAAAAAAAAAAAGAAGTTTTAGATTCACCACAAAATTAAGGGGAAAGGGGAAAGTGTAGAGATTTATGCGTCCCACCCCTGCACATGCATAGCCTTCCCCACTATCAGATCCCTCCCAGAGTGCCACATTGTAACAACCGATGAGCCTACCCTCACACATCATTATCACCCAAAGTCCACAGTTTACATTAAGGTTCAGTATTGGTGTTGGACATTATATAGATCTGGACAAACATAACGTTTCCATCATTGTGGTATCATGCACAGTACTTTCACTGCCCTAAAATTCCTGAGCTTCACCTACTTATTCTCCCCTATCTTCAGCCTCTCCTTTAATCCCCTGCAACTTCTGAAAAGCACTAATATATTTCCGTGTCTCTCATACTGTTGCCTTTTCCAGAATGCCATATAGTTGGAATCATACAGTATGAAGGCTTTTCAGATTGGCTTTGTAGTAATATGCATTTAAAATTCCTTCATGTCTTTTCATGGTTTGATAGCTCATTTCTTTTTTGGGCTTCATAATATTCCACTGTCTGGACATATCTCAGTGTATCCATTTGTGCCTCCTGAAGGGCATCTTGGTTGCTTCAAGTTTTGGCAGTGATGAGCTGCTATAAACATCCTTGTGTCGATTTGTGTGTGTGTGTGTGTGTGTGTGTGTGTGTGTGTGTGTGTGTGTGTGTGTGT
>NW_024412397.1:9042948-9077534 GCF_014898765.1 Herpailurus yagouaroundi | reverse complement strand
TGTGTGTGTGTGTGTGTGTGTGTGTGTGTGTGTGTGTGTGTGTGTGTATTTTTGTGTGGACATAAGTTTTCAGCTCCTTTGGCAAAATACCAAGGATCATGATCACTGGATAATATGATAAGAACGTTTAGTTTTGTAAGAAACCTCCAAACTTCCTTTCCAAGTGGCCATATTCTTTTGCTTTCCCACTAGCAAAGTATGAAAAGTTCCTGTGGCTCCACGTTCTTGCCAGCATTTGGTGTTGTCAGTGTTCTGGATTTGCATCATTCTAATAGTTGTGTATTGGTATCCCATTGTTTTAATTTGCATTTTCCTGATGAGGTATGATGTGGAGCATCTTTTCATACGTTTATTTGACATCTGTATATCTTCTTGGTAAGATGTCTATTATTTATACATCATCAGCCTATTTTCGATTGGGTGGTTTGTTTTCTACAGTTGAATTTAAATAATTCTTTGTGCATTTAGGATGACAGTCCTTTATCATATATGCCTTTTGCAAATATTTTCTTTCAGCCTATGGTTTGTCTTCCCCTTCTCTTAACACTGTTTTTCACAGAGCAGACATTTTTAATTTTAATGATCTAGTTTATCAAATTATTTCTTCCATGGATCGTACCTATGGCCGTGTATCTAAAAAGCCATCTCCAAATCCATAGTCATCTAAATATTCTCCTGTGCTACATATCTTCTATGAGTTGTTACAGTTTTGTGTTTTACACTCTCATTACAATACATTTTGAGTTAATTTTTGTTAAGGGTATAGTGTCTGTATCTAGATTAATTCTTTTGCATGAGGATCCCTCTTCTTCTATGTAACTTTGGCACACATTTTATTTCAAATTACTTCTGGGGCTCCTTACTTTTAGAAATTTTCCTAAGATTTACAATGAAATTAAAGTAAGTAAAATACATGTGACATTACCCGTTACTAAAATCATTTATTATTCTCTTGACTTTTGGTAGAAGAGGGTGTGAGCTGTCAACTGAGCTGTACTTAACTGTGGATAAGTGGGAAGTAGATTTTTATTTAGCAGAGAGTTTACGCAATTCTTTTCTTTTCTTTTCTTTTCTTTTCTTTTCTTTTCTTTTCTTTTCTTTTTTTTGATTCTAAGTCTTGGTTAGAGAAAGAATGTTAAAAGACTCAGGGCAGGCTGACATCAGTAATATGCACAGTGCATTAGCTTTGAGTTGCCAGACTTTTTCATGTGAGTCCACAGAATTGCTTTCCCTCTGAATTAATTTGCTGATAGAGAAAGACAAAGCAAGGATCAAAATCCCAAAATATATCAAAAGAAAACATACGTTTGCTGTAACGTAGTACAATGGATTCAAAACGTGTTGGTTGTTACTGCTTGCAGATATATACATACATTAACAGCTGTTAGCGTGGTATGGGTAGAATGAGCTCAGGACTGGAATCAGAGAGGACCTCTAGGTGAACCATAGACCTGGCTCTCTGCCTACCCTGAGAATTACTTCTACTCTTAAGGACCCCAGTTTCCTCATGGTAGCAAGTACAAACTTACAGGATTATTGTAAGGATAAGAGCCTATATGGTTCTTTACCAAGAATATATATTACCCTCAGTAAAAGAGTAATCATCTTACTGCTAGGAAATAGCAAGCTTCCTGCCTTTTACCTTTAACTTCCAAAAATCATAGTTTGTAGTCCGATTTTATGGCTGACTTGGCTGAAATGAAAATTCTGGATATCTGCAAATATAGTATTGGCATATCCACAGCGGTTGCAGGTGACTCCTCACTGGCCTACAGAATGTCACACAGTGCTCTCTGTTGGGGCTTTCCTCAGTTGACAAGGTCCATTTACAAAATGACCATCATCTTGATAAAATAGGAAAAAGAAATAGACTATTTCCATCCGTCCTTATTTGATTTGGCCATTGCTATGTTTTATTCTTTAGAAAACAAATTTATCACATGAAATATTTGAGTTTGGAATAAATATTTCCCCTAAATAATAGAATTTCTGCCTCATAAGACTAGGCTCTAGGAAGTATTTTCTACATTTTATAAATGAAAAATGGAGGCTTTCAAGATGAAGAGAATTGGGACCCAACTCTAGGTCATTTTGCCGTAAGTCTTGTCTTTATGTCACTGCGTTCACCTGTCACAAAATGCAGTGGAACTCTGCTGAGAAATGACTTAAGAGTAAAGCTGAGAAATCCTCCTGGTGTTACATACTGTAGGCTAAATGACTGGTTCTTCTAGGATGCTTTCTTAATTTTGTTTTGTGTGTAATTGTTGTGATTGAAATATAGGAATGCTGTTTCCTAGAGACTACTATTGTGTACTTTCTCCTCATAGATCACTGACGTAGCTTGTGTCAGGTCCCAGACTCATGAACAAAATGGCACAGCTCTGGTTTCATAAACCTACATTCTAGTTATTGCTTTGATTGGGATCTTTGATGTCTTCTCAAAATTGTCAAGCACTAATAATTGGTGAATATCGAGTGAGTAGCTGTAAATGTTTATAAATGACCCCGTATTCTATCTTTAAGGATAATCACAATATTACATTTTCCACAAGCAACTCAAATGATTGTTGTGTTCACACTTGCTTTCAAGAACCACTGCCTGCTTGTCCAGATTCCTTTTATATCCTACTCTACCCCACACCATGATTGAACACTTGCCTCTTACAATGCTCAAACCTATTTCCTGCTTCCTCTATTGGGACATTCTTGCCTTGATTCTGACTCTATGCTTTCTTAAACTTCAGATTTCAGCTTATATACTATTCATTCAAATAACCTCTGATTGCCTAATTTATCACAGGCCTTTCTCAGAACACAGGTTGTTTCCTCCTCCGTGAATCTCTACCCACTTTATACCCATGTGTTTATTTGTATTTTGGAAATAGAATATTCATTGCCTCTTACATAATAGATACTCAATAATTGTTGAACACCTGAACAGTTGGGTATTTATATATTTTTCTTGGTGCTTAATATGTATATCATTGGAAATCATTAAAGCAACAAATATTGATTACTCTGAAGAGAATATATTTTTACCTTAAAATTTTTAGAAAACATTTTTTCAGTAATTTTTCATATTACCTGAAATTTAACAATAGTACCTATGATTAGTTAAAATTCATAGAATTTTAGAGTTAGAATTAAAATATTTTAAGATGTTCTCTTGATCAGTAGAAGCAAATCCATGGAATTGCATTCAATTTGGTGATTCTTGGAATTGCTTACCATAAATCTGAGGGCTTAAAATAGTACCTGATGTTTATTTTGTCTTTTTAACTTGCATTTAGTTGAATGGCTTTTAATGTGGTTGATTTTCATATGATTCTTGGAAAAGAATAATTTGATAAGAAAAAAATTTGTGAAATGAAAACAGAAATAAAACTGCTTATAATATCAGGCACCTGGGTGGCTCAGTCGCTTAAGCATCCGACTTTGGCTCAGGTCATGATCTTGAAGTCTGCGAGTTTGAGCCCTGCATCGGGCTCTGTGTTGACAGCTCAGAGCCTGGAGCCTACTTCCGATTCTGTGTCTCCCTGTCTCTCTGCCCCTCTCCCGCTCACACTCTGTCTCTCTCAAAAATAAATAAATGTTTAAAACAAATTTTAAACTGCTTATAATATTTGTGATGTTCCAATTTCCACATAACCTTTACTTTTTTGCTGTGTCTTGTATACATAAATTTATCATATAATCACACTGTGTTAATAGGCTGCAAATAACAAATAATCAGACGTGATTATTTAAGATTTGTTGTTATGACTGGTAAAATCATTCCTTTATTTTTTTTAAAGATTTAGAGTTTATTCAATCAAACAATCTATTACTTTTTTAAAACCTTAGTTCTATCTGTTACCTGTTATTAGTAATAAAATGGACTTCATCTATTTCTTTTAAATGCCTACAGTTTCATAATACCCTGACATACCATCATATTATATATCCCCTTGGCCAAAATATATATTTTTTTCCCCAAATTAATTTTTCTTTTTAAAAAGTTTTTTTAAAAATTTTATTTATTTACTTTGAGAGAGAGAGAAAGCATGAGTCAGGGAGGGGCGGAGAGAGAGGGAGAGAGAGAATCTTAGGTATGGATCCCAAGCTCTACACTGTAAGCATGGAGGCTTGAACCCACAAACCGTGAGATCATGACCTGAGCTGAAGTTGGATGCTTAACCAACTGAGCCATTCAGGCGCCCCTAAAATTAATTTTCATCACTAAGTTAATGATTTTTTCTTACAGCTTTATTATTTTAATTCTCATAAGTGACATGATGATAGTCAAAATGTTTAAGCATGAACCTTAATAATTAAAGAAATGTCATGTTGGTAATTGGATTTTGAAATACTGTTTTCACCTTAAATCCCCCAATAGATACTCCACATGTTTAACCACATCGTCTAAAATTTGGTCCTTTAGTTTATGATATTTAGTTGATACACAAGGTCCAGTCTCAAGCATGTAATTTTTGTTTCCTGTTTTTTAGAAGCCGGAACATCTCTTTGATTTGGGAACAGACTATTTTCTATAATAATGGTATAATTATGTGTATATGAAAAAGGGTGTTTTAGAAATTTTTTAATGCAAATTCATTTCCAAAGATATTTTTGAAGTCTAACATTTTCCTTAAGTTGATCTCTCTTTTAGAATTTAAAATGTCATGAAAAATACTTTATAATATTATAATACTAATCAGTACTTTGCAATCAAGCCGTTTTAAACTATGTAAAAATGAATAATTTCCAATTTCTATCCTTAACAGTTTAAAAATGTCTCACATTTTAATCATGTTACATAGTTTACAAGGCATTTCAAATAACTTTTTATTCAGCCCTTATAATTCCACGGATTTGGTGGGTCTGGTGTTCTCATCCGAATTTTATTTTTAAAAAAGGAACAAAAAGAGGAAACGCTGTATTCAGAATCAGCCAAAAAATGATAAGTGACGGAATCAGGACTAGGTTCTACTTGTTTTTCTACTGTGAAGTGTGGCTTCACCGTACAGATGTATGCCATAAAATTACTTTGACGTTTGGATATACATATGCTCAAATTATGAGAGAAATACGTATATAATTATTTCCCCAAAATTATATGACCACAGTGTTTTTTCTCTAAGTAGAACATTGCTATGCAAAGTGTTTTCCTGTCAATTTAATTAATTTTACTTCTCACAGACCCTGTTACATTAGAGAATAAATTGTCCACATGGGGAGATTAAGTTGCCTGACCGAATTTACCCACAGAATTAATGGTGAAGTCAAGATTAGAATTCAGAGCTCAGGATTAGAATTTAGAGCTAAAAAAGCTACTAATCATTTCTACTTACAACATCCAGAACAAGAAAAAAAAATAATCATAGCAGGCAATTATAATTTATTGTCATTATAATAACGAGCAAATATTTAAACATAATGAAACTGAATAAAATAAGCACGTTTGATATTGCCTCTTTAAAATCTAAATAGAAAAATATTAAAACAACAAAACTGACCAAGGGAGAGAGACATTAAAATTACCCTAAGTTCAGTAAATCAAAGCTCCTAGAGGTGGGTTCTTGTTCACCAGTAATTACCAACATCTCCCTAAGGCAATCTCATGTGCAGCCGTGGTTGAGAATCATGGGACAGAATTGGAAGTGAGCAGACTTTGTTCCTAAGGGGCCAGATAGTAAATAATCTAGGCTTTGCTGGTCATACAGCCTCTGTCTCAACAGTTCAACTCTGCCATTGTTAGTGCGACAATAATCATAAGCAATGTGTCAATGAATGAACATGACTGCATTCCAATACAACTTTATTTTTTTGACACTGAAATTTGAATTTTGTATAATGTCAGTGTGCCTGAAGTAGTATTCTTTTTTAATTGTTTTCAACTATAAAAAAATGAAAAACTACTATTATCATGGGGTATACTAAAAGAGATGGGTCAGATGTGGCCCCCTGGCCATGGTTGTCAACCTCGAATTCTCTGGAAATCCAATTAGCCACTCACTCATGTGTGCTTGACTATATTTTATAGTACTTTAATTATGGATTATACTATTTTGTTTCACTCGCTTGTCTTTGTCCTCAGTGATTAGTATAATATGTGGAACTTGAAAGGTATGGTAAATAAATAAATAAAGGTAGAGTAAATAAATAATAAGTGAATGAATACATGAACTATACCCATCCAACCAAAATTACCCAAGAAATTATTTCGTGCCTTCCCAATGGATAATGTTCATCATTTAAGTGGAGATGATTGCCAGAATATTATCATTTTTCATTTGACATATTTATTTGACAAATACGGTCTGTACGATTATAGAAATAGTCTCATGAACCAAGAGGAAGACTGCATTTATTTAGGGCATGGCCTGGTCTTAGGATCTTCGTGTTGTTCACAACTTTTCAGACAAATACAGTGTTCTTTTTTGGGGCGCCTGGGTGGCGCAGTCGGTTGAGCGTCCGACTTCAGCCAGGTCACGATCTCCTGGTCCGTGAGTTCCAGCCCCGCGTCAGGCTCTGGGCTGATTGCTCAGAGCCTGGAGCCTGTTTCCGATTCTGTGTCTCCCTCTCTCTCTCTGCCCCTCCCCCGTTCATGCTCTGTCTCTCTCTGTCCCAAAAATAAATAAAACGTTGGAAAAAAAATTATATAAATCTATGTGTCTGTGAACCTTTCTTAGTGGGAGCTTGTTTGCTGGGTGCCTTGCCTTTTGATAATTACAAATGCTACATGTTGCTTCTTTGTGTTCTCTGTATTTAGCTAGAGAGATTGCAAGCTGAAAATATCTTGGAGCGAGACAAGAGGGAAATACTTGAAACAGAAAAACAAGGACTGGAAAGGGAAAATAGAAGGCTAAAGGCCCAAGTGGAAGAAATGGAAGAGCTTCTGGAGAGGAGAAATGTATTAAGTGCAAACTCTCCAGGTCCTGACTTCAAGACCTCACAAATTGAACTGCAGGAAAAAATCAAGGTATCGGGGTTTCTTGGAAGCAAATGTTCTCACTCACTGTAAGTTGCCTCCCTCACGCTGCCTTAACTTTTGCCCACCTCCAAGTCTGAATATTTCCTTTGTACTATTTAACATTTAATGCTTGCTCTTTTTCTCATTTGCAAGTAGAATAATGTTGTTCATGCATATGGAAACAGTGTAACAGATTTTGTATGAAAATGTTACACAATTAGGGTGCCTGGGTGGCTCAGTCTAGTTAAGCGTCTGACTTCGGCTCAGGTCATGATCTCACAGTTTGTGAGTTCGAGCCCCGCATCAGGCTCTGTGCTGTCAGTTCAGAGCCTGCAGCTTGCTCTGGATTCTGTGTCTCCCTCTCTCTCTGCCCCTTCTCCACTCTTGCTCTCTCTCTCTGTCTCTCAAGAAAATGAATAAACATTAAAAAAATAAAAAATAAATGAAATATTTAAAAAAAGAAAATGTTACACTATGACAAATCCAACACTTTCAAGCTTTTCCAAAAGGAAGAGAAAATGAAAGGATGAACCTTTGTATTTTTCATTTCCTTTTACAGTTTTGCCCCAGTGTTTTTCAAGCAATTGATCTTATTTTTAAGTAAGTCTATTTCTCAGTTAGTTTGAACAACTGTGTAATAGGCATTTGTCAGTAACTTTAGTAAGGATCTGCATAAACATTTCAATTTAGTTTCAATTCCGTTTACTCTTCTCTGGTTCTTTTTTAGTCTCAGAAAAATTGTTTTTGAGTCAATACAGTGCATCATGTTTCAAATAGCTTTTGTAGCCTATAACATAAATGTTAAAACTAGATTTAAATTCAAAATCTGGCTTTGAGAAATTTAGGTTGTCTTGGAATTATTTTATCCTCAAGTCAGTAGACATAATTACTGCTATAGATGGGATTGCTTTAAAATAAATTGTTTTTAGGGGCGCCTGGGTGGCACAGTCGGTTAAGCGTCCGTCTTCAGCCAGGTCACGATCTCGCGGTCCGGGAGTTCGAGCCCCGCGTCAGGCTCTGGGCTGATGGCTCGGAGCCTGCAGCCTGTTTCCGATTCTGTGTCTCCCTCCCTCTCTGCCCCTCCCCCGTTCATGCTCTGTCTCTCTCTGTCGCAAAAATAAATAAATGTTGAAAAAACAATTAAAAAAAATAAATAAAATAAAATAAATTGTTTTTAGATTTTAAAAATAATCTCTTAATGGCAGTTGCAATTTGTGTGTTTTAGTGTCAACATGCTGCAAAACATTTACATCTTGTTTCTATTTCTTCCATTAAAGTACATATAGTATCTTTTTTTATTTAAAAAAAATTGTTAATGTTTTATTTATTTTTGAGACAGAGAGAGACAGAGCATGAGCAGGGGAGGGGCAGAGAGAGAGGGAGACACAGAATCCGAAGCAGGCTCCGGGCTCTGAGCTGTTAGCACACAGCCCAACCCAGGGCTCGAACTCACAAACCTCAAGATCATGACCTGGGCCGAAGTCTGACGCTTAATGGACTGAGCCACCCAGGTGCCCCTAGTACATATAGTATCTTAATGCACTCTTCTGTCTTTTCATTCTGTTTCTTTACCAGTGAGTTAAAAGTGAGTTTGATAAGCTCATATCTTTTAGTTATATAAGTAGTTCATACTCATATGAGCTCTAAAAGCTAAAGATGGCCAGAAAAGTTGAATTCCATTTCACCTTTCCTTATTTCTTATGATCCTAGAGATTAATTGCAAATACAAGATTAAATTGCATTAGTGTTTTGTGACTTGCAAGTGCAAATATCCATTTTGTTACAGCAAAATGTTGTATGAAACCAGCCTTAATAGTGGTTCCGATATACATAACATCTGTAGAGATGTTTTTATGTGTTTCTACTTGTGGAAACACAGAATTATTTCAATTATGAAACAAGTTTGATCATCAAAATACCTGGGTGTGTTTGACTCACCTGAACTAACAAGCGTTTATATTATACTCTGTGGGTGATGTGAAGATGAACGAATCATTATCCCTGCCCAGAATGGGCTTAAAGTCTATATAAATACATAAATCATTATCAATAGGACATCGTGTTGATTGCTAAGAATAAAGTAGAATGGGAATACAGGCGAAGTAATTAATCCTATTTCATTTTGATTCCTATGTGGTTACCTCAAAATGTTATAACATAAAGTATGTCAGGAAATACGAGCGTTGATTGGGGGCTGTTTGGAACTGGCATTGGTATATACCATTGTATATATATATATTGGTATATACGATTGGTATATACCAATCAGCATGTCCTGTCAACAGGGCACAGAGTCCGTCCCTGGGGTCTTTGAGACAAGTGCAGTTCTTCACTTAGAACTAAACACAACTTGGAAACTGAGAAGAGTCTGGAAGGCCTAACCAACCCAGTGGGTGTGTTCATCCATCAGAAAACTATTCCTCAAGTATATATTATCTTGACGATCAGGAAGAGGTGCTGGTGATTCTTACTCTTCATTAAGAATTCAGACTTCCTGCTTCAGATTCTGTGTCTCCCTCTCTCTCTGCCCCTCCCCCATTCATGCTCTGTCTCTCTCTGTCTCAAAAATAAATAAACATTAAAAAAAAATTTTTTTTTTAAAAAGAATTCAGACTCCCTACATGAACCAAAATAATTATCATAGAACAGCTGCAGGTCAAAATCCTTGGTGCCACAGAGATCCCCACTGGGATCAAGATTGTGTCCCCAAATGCCAAACGGATCAAAGCTGCATATAGAACATGCCTAAGTCCTGGGGCGCCTGGGTGGCGCAATCGGTTAAGCGTCCGACTTCAGCCAGGTCACGATCTCGCGCTCCGTGAGTTCGAGCCCCGCGTCAGGCTCTGGGCTGATGGCTCAGAGCCTGGAGCCTGTTTCCGATTCTGCGTCTCCCTCTCTCTCTGCCCCTCCCCCGTTCATGCTCTGTCTCTCTCTGTCCCAAAAATAAATAAACGTGGAAAAAAAAATTAAAAAAAAAAAAAGAACATGCCTAAGTCCAGAGAATAGTGCAGATTTTATTATAACATGAAACTAAATTGTAATTTTAATATTATTTTAATAAAATGTAATTTATATGTATATAAACTATGCATGTAAGTTCCATATAGGAGTATCATGTGTATATAGGTATATAATTATCGTATAGAAGTAACATATATCTATATGGATATAAATACTGTATATGAGGGAGATAGTGGAAATAAGTGTTGGCATGTAAGTGATAAAACAGTAACCACTCAGTTATCAGTCTCTAAAAGAGGTGTAAGTTCTCTTACTACATTATATTTATATCTATTGCATTTAACAAATGTCTGTGACAGACACAAAACTACCGGGTATTCATAGAAATCTCCATATCGATAAATTGTGTTAATTTCTTGAACTGTAACATTCTCATTGTTTGATGATTTTTTTGTATAAATCCTTATTATACAAGAGGGGAAGAATTTTGCATATATATTTGAAATATATAGAGTGCTATATTTTGCCTACATTTTTGCATATTTTGGCTTCAGTATTACAGGGAATAGATTTTTAAAGAAAACAGCTTTTAATTTTAAATTGCACTGCTAATTTAAAGACAAAGATTCTCGTCAACACAGATGATCTCATCACATGAATGTCCATATGGTGGTTGTTTTCCTGTCCTATGTTAAGGCTATGTGTGCATCAATTTTTTACAATTAAAAAACAAAAACAGCAGCACACCTGAACTTTTAATGAATACATTGCAAAATTACTAATCAATATGATATATGAGAGATGGGACCATGCCTACGAGAGACACAGAGAGAAGTAAGTTTCAAGACAACCCATAAATCATGAGGTTAAGAAAATAACATCTTCAGGGCTTGGGGAAAAGAAAAAGAAAACACTTGAAGGACTTCACCAAATCTAATCTCTTTTTGAGCTTTTACTTCCACCTCTCTTCCTCCCTTTGTTCGTTTCCAGGAACTTTTAGGAGGACAGAGAGGAGAGGACAAGAGAAGACAAATGAGGCAAGAAGAAGAAGGGAAAAGTGGAATTTGTGCTGACTATAAAGCGAGAGGACATAACAGAATAACCAAAATGGGAGCAAACACATATAGGCTAATATTTATCAAAATATGTCCTGATTTTGCTGTAATGGAGAAAAGTAGAGTTATAATTCCCAACCATTTTTCTAAAAATGATACCTTTCAATGCTCATTTGCTTTACCTACTTTATTCAGTGACAGGGAGGTTTGTACTTGGATAGCCTTGATTCTGTAGATATGCAGTGTTTGCATTCTCCATTCCAAATAACACGTTTTGAAGTGAAAAGTTATTGGAAAAAGGGGTCAGTATTCTATGGGGTAAAGCCCCGTGAACTAGTCAACATGCCTTTTGTGGAGCTCCTTGGAGGCTCGTTTTCTTAAATCATTCTGGCAACTGACTCTCTTCCTTCAGGTCACACAGTGGGTCATTTTCAGAAAACTAATGTGACAGAGTGGTAATTGATGTGTCTCGGGAAAATGATGAATTAATCTAAGAGTAGAAAGGCCATCAAAGTCAATTCCTAATGAATTTACATTACTGACAGTGTCCATTTCTTGAATAGGAATGACATTATATTTATTTTGCTTAGTAACTTTATCCTCAGAAATGTTTTATTTTCACTCAGAGGTTTATCAGGCAAACCTATGGCTTTGTTAACTTCTTCACTCATTATTTTTCTTTTAAAACCTTCATTACTCATACAATTATTGAGTAATTTAAGAATAATTATATCTATTCTTATGCTGTTGTAAAATAATAATTTTAAATATAAAATAACATAATTTGATGTTATTAGACAGGGTTATTTCACGTTTTTCTTTAACCATTCTTACATAGCTTTGCTTTCTGTGGTACACTAGAAATTTTAATTTTTAATACAGTGATTAGTAAAAATTTATATTACTGTAGAGACTTTAGAGATATGGAAATTTTTAACCCTTTGGTGTATGAAATATATTTTGGTATATAAAAATGAAAATAATTCATTTTGAAGAATGTCTTAGTTGTAGCAAAACACTGAGCTACACATGAGTGTCTTTCATGAATTGATAATTCAGTGATTTCATAAAACTTAGAAACACATCCGTGATTTTGTATACATTTTAGCAAAAGTGAATTAGGTTGTGTGGGTTGACCAGAACAATGTTCTTTTCTCCAAGAATTTCTGAAGTTAGCAGAGACAGACGCTTAAGTACCATTTGTTAATGTCATAAAGAGGTATCTAGTGAAAGTTCACACTGAATTAAAATAAATCAATATACTACAAAAGAGGGTGGCATTTTCTCTAATATAATGACTGCCCTCACTCACCCTGAAATACTCACATGCGTTCATGCATTCAAACGCACATGTAAATGCAGACAATGAATTGATTTTTATAAATAAACTCAAAAGTGAAAGTTTTATTTTTTGTTGTTTTGTGACTATTCACTGGAGAAAAGATACACAAATAAGATTTTGCACATGTGAAGCATTATTTCTAGGACTATATTATCACTGGGTGGAGTTTCACTTTTTCTTATAAAAAAACAAATGCTGTCATAGATTATTAAATTAAAATTATGAATAGTAAATCCCAACCCATCCCAACCCAATCCAAATAAGTAAACATATGTTCCATTTCCATTAAATTTCATTGTATATTTTGATTTATCTTTAATTCTTATACTCTGTTTTTATTCTATGTTAGAGGGCAATGAGGTCTATAAGATTGTTGCAGGCTTATAATATCCGTTAAAATTTGCTTCATGTATACCAGATCAATGATATTTTACCCCATAGCCAATTAAAACCAAGATGTAAATTTTGACACTTTGGGTCACTTATATTTTCTACATTTAGAACTTCATGAAATTTTATAATATAAATTGTGACATTCAGATATGAAATTATATCATTTTCTGTTGATATGCCTAGCATACTACTAATAATCCACTATATTATTACAAAATGATTGGCATTTCACATAGCTGTTATCAGTTGATTTATATTAGCTTGATTTAAAGCAGTGATAGGAAATAATATTTAGCTTCTTATTTAAAATGAAAAAAAACACTATGGTTATAATATTTCCTTAAAACTAAAGCTAAAATTCAAATAAAAAAATAAAACTACAAGTTGAGGGGAAAAACCTGTAGGCCTGAGACACTCACTATTTTGTTCTTTTTTCTTTTCCTTTTTCTCAAAGTCAAGTTGTATTACATAATATTCTCCTTTTTTTTTTTTTTTTTTTTTTTTGTTTTTGAACTCATGACCCTGGGATCAAGAACTGAGCTGAGATCAAGGGTCAGACGCTTAACTGAGTCACCCAGGCACCTCCATAAAATTAGCCATTTTGAAGTGAATAACTTAGTGGCATTTAATGCATTCACAATATTGTACACCTACCACCTGTAACTGATTCCAAAACGTTTTCACCATCCTCAGGGGAACCCAGTAAGCATTAGTAACTCCTATTCCCCGCTCCCCAAATCTTCTGACAACAGCAAGTCTGCGTTCTGTTTCTATGGATTTACCCATCGAGATATTTCATGGGATCATACAACATGTAACATTTTGTGTCTGGCTTCTTTAACATACATAAGACTTCAAGGTTCGTGTGTACATCAGTTCTTCATTCTCCTTTTTGGTCGCATGGTATTTGACAACAATTTGTTCATCCGTTTATGTGCTGATGGACACCTGGGTTGTTTTCATCATTTGGCTCTTTTGAACAATGTTATTATAAACATGTATGTACATCCGTTTATTTGAGTACCTGTTTTCAATTATTTTAGGCATGTATCTACGAGTAGAATTTCAGGGTCCTATGGTAGTTCCATATTTAATGCTTGGAGGAATCAGCTCCCCACAGTGGCTTAGCCATGACATTCCTGTCACAGTGTATGAGAGTTCCAAGCTCTCCATAACCTCAGAAACATTGGTTTTGGTTTTGTCTTTTTAAAATTAATACTCATGCAATGGCTGTGTAGTGTGGTATCTTATGGTGGTTTTGCTTTGCATTTCCCTCATGATTAATGATGTTAAAAATCTTTCTATGTGCTTCTATATCCTTTTTGGAGAAATGTCTGTTCAAATTCTTTGCCTCTCCCCCCCACCGTCCCCTTTTTTAAACATAAGGTTGTTTCCCTTTCTGTTGCTGAGTTGTAAGAGTTCTCTATGTATTCTGGATATTAAACCCTTATCAGATATATGATTTCCCAACACTTTGTACCATTTAGGTTGTCTTTTCACTTTCTTGGGAATGTCTTCTGATGTACAAAGTTTTTAATTTTGACAAAATCCAATGCATCTAGTTTTCTCTTGCTGTTTGTGCTTTTAAAGTTTCATTTCTAAGAATCCATTGCTAAATCCAAGGCATGAAGATTTAGCCCCTATGTTTTCTTCTAAGACTTTTATTTTTGTGTATGGTGTAAGAAAGTGACAGTAAATTATATTTATAAATTTTTAAGACAGTTAAAAGTAAAAAACAATAAAATAAAAAATTGAAGAATAAAAAAAGACTTTCATAGTTTTACGTGTTTTCAGTTAATTTATGTATATAGTATAAGATAGGAATCCAACTGCATAATTTGACACGTGAATCAGTTTCTCCCACACTATTTATTGAAGAGACTTTTTGTCTCCTAGTGAATGGTGCTCGCACCTTTGTTGCAAATCAGTAGTGTATAGAGCTATGGACTTATTTCTGGAGGCTCGATTTCATTCCGTTAGTTTACGTAGTTACCATTATGCCAGTACCACATTCTTTTGATTGCTGTATCTTTGTAGTAAATTTTGAAATCGAGACATATGGCTCCCCCAGCTTTGTTCTTCTTTTTCAATATAATTTTGTTTATTTTGAGCCAATTAAAATTCCGTATGAATTTGAAGATCAGCTTTCCATTTCTGCAAAAAATGCAATTGGGTTTTTGGTAGGGACTCCACTGAATCTGTAGCTGACTTTTGGGAATATTGAGATCTACTAAATGTCTGTGTCCCTCCAAAGTTCCTATGCTGAAACTTTATTGCAAATGTGATAATATTTGGGGGTGTTGCTTTGGCAAGGTGAGTAGGTCTGAGAGCAGAGTCCTCATGAATGAATTAATGCCTTTAAAACAAAGACTCCAAAGATCATCCACTTTATTATCCAATGAAAGTGGTAACTGCTAAATGTGTGATTCAGTACGTCCGTAACAGGAAACTAGGACCAGTGTTTAGAAAGAATAAAATTCTTATCCTGGTTCATACTCAATATTTTGACCAGATAATCCTCCTTGTGCTTTAGTTTCCTCATTTTTAAGAAAAGAATCTGGAGATTCTAGCTGAGATTCTTCCAGCACCAAAATCCCATTATCTTATGTTTTCCAAAACTTAGCTACTGGGTTTAAATAAAGCACTAGTTTGGGTTCATGAGGATAATGTAATATTTCTTTAGAATTTCAGTTTATTTCCACAAAAATAGCTGTTGGCTCCTGATCCCGCTTAGTGTACTCTTTCCACTTGCTGGATTTATTTCTTTTTAATTCACACAGTTAAATTTAATATGTTTGTTGACATAATTGAGAGCATTTTCATTTCTTATTTCTCTTCCACTGCCCATCACTTTGTGTTTCCCTATCATTTTATTGTGCTTAATTTAATGGTATTTAAATTCCCACAGCATTTGGCAGCCTTTCTAATTCTCTTTAAATTCTAGGAAAACAGAAGACAGGAAGCATCAATATATCAGTAACTAACAAAAATCATCTCTTTGCTTTTTTACCAACTTTAATTCTCCATTACATACTTCCTTGTACGTGTGTGTGTGTGTGTGTGTGTGTAAATGTGGTTCTATTTTAGTGTAAAGTGAATAGAAAGTCAATCAAGAAAGAATAATTGCAAGTTACATTCATATTTCACATTCAGCTCCTTTTCTAGCATTCTGAAATCATGTTATGCCATGTATGTTCAGTTAAATTCACACGGTGGAGAGAAGGAATTTAAAAGTAAACTAGATGTTCTTGTCTCCTAATTCAATGTTTCTTGAACAATTGAATCATGGTCCTACTGTACCAGATAGGGTGCTTTCTGAAAATAAAAATTCTGAATTAATAGGCATGCGACTTGACAAGTGGGAATGTATGTATTTTTTAAAGAGTAATTAGGTGTCCACTGATGAATGGATAAGGAAGATGTGCTGTACACACACATACACACACACACACACACACACACACACACACAATGGGATATTACTCAGCCACCAAGAAGAATGAAATTTTGGGGCGCTTGGGTGGCTCGGTTGGTTAAGTATCCAACTCTGGATTTCAACTCAGATCATGATCTCATTGTTTGTGGAATCGAGTCCCACATGGGGTTCTGCGGTGACAACATGGAGCTTGCTTGGGATTCTCCCCCCCCCCCCCACTCTCTCTCTCTGCCCCTTCCCTGCTCTCATGCATGTGCTCACTCTCTCTCAAAATAAATAAATAAATAAACATTTAAAAAAGAATAAAATCTTGCCATTTGCAGTGACATGGATGGAGGTAGAGAGCATTATGCTAAATGCAATAAATCCGTCAGAGAAGGACAAATACCATATGATTTCACTCATATGTGTAATTTAAGAAACAAAACAAATGAGCAAATGGGAAAAAAGAGAGGAAAACCAAGAAACAGACTGTTAAATACAGAGAACAAACTGATGGTTAACAGAAGGGAGGTGGGTGGGAGGACCAGTTAAGTTGATGATGGGGATTAAGGAGTGCAATTGTGATGAGCACTGGATGCTGGACGGAAATGTTGAATCACTATATTATACATCTGCAACTAATTACATTGTAGGTTATCTAGGTGGAATTTTAATAAAAACTTTAAAAAATTGTTTTAACAGAGAAACAATAAATAAAAATAAAATGTTGATAGATTCAGCCAAAATCTCTTAAAAAAAGAAAAAAGAAAGAAAGGAAGGAAGGAAGGAAGGAAGGAAGGAAGGAAGGAAGGAAATAGCTAGGTGATTTTTATTTTCACTAAACTTGGAAATCTTCGAGTCAACAAAGAATGTTCCAAAAATATATTATACCTTTTGTAATAACTATAAGTGACTTTAGGTTATTTCTGATTTGAAGTGTGTGTGTGTGTGTGTGTGTGTGTGTGTGTGTGTGTATAACTTTAGGGATTAAGGTAAATATCTTTTGTTAATGGTAATTTCAAATTACTTTCAAGGATGTTTTGTATGCCTCATAGTTAATTTAAATAAATATTACAAATGAAATTTATTTTCTAATCTGCTCTAATGCTTGAAAACGTGGTTATCTGCCCTGGAGGCAAGTGGGTGCCTGTTTTGGTGGCATGTCCTTGACAACATAGAGAAGGGCAGGGAAATGTGAGAGGTCTTCTGTGCCAAGGTGAGGCAGGTGTGGGGAGAACGGTAGCATATGGAGAAATAATTAGCCGGCTGAGTCTGTATTACAAGAATAATTTTACCTTAAGCCAGTTAAAATTAATTATCCTACCTTAAGCCGGATAGAATTCATTCAATTTCTCCCAAAGAAACTGTTTATTTGGCATGATTTGGGCAGACGTAGCTGGAATGTTTTTTTACCCATATTAATGAGCATTTCATAATTAGAACTATGTCCTTTGGCTCAGTATACAAATAGGAAAAAAAGAGAAAATTGGGATTTACAAAATTTAAAAGCCCAAATGTGTCCTTTTCTCCAGATAATTATCTGAGTTTTAATGTTTTCTAGTCTTTATATTTGAATGAGTCACTGCTTATTAGCTTAGCTTGTACCATAGGAGGAATGCCTTTTTTATTCTTTTTATTAGATTTGTCTTATCTGCTTTTTGCTTATTAGCATGTAATGCACTTGAAGAAAAAAATCCATTTTAGTTTTTATTTTTAATGGTTGTAGAGGAAGTATCAGTGTATTTTTTTCAAAACTAGATTAAAAAGTATTCAGTTTTTTCTGTGATTGGGCAATATGAATTTTTGGAAGGAGCAAACTATCCCATTACTTATTTTGCATATGTTCATAACTTATCATTTACTGAGAACAGAAGAATATTAAGACATAATTTTATAAAGGGCGAAAGGTAGTCTCATCTATCATAGACAAAAAAAATCATTTAAGGTCACATAATATCTACTCTTTCATTTGTTTATGGATTGGTTCAACAAACATTTACTGAATACTCACAGTTGGGTTGTAGATATCAAAAAATAGACAAATAACAGAAAGGTATATAATATAAGGAATCGGATGACTTAGAAGGACTCGGGGGGCAAATTCCATGTTGGATGTATAGGAATGACCTCTGGTGGATTACCACAGAACAGGCCTGACTAAGGAATGAGTTCTCCACAGAAGGTGTCAGGAAGAGACAGAGTTCAATGACACGGTTTCATCGCTGCCTCCAAGATCACCCACCTTAGCTGTAAGCTGGGGATACAAGTCACCCTATGACTGCCAGCTCTATAATGTGTTGTTGGCATTCTTCCTCCTCGGAAATCAGCTCCAAATTTAGGTCTTACTTAAGCACATTTATTTTCCAGCATCTAAAGATTATCTGGAGCTCTAGCTACAAGAGATTCAGGAAAATGTAGATGTTTAGCAATACAAGAGGGAAAACTGGAAGCAATCTGGAATAAATGTCGAGATAGCCAATCTATCTTTCAGACACAGTGTAGATGGGGTTTATAAAGGTGGCAAGACACACAGTGTAACAGCTGTCCTCATGAAGCCTACGGTCAAATCAAATGATCAACAAAGAAGTCTATAGTGGCGACTCTCTTAAACGCTGAAAGTTAGTAGATTCATGTCATCGCTCCTTCCTGGAAAATGATGATTCAGACTGAGTTCAGAAAAAAGAAATCATTACCTGGAGAGCAATGGTATTCCATATGAAGTAAACAAGTGCATGGGCTCATTTGCTTCTGGTGAAGTTTGGGGAAAAACAAGTGAAATCTACTTGAAATCTACTAATTTTCTGAGATGAATCTAAGTGTGTGCAGTAGAAGAGACAAGTGGCTGTTGGGCAGAGATACTTGGAAGAAAGCTGAGGTTCTGAGATTCTAAAATCTGTTTCCACTCCCTCACAGGTCCCTGGCGTGATGATGGAGCTCCAAGGCCCATTCTGAAGACTGCTGGTGGGCCTCTGGAGGAGATGTGCTCAGCAAAAGTCCATGTGCTGTGGAAATAGCGGGGAAGGCACAGAAAAAGAAGTCATGGGATCTCCTAAATTAACTTTGTAGGTACTCCCCTCCAAGGATCTGGTGGTTATACTTAGTTTGTGTAGCTAACAGAATTGTCATGGCCTTTCCTAGTTGCTTTATCCTTAGATCCTGTTGTTCCTTTCTGTCCAAATTTATTTGCACTGAGATTAAAGTACCTTTCTATGTTGTTTTAAGGACTTTATCCATCAATTCAGATATTCCTGGAGTATGTTAATGATATAGCTTAGTTTCTTTAATTAAGGAGCCTGTTCTGAATTGTTATTTTGGAAGTTTTCTGTTAGCATCTGCAGCAAAATACTTGTTGATTACTTCTTTACCTAAGAATGGCTACAGTTTGCTCTGTATCTTTATCTCTTTGTGTTGCAAACATTGCACAATGTAATCAATGTTCACCTCACCACAGAAATAGAATTACTTTTATTGGTATACAACCTGAAAATGAATCTCCTCTTCAAGTCCAAAATGGACAGAATGATCCTTATATGTAAGAATATGTCCCGCCATTTTATTTGCCTTATGCACACTATAGAAATGCATATATATTCGATATATATTACATATGCCTATTTTATATATATTTATATACATATATATATATACACACACACACATACACAGTACGTAAAACATTCCTCCACCCCCATTACACAGACATGCAGAGCTACATATACATGAGAAAAGTTTAACAGTGTAGTAGGCCAATATTGACAAATCCAAGATGATAGAGACAATTAGGAAGTCCCTAAGTCATCTAAGATCGGCAGATATAAAATCTACACAAAAATCTTCATGTTGTCAAGGCAAAACATAAAATTAAATGTGTGTGGAGACTCAACATCCATTTTGTGTGATAAAGATTAATGGATGGTGGTTGTTTTGGGAACCATAACATCTATTCACCTGGCTTCTACTTAATATGCACTGATTTTCCTCTAGGATCAACTCCACCCTCAAATTTCAGGCCACATCCTGTGGTTAAGGTTGATACCTGCCTCTGCCTCCAGGTTGGGTAGGAGATTTGTGTGTATACAATCAACACGTTTAAGTTTTCTGGGCACACTTGCTATTTATGTACAAGTAACCACATCAGAAAAAATGAAATATAATGATGCTTAGACTTTTTGAAGAGATGCATTTTCTTGCTGTTAAAGTTAAACCTGAGAAAATATAGACTCAGAACTGTAAAAAGTATCATCCTTTCACTTGTTGCTACGTGAGAAAGAGAGTTGAGGTGTGGAGAGGGGCCTGACCTGGAGACATAATGAGCCTCTGGCTTAAGCAATAATAGCCTGGATCGAGATACCCCTGGGAATTGTAAATAACGCTGCTATAAACATAGGGATGCATGTATCCCTTGAGTTAGTGTTTTTATATTCTTTGGGTAGAAACCCAGTGGTGCGATTACTGTATCATAGGGTAGTTCTATTTTTAACCTTTTGAGGACCCGCCACACTATTCTCCACAGAGGCTGCACCAGGTTGCATCATCACCAACAGCGTTCCTTTTTCCTCCCCAACACTTGTTCCCTGTGGTTGTTGTGAGTTTAGCCATTCTGACAGGTGTGCAGAGATATCTCATTGTAGTTTTGATAATTTGCAATAGCCAAATAATGGAAGCAGCCCAAGTGTGCACAGATTGAATATTATTCTTCCATTAAAAAAATGAAATCTTGCCAATTTTAACGACATGGATGGAACTGGAAAGTATAATGCTAAGTGAAATAAGTCAGTCAAAGAAAGACAGATACCATGATTTCACTCATATGGAGAATTTCAGAAGTAAAACAAACAAGCAAATGGGGGGGTGGGAGAGACAAACCAAGAAACAGACTTTTAACCACAGAGAACAAACTGATGGTTGGTTACCAGAGGGGAGATGGGTGGGAGGGATGGGTGAAACAGGTGATGGGGATTAAGGGGGGGGGCACTTCCGATGAGCACTGGGTGATGTATGAAATTGTGGAATCGCCATATTGTACAACTGAAATGAATATAACACTGTATGTTAACTATAGTGGAATTAAAATAAAATTTTAATTTAAAAAAGATACCCCTGGGATTTTCAGTTATTTGTGTCCTTGAATTTTCTTCTCCATTAAAGAAAAATTGAATTGAGTTTCCAGTAAATTCCAATAAATAAAAACGTGTTTTCCAATAAATCAAAACACGTTCAATAATAATAGCAAATATATTCTTTAAAAAGGGCAACTTTAAATTTTTTTAAATGTTTATATTTGAGAGAGGGTGGGAGAGGGGCAGAGAGAGAAGGAGACAAAATCCGAAGCAGGCTCCAGGCTCTGAGCTGTCAGCACAGAGCCTGATGCAGGGCTCAAACCCACGAACCGTGAGATCATGACCTGAGCCACCCAGGCGCCCCAAAAGGCAATTTTAAAAGGAAAATATAGGTTAAATAAATAAAATAATAAGCTCCTTTGTTTCAAGAAAAAACAGGGCATCAATCTCTATTTGTTAATCATTATTAGGATAGACAAGTGATATTTAGTTTTTAGCTATCAAGTGTTACATGTGTTACATATATGTATATGTGTTACATATAAACATAAAAGGGAAGGGTAGGAACATATCTACATGCACAGATATGTTATATAACACATGTGGAATATGGGGAGATGATTTTTCCACATCCATGTTGGAGAAAATTATTCCCTAAAGTATTTTGTAGGTTTATCTCCTATTTGAAGCGGTATATTCCATGATGCATGTCTTATTACTTATCAATGTCATAATGTTAAATAATTTTTGCCAACTACTAGTTATCAATGCTTAATATAAAGTGCTAAGGAAACTAGATTATTCAGTATATATGTAAATATTTGGAAGGGATTCACACTAGTAGAAGATGGATTGAAAACTTAATTATATTAGCCACAGTCTTATTAGCAGAAATCCTGGTTCTTCTTACAGAAATACCTAAAAGAAATAAATATAACTTTCTCATCTGTTTTTACCCATACTAAGCTGAAAAACATTGGCTTCCTCATAAACTCTACCAGGTGTATTTCGGTAATTAACTATTAAAAATTTGGAAATTCAGAAATAGCATTTCAGGTCTAGAAAAAGTATTCACCTTCTTAAAATAACAATTATCCTGGGATTTATGGAGAGTCAACCTACAGAACTGTGTTCCCCTGAAAGTTCTTTTATTCTTCTAGAGACACACAGTGTGAAGTTGAATTCTGCTGCAAACTTAGTGCCAAGAGAAACCTTTTGTATTTAATCCCTAGTTAGTTATGATTCGTTTGGTATTTGTGGATGTGAGATGAGATCATTGTACAGTTGATCCAATAAAAATGGTGTTGAGGGATTATAGTTTATTCAGACCTATGTTTCCAAGATGTGTGAGAGAATAACTTCAATGTTTGCTGTGGCAAACCTTGTGTATATTCTTGCATTCTTATTTTATAACAGGTCTTAATTACCAAGATGCTAGTATTTCAAAATTTTAGTTGAATTTTGGCAAGATTCGGAATGATGCTGTATCCTGAAGAACCACATTATAAAACATTAAAAAAGCCACCATTTCCTCTTGTAGGTACATTGGACAGAAAAATCAAACAAATAATTTAAAAGAAAACCCCTTTCCTCATGGATATTGCATTTTAGTGACTAATAGAGACAACAGTAGGCAATATATAAGTACGTATTCTTCATGAGGAAGTACCTCAACTTCATGGCGTAAGCAATAACAAGATTCCAAAGGAGGCAACTATGTTCGTTTTCTGGGGCTGTCATAACAAACCATCACAAATCTGTCGCTTAAGCGTAAGAAACTTATTCTGTCACAGTTCTGTAGGGTAGGAATTCAAAAGTTACCAAAAGGGCCTCTCTCCCTCCAAAGGGCTGGTAGGGAGAGAACCCTTGCCCGCTTCATCCAGCTTCTGGTATCTCTTGTTATTCTTTGACTTGTGGCTGTGTAACACCAGTCTCTGCCTCCATTTTTACCTGGAATTCTTTCCCGTGTTTCTGTTGCTCAAATATTCCCGACTCTTTCTATGAGGGCATCAGTCATTGCATTTAGAACCCAACGTAAATCCAGGATGATCTCATCATGAGATCCTTCACTTAATTACATCTTTAAAGACTATGTCCAAATAAGGTCACATTCATAGTTGCTAGAGTTAGGACTTAGACGTGTCTTTTTAGGGACACAATTCAGTCCACTGCAATGATTAGGAAACAAACATTCATTCGTCAGTGCTCCACATATACGGCAAGGAGACAAAATTCAGTGGATCAGAGCGAGTGCTACAACACAGCAAAGGGAAGAGGTAGCAGGTTAGTAGGGCAAGTTCCCTTGTCCCTGAGTCTCACTGAGTGATATAGTGATGACAGTGGCTCCACGTGGGGGGCAACATGTGGGCTGAGCCAGCCCTCCTTATCTAGAGATTGGATAACAGTAAAGGAGCCATGTTGTGGTCACCTTGACCAACTTAGCTACCTACATGACTAGCTAGTTCAGAGCTGCATTCAGCAATGATGTGCAGGGACATTCAGAACCACAGTAAGCTGCCTCTTTCAATAATCCACCCCTTGGTCCTATATATTCTTGGCCAAGTTTACATTTGTACGTGTCCACATTCTACCCCTGGAATTCTGGAATGTGTCGTTTTATACAGGCAAAAGGAAATTGGCAGGTGGAATTAAAATTGCTAATTAGGTGACATTAAATAGGGAGATTATCCTGGACTGTCTCCTTGGGGCCAATGTAATGACAAGGGTCCTTAAATATGAAATGTAAGGCTAGAGAGTTCATGAGAGAGATGTAGAATACGAAGGACTGGACCTACCGTGGCCATCTTTGAAGATGGAGAAAAGGGACCACGAGCGGAGGATTGCAGTCACTGTCTAGAACCTGAGAAAGTCTCTTCGGTGACAACCAACACGGAAACGGGGACCTCCACCCCACAACCTCAAGGAACTAACTTCTTCCAATAACCTCCGTGGCTAAAGAAACATATTTCCCCTTGAATCTACAAAACACAATGCGGCTTTGGCAACACCTCGGCTTTAGCCAAGTGAGACCTGTGTTGGCTTTCTGACCTCCAGAATTCTAAGCTAATCATTCGTGTTACACAAACCGGTGAGTTCGTTGTCATTTCTTACACAACAATAGGGAACCCCCACAATGCTATTGTCCTGCCGCTTGAATTCAGTACTCTGAAGGGCGCTGAGACCCATTCCATTTAATTTTCACACAACCCTTGATTAGTGCTGTCATCAGCAAAATTCCAATCAGCGGGGTGAGGCCAACGACACCTCTGATCTCAGCATGCACCTCAGATCCCTCACTCGGCCTGCTGAAGAAGTCCCAGAGGGGAGTGGCTGGTCTTATTTCAGATAACTATTTAACCTGCTCTTCTTATGTGTGTTACACCCCAATAGTAGCATTAACCCAGACACTGCGAGAAGTATTGGCAAGCCTGCCTCTCCCTGTCCAGCCAGGATGTAGCTCAGGGGTTTTTCACTACAACCCATTCAAGGGTTACCAATCCAAGGCTTGTGCTGTCTCACTGGGGACACAGATAACTCCAGTTTGGCACGTGCTGTTGAACTTGCTCGGAGTTAGTACTGCATCGGTTTGGTTAAGCCCACAAGAACCTACCACAAAGTATTTGCAGCTTCGATAGCCATGCATAGCAAAACTGAAAAATCACTTGCGGGCCAGGAGAAGCATTTGAATTTGCATCAGTCTGGATGAAAGGAAGTTGTCTCAGTCTGTGTGTGTGTGAATGCACCAGGGTGGTCTGCGTTTATGAGCAGCCGTCGTTGAGGGCATAAAGCCCGGTTCCCCTGGCTGTGTCCACAGGGGCTTTTTCCGGTCCCTGGAGGGCCTGAGTGGGGAAGACAAGCTCTCCGGTGAGTCAGATGGCTGGCTGCAGCTCCTGCCTGACATCAGTGGAGCAGGTGACCGTGTTACAAGGCTGCAGTGGTGAATACTAATCTGCAGAAAGCAGCTTCTACTAACTGAGCACATAGCACGTTCCATGCCTTATGTTGGGTGTAGTACAAACACGGCATCATATAAAATCTGCTGATAGTAATTCTATTATTCCCGTCTTACATCTGAGAAACCTGAAATCCTGCAAGGTTAAGTAACACAGCCAGAAAGGAAAGGAGCCTGTATTCAAACACAGGTTTGCACTGATGTGAAAGAAAAGCAGTGAAGAAAATCGTTATTGGAATCCTGTTTCCTTCCTGTGAACCGGAAATTCAAGAGTTAGAAGCAACCTTGGTAAGGGAATTGCACTAAGCTTGTTGTCTTCACATCGCCTGAAAAATAATGTCACAGATGAGTAGACGCCAACACAAGAGAACATGGTGTCCTGGGACTTGATTTGTCTGCATTTGAAGGGTATGGATTCATGATAATGAATATATGGAACCCAGGGGGATGCTTTTAATTTGCTAACTATGATAACGGATCCCTGGCCCTTAGCAGCAAAACTTGCTGTTTGTCCCAGGGCTACCCTCACGATGTGCGTGTTTTGTTCCATGTTTGCTACCATAAGGGGCATCATTACCGACCGAGCAGCTCCCTAGGACTGAAATAACTGAGCTGCCTATTTGACTGAAATTAGTCTCCTGACTTCTGGTCCAGTGTCTGCCTCCCTGCCCCTCTCTCCTTCCTTCCCTCTAACACTTACCACATCTTTCTAGTTCTACTGAATCATTCCTCAGTATCTCCTGATACACCCAGACTTGGAGATACGAACAAAAGTGCAACGTTGAACCATGCTGGATCCACAGCCTCTCAAACAGGAAAGAAGATGTCCTTGCGAGAGGAAGCAGGTAGATGAGCTGACTCTTCTCTGGCCCCATTAGAGTTCTCTCACGGGAAGTCCCACTGCCATTTACACGCCAGCCCCTGCTAGTCGTCATTTTATGGCTCTGGTCAAGTACTGAAGAAATAAATTATTCTCTCGATCCCTTTAACATAGATGAGCTGTATTACTACCTTACTTATGCCGGAGTTTCTCCAGTTTTACTGAGTGGCCAGAAGCACCCAGTGGGCTTGTTAAAGCACAGATTACTAGTCCCTACCCCAGACTTACTGATTGGGTAACTCTGTAACGTGGCCTAAGTATTGGATTTTGAACAAGTTCCCAGGCGATTCTGATGTTGCTGGTCTGGTGATCACATGTTAGAAACCACTATGATACGCTAAGGTGTTCGGAAAAGAAGCATGGAAAAATCAGAACAACTGATGTTCCCCATAATGGCGGTTCCCTGATCCTGCTATGGGTAAGCATTCTAGTACGCCTTCCCATCCTAGTTGTTCCCACAGCCTCTGAGAGAACCAGAAGTCACCCCTTTGGTTCTGGACCCAAGCTTCATATTAAAATTACTTGGAGAGCTTATTAAGAAATACTCAAAAAGTTACTCAGCATCACTGATCGTCAGGGAGATGCAAATCAAAACCACAGTGAGATGCCACCTTACACCTGTCAGGATGGCTAAAATCAAAAACGCAAGAAACAATAAGCATTGATGAGGATGTGGAGAAAGGGTAACCCTCTTGCACTGTTGGTGGGAATACGAATGAGTGCAGCCACCAGGGAAAACAGTATGCAGTTTCCTCAAAAAATTACAAATAGAATTCTCCAGCGATTCCATTACTGGATATTTACACAAAGAAAATGAAAACACGAATTTGAAAAGATATATACACCCCTGTGTTTGTTGCAGAATTGTTTACAGTAGCCCAATCGTGGAAGCAACCCAAGTGTCCATCAATAGATGAATGGATAAAAAGATCATTCGGCCATAAAAGAATGAAATCTTGCCACTTGCAACAACGTGGATGGATCTAGAGAATATCATGCTAAGTGAAACAAGGCAGAGAAAGACAAACGCCATATGATTTCATTCACATGTGGAATTTAAGAAGCAAAACACATGAAGAAAATAGAGACAAGACACAGATGCTTAACTAACTGCAGAGAACAAACCCGTGGTTACCAGAGGGGAGCTGGGGGTGGGGTGGTTGGGGTGGGAGAAATAGGTGAGGGGGATTAAGAATACACTTATTGTGATGAGCACTGAGTACGTATGGAATTGTGGAATCACTATATTGTATACCTGAAGTTAATATCACAGTGCATATTAATTAAACTGGGATAAAAAAGAAAAAGAAAAAGGAAAAGGAGATACTCACTGTTCAATCATCTGGCCTGTTGCAGTGGTACAAATGTGTGTGTGTGTGTGTGTGTGTGTGTACACAGTTTTTTAGAGTATTTATTTTGAGAGAGAAAGCATGAGCCGAGGAGGGGCAGAGAGAGAGAGAGAAGAGAGCAAGAACCCCAAGCAGGCTCTGCGTTGCCAGTGCGGAGTCCCACGCGAGGCTTGAACTCATCAACTGGGAGATCATGACCTGAGCCAAGTGGGAGGCTTAACCTACTGAGCCACTCAGGGGCCCCACAGTGGGACATTTTTTAACCTCACTGCCAGCTGAACCTCTTCCCATGTGCAGCCAGGATGTGGTTAAGCTGCAAACACATCTAAGAGGGCCCAGGTGTGCAGGCGCCCAGTGCTTTCCTGGGCTCGGCGAGGGCGCGAATATCGGAGGCTTCCCAGGCGGAGGCTCAGTTTCACTGGGGTGTAATTCGCTGCTTAGAGATGCTGTTTCCCTAAATGATGACACAGTGGAAGACTTCAGAAGGAGCTCCTGCGGCAGCCCCTCCCTGCTCAGTACATAGCTACTCTGAGAAGCTGCTATCTTATACTATGTCGGAAATAGCAGAAGGAAAGCCAATGAATCACCAGAACAGTCATTAGTAAAAGTTTATCGTGCGCACAAGTACCGTTCTTGAACCAGGGGCCCTCAAACCAAGCATGGAATGAGACTCGGGGGTATATTTTTAAAAAGCACCTTATATAGGGAGGGGGGTAGCCACTGTTCCTTTTCCCTAGTGATTAGTTATCATTTTAGTTTTCTTAAATGATAGGGAATAGTTCGTGGTTATCTCATCAATTTGGGGAAACAGTTTCATGAGGCCTAAGCAGGAAATGAAAGTCCGTCTTGCAAAATCAGCTAAATTAAGCTTTGTACGTGAGACTGTACTGGTTTTGTTAGCTTCGGGAATTTTCAAGGCTACTCTCCACTTGTTTTTGATTTTAACAAGTGCAATGCCACGCCCATCCGTAGACCCATAAGCACCCCTGGAAGCCAGGTGCAGTTGGGCGTTTAAAGGAACTGATGAGGCAGTTCTCCGATTTCGTCCTCCCTCCAGCCCGCTTTTAAGGTGAGCTTTCTCTAGCGGCTTCCTCCTCTTTGATCCCTTTCCCCCCCCCCCCCCCCCCCCCAGGGGGGGGGGGGGCAGCAGGGATGGGAACAGCTAACTTCACGTCAGGAAACGGAGCATCAGGTAAGCCCTTTCCTCATTTCCGTTTTTATTCCGGATGTTTCTGACCACAAAGCCTCCTCCTTTTTAAAATGTTAATAGCATCTCTCTATTCTGGTTTCCCTGGCACTTACTATGTGTCAGTGCTTTCCCAGGCTGTGGCGTTCATTGTTTCACCTTGTATTTATATTTGTATTTGGTTACTGATCCAGATGATTAGTATCTTATAATTAGTATCTTATAATCAATCTAATGAGTCAGTTTTTGGTAGTATATTATCTACACAAAAGCTAGGGGAACTTTCTTAAAGACTGGATTCGCAAAAACACCAGCCTCTTCACACTTCTTTGCTTTTTATAAACCATTTAAGACAGAAATATTCTAATCGATATTACATCTATAAATGAATTTTAAAGGGGTGCCTGGGTGGCTCTGTCAGTTAAGGGTCCGACTTCAGCTCAGGACATGATCTCCTGGTTCGTGGGCTCGAGCCCCGTGTCGTGCTCTGTGCTGAGGGCTCAGAGCCTGGAGCCTGCTTCGGATTCTGGGTCTCCCTCTCTCTCTGCCCCTCCCCCACTCATGCTTGCTCTCTCTCTCTTTCTCAAAAATAAATAAACTTTAAAAAAAATTATAAAATAAATGAATTTTAGAGTTTCCTCTGACAGGAATAATAATTTAGCAGAACATTGTTAAAACTGGATAAAATATCAGGATGAAAAGAAAACCAAGATGGATATATCATAGTTTTTGCTAACATTTGGTGAGAAAGTTAATGCACAAAACTTCATAGCCTTTAAATATCAGATATTATAATAATGGCTATAACAATATAGGTTGTCTTTTAAATATGTAAGGACAATGAAATTTTCAAAATCAACCTGGAAAGGGAACTAAGGGAAAATGTAAACTTTTTTTTAAGTTTATTTAATTTATCTTGAGAGAGAGAGACAGAGAACACACAGGAAGGGCGGAGAGAGTTCCAAGCAGGCTCTGCACGCTGAGTGCAGAGTCCGATGCGGGGCTCAAACTCATAAACTGCGAGATCATGACCTGAGCTGAAATCAAGAGTCAGATGCTCAATTGACTGAGCCACCCAGGAGCCCCAAAATGTAAACATTAAAAAAATTTTTTTAACTGTGTAATTAAATATGGTGCCAATATTTATAATTTCATATTAATCAGGAATTCTGGCTTTTAAAACATCTGTTATTTCTTAGGGAGCCTGGGTGGCTCAGTTGGTTAAGCTTCTGACTTCAGCTCAGGTCATGACCTCATGGTCCGTGAGTTTGAGCCCCACGTGGGGCTCTGCGCCCACAGCGCAGGGTCTGGAGCCCGCTTCGGATTCTGTGTCTCCCTCTCTCTCTGCCCCTCCCCTGCTCATGCTCTGTCTCTCTCTCTCAAGAATAAACATTAATAAATCATCTATTATTTCTTTAGACCAGCAATGATAAAGTAGATTATGAGATCAAATACCTATAACTATTTATAAAACCTGCATTAAGGCAAGATTTAACGTTTTTTATTATTTCTTTGACTTGCCCTTGTGTCTAGTAATATAAATAAAAAAATATAATTTTAATGGCGATAGGAGCTAGAAAGAATATAATTCACTTTTAGAATAACTCCAATAGACATAATTGTTCAATTGATTTAAAGTTAGTAATTGAGTGTTATTTCACATACATTAAGTCATGAATACCAAAGGTATTGTTAAAATATTTCCATAATGACTGATTGTCATAATTTCCATAAATGACTATTATTATTAAACTTCATTATGTAATGAATGATTTTGTGGCACTGCCTTTTTTACATATCTGTTTTAAGATGCAATTCTCTTTTGAGATGATTTTCCTCCCAAGGTTTATTCAAGTTTAATTTGCGCTCATTACTTTTCTTTATGGATTATATTTATTAATGAAAGTGCAGCATGGACACTTCTCTCTAAATTGAAAATTACAAATTATTACCTTAAGCAAAATTTGAAATATCAAGTGCAAATGAATCAGGACACTATTAAATTTTAGCTTGTTCTTCAAGCTTTTCACGGGTCAAACAATATTCTCCTGCCAATGGCTTATACAACGCTCATACAATAAATGAGTCAAAGGTTATAATTTGTCTAAAACTTCAGTTGTTTAGGGGCGCCTGGGTGGCGCAGTCGGTTAAGCGTCCGGCTTCAGCCAGGTCACGATCTCGCGGTCCGTGGGTTCGAGCCCCACGTCGGGCTCTGGGCTGATGGCTCGGAGCCTGGAGCCTGTTTCCGATTCTGTGTCTCCCTCTCTCTCTGCCCCTCCCCCGTTCATGCTCTGTCTCTCTCTGTCCCAAAAATAAATAAACGTTGAAAAAAAAAATTTAAAAAATAAAAATAAATAAAGAAACTGCTCATAGAAATATAAATGAGATCATTTATAATGAAGAAATCACTTGTATAACATATTGATGATGTGTGATGCATGAAAGTTGTTCCATTCTATTTAAGCATTCACTTATTTATTCAACAAATATCTGTGAACACTTATGATGCAAGAGCACTCTGGTAGGCACCAAAGATACACTGTGAATGAGAGAGACTTAGTCTCTGCCTAATGGAGTGTAGATGCTAATACTCCATAGTTTTTACCTCCCCTGCTTCCTTTCTTTATAGAACTGGTCTGTTTTGTCCTGTTGATGAGAACACATTTGATCAGCGGTATCCCTGCCTGAGAAGTGGCCTGTTAGTTCTCAGAAATGACGTTGACAACAAGAGATCTAATTACATGATTGAACTCAATAGTTAATGCAGTTAATCCATCAGTTAACTGGATATCTTTGAAAGTGAAATGATACCAAGCATTTCCCCTGTCTCTGGGGATGCTCTAATGACCAAGACAGAAAATGCCCTAATCGCTGGTAAAACCCGCTGGACAAGAGGGGCCTTACACAACCACAGATAATCAAAGGGTTAGAAGTGGGTCAAGGTGAGAAGTGGACATCAGTGGATTTTTCAGAGGGAGTAGGGGGAGGGGAGAATCAGGTCCTTCTTGAAATCTTTTTCAGGCATTTGCTTTGGAGCGCACCAAACATCTCATTTGCAGATAATGAGTGAGCAGTTAGGTAACTCCGTTTGAATTCTGGCTCGCCTACCTGCTAACTCTGGGAACTTGAGCACCTCTCTGATGATCTAAGCCTCCTTTTTCTCATTTGTGAAGTGGTGATTATAATAGCAATTACCTTATGGGGCATTCATGAGGACTAAATGCTGCAGTTAGGGTGCTCACCCTTAAGGTTAGCACATAGTAAGGGCTCAAAACATTTCAGTCATTAAGTCATGATCATGAGTATCATATGGGCCTAGACATCAGAAGGATTGTCTCGATTAAAAGTATGGGTTTCAGGATCTTGGACCCACAGCTGACACTCAGTTGTACGAGGAGGTGAAAAGGTTAATCGACAGTGGAGATAGAACAAAATCAGAGCTCGGTACTGATCATAAATGGTATGTGATGAGTAGTTAGGGAAGGACACTAAGAGGAAGCATCAGAATAAATTGGAGGAAAACAGAAAGTGATGCTACTTGGAAAACACTGATTTCAGGAGGATGAAGTGACCACCTCTGTCAAGTGCTCCCGAGAGGTCATCTGGGGAATAAAAGCCATACTTTGGATGTATGACTTTGGAGTTGACTGTGATCTCAGTTGATAATGTCTCAGAGAAGCAATGGGCAGAAGTTAGATGGGAATGGAATAAGGATCGGAGTGGAAGCTGAAGAAATGGAAGAAACTATTATAGATTACTCTGTTGAGATATTGGATTGTGAGATTTAAAAAGCAGAGAAATAGTCTAATGTATTGGGTAGTAATTTTTTTTTTGTTAGAAACATGAGCCTTTTTAATGCTGATGAGTAGAAAGGTAGAGTTGGAAATTATAGGGCAGAAAGGATACAACCAGATTTTCTGAATGTAGATGGTTGAGTTGGTTAGGATAGGATGGGGTCACCTTTTCTATTGCAGTAAGATGGGAGGAAGGCCAGATGCATGCTGGGGCAGGTATCTTTTCCCATCAAGAGCAAGACTGTTGCTCTTCTGGGAGGTGGATTTTGGATAGAGAGGAACAATGGATTATTGTAGGGCAAGAAAGCTGAAATGGTGGATGTTGGCACTTAAACTCAATGGCAAGAGAGGTGGCAGAGATTATCCAGTGACGGGCTGGAAAGTCATGATGGACTGACAGAACAGGTGCATGTAGTGGATCAAAGAAGCAGATCAGCTGGAAGAATAAGAATTTGTGTTTAATGAGTCATTTGGGCTTAATCAAACATATCTTAAATCATCACAACTAAAGGTTAGTGCTTAAGATTATATATTTTTCATACCTATGAGAGATATGAAAGACACTGAAAATTCCTTGTCAATTTTGTGGGAGTGGAGCAGAAACCTGATAATTTGAGTAGAAAATGTGACCTGACAGAGGCCTTTTCTCTCCCAAATTCCACACAGCAGGGGTGTCAAAGCTAGTAAAGCCTTAATTTCACCCTTCAGTGTCTCATAAGGCTAAAAACTTCAATTCTGACCAAATGGATGGAAAGGCTGTGGAAAGAGTTTTCTACCTGAAATGGAACAATTTCATCCTTCTGCTGAGTTTTCCACTTTACAAAAGTATCAGTTTTCCAAGAGACTGCCTTTGCATTGGTTTTACTGGGGAAGGAAAGTGGCTTTTATGGAAGCCCCTGCTGGTGGAGGCTCCAAAGCTTCAGTTTTCCTCAGTGAAGCAGGAGCACCGGGAAACTTGAGCTTGCTAAGCAATAAAAGCAGTTGCTATTTCAACTTTAAATTCTACTAAGGCAACTTTTCATCTTGCTTAAAAATTTCTGGAAGTTAATGACTATCTCACGACTTAATTTGATTTGAAAATTGCAAGCATCAACTTTCTCAATAGCTTCTAAGTATTTTAGAGAATGAGTTTCTGATAATCTGTTAAAAAAAAATTGGGGGAGGACTCCCTTTGCTAGACCAAGTGCAGTTAAAGTATTGGGACATAATTTGGCTAGTAAATGTGAACACCGTGTGTGTGTGTGTGTGTGTGTGTGTGTGTGTGTGTGTCCCATACCTAAAAATCACCATATCTACCCTATGTTTAATATTTTTGTGATAAAATTTGTAACTATAATTACCACACGACCCTATGAATCAAAAGAGAAATTGTGTTACTTTCTAGACCAAAATTAAGTTTTTGTTTGGGCTTGTAGTTTTTCATTTCGTTCTTCCTTCATTTCTTCTCTGTCATCCCAAGTTTCCTAGGAATGAATTTGATCATCACACAGACCTTGCGAAAGATCTACAAGCAAACATAGGGCAAGGCAATTTGTAAAGGGTTCCAGATACTTTCACATTTCTGTGACGTAGAAGTATGTGAGAGGTATATGGATGCTTTTGTAGGCTATTCTTTATCACAGTTCTCAGGATACTAGTAAAAGCAAATCTCATTGACTTATTCTCCTTATAGTTTAATATACAATAAATCATTAATAGTAGATGTCACAAGGAAAATCAGTAAATGGCATTGTTGCACACCAGTGCTGTGGTCATGCAGATTAGACACCTAAGCCAGAGAAAGATGGTGCTGCAATTAAGGATGTGCTGAGTTCCTCATGTCATGGGCTCTGGGCTGCTGTGTCTACTGGGCAATGACTTTTTTAATCAATGTGAAGACAGCATTTGAGCTGCTTGCCAGAACCGCCAACTTGTTTAAATAAATGTTAAGGGTCAAAAATGTTAGTACCAGTGGGAGGATTTTCTTTGAAAATTGTCAGAATGTAAGTTTTGGATGGTTACCTTAATTTTCTGTCCCACAAATGGATCTTTGGGTAAATTTAGGGTCATTACATTAGTAAAGTCTGGTTAAAAAGTGAATATTAGGGATGCCTGAGTGGCTCAGCTGCTCGAGTGTCGGACTCTTGATTTTGGCTCAGGTCATGATCTCACAGTTCCTGAGATTGAGCCCCACTTTGGGCTCTGTGCTGGCAGGGCAGAGCCTGCCTGGGATATTTTCTCTCCCCCTCCCCCTCCCCCTCCCCC
>NW_024412397.1:8817777-9042548 GCF_014898765.1 Herpailurus yagouaroundi | reverse complement strand
TCATGTTCTGTCTCTCTCTCTCTCTAAAAATAAATAAACACTAAAGAAATTTTTAATTTAAAAAGTGAATACTAATCAGGTGCCATGTCAAGAAATTTACAGAAAACACAGCATCACAATAGCAACTATATACACACGTAAGACAAACATTTTTTTTTAGTAATGAGCAAGTGATTTATTTGAAAGGTTTATTCGATTTAAGCTACTAGAGAATTCTCCAATTATTCTGATCTTTACTTTATACCACATATTTCACTTCAAGGCATGATCAGTAAATTCAGGGTTTTATTTTATTTTTGCATTTCAATAATTTGGCCACCTTAAAATTTAAAGTAGGTTTTACAGTTTGTTTTTGAGTGTATCTGTTTTCTTAGACACAATGTAAATTCTTGGCAGAGATTTTTCTTGGGCTTATTTTAATTTACCACCACTTCTGTAGACTCAGGAAGTCAAAGAATCACTTGTAGACAATAAATTCGCACCCTTAAGTGATGTATACTATTAAGCTGAATATTTGTCACACTCGTGAAGCTATAATGAATGAATTAGATAATCTGCTACACTAATCTACCAATTGAAAGGATGCCATAAATTATCATTAGTTGAGAGAATTTCAGCTGACTCTTCAGGTGTCTATATATTTGAAAAATTAAAACAATTGGTAGAAAATGTTCATTAACAAAAATTTAATTGTTGAAACTAATACAATTATGTAATACAATTATGTAATATTTCATTACATAATTATATCAGAAGGCAGTTTGTATTCAGGCAGCATTCATTGTGTTTATAACCTACTGCTTAATTTAAAATTTTAAAATAATTATGTTACTTTGCATTTATATAATCTACAGAAAATGATGCAGTTATTTTTTGATCAAAACTAAAATAAACATGAACTTAAAAGATTCTAAATTAATCTCCTTTTGATAGGTTTCTGTTTTTTTTTTTTTTTGCAGAAACACAAAGTGGACTTTTCAGACAGCAGAATATTTTCACTACCACATTTATACGATGTATATAAAGTAAGAAATACCCAGTCTTTGTAGATCCTGTGAAGGGAATGGCTTTGTAGAGAGCTCTGAGGACAGTAAGCTTACTGCAATTATTGGGCAATAATTAAGCCCCTCAGTACCGCCCCACCCCCCCATCTTATGTTTGTTTTGAAGGGAGTTCTGTGACTGAATGGATAAACTAATAGTCTGAGGATACTGTGGTCAGCCTTTATCTTTCAAAGGGAAATATGATCTGTAAGTCACTATTATCTAGTGAAATTCTTTAGTTTTTGTTTTGTATACAAAGGATTTTAGTGTTTGTTATCAATTTTTACCAACTGTTGGATTCTTTAGCTAAGCAGGCAAAGTATACTATTGCATTTTGTATGAATACATTTTTAAGACCTTCGTATTACTTAGGATAGGCTAAATTGTTATCACATATTGGACCCAAAATGTACAACGGGTCAGCATATTGGAATTTACGTTGTGTTCTTAAAGCCATTTAATTGACCCCTGACACCTTCCATTTATCTTTTTATGACTCCGTAGGGCATGCATTCTCAATATGAGCCATATCATCCGAGGGGGTAAAAATTATGAGTTTTCTTTTTTTTGGGGGGGGTGGTGGTAGGGGTGGGGGAAGGGGCAGGAATGACAACAATTTTAGGTATTATAATAGTCTGTGGTCCTCCAAAGGACCACAGTATGTAAACAGATATATAGCACAGTATTTTCATGGTATTACAATTTTACGGTAAGGATTATGAAAAGAACAAGTCTAAAACCATCCCTTGGGAAAAGTAATAACGGGAAGAAGTCTTGAGAACCTGTTCCTAGGGCCTCGCTTTTGTTTTTTGCTTCCATTTGACAGAAGATAGTAGAAGACTATGTGTAGAAGGGCTTTAAGACCAAGTATGAGAGTGGTTGGAAACACTCCCACGGAAAATGACTAAAATACAGTCACATGACTGCAGCTAACTTCAAGGGAAGCTGGGAAATGTAGTCTAGTTGTGTGTAGGAGTAAGACCAACATGTTTTAGTGAATGGCCAGTGATCTTTAAATTCCAGTTCACAGGTGTGTACCTATCACAGAGTGAAAGTTCAGTGAGTGTTTTCTGAACTGTTTGCTGAGCTGATGTATGGATCGCCATGTCAGCTTCTTGTGACGTAACTCAGATCCCAGCTCTGTGGATCTTGTCAGTGGATTGTTGGCCAGTTATGGAGAATTGTGAATCCATTTGACTTTTATGGGATTCTTCTTTATTCAGTGTTGATAGTATGCAATCTAGCAGAATTTCTGTGAATTTAGGCTTTTGCTGTGTCTATTCTTTTTGTACAAAATTATTTTGACATTTAAATACGAATTTCTTATTATATAAAGTGACTTATTACTAATCTATAAATAACTTGATTTTTTTAATGCTTTTTGAGCAACTGCTTGTATAGACATATGGTAAGGTTTGTTTTTGTTTTTGTGGTTTTTTTTTTTTTTGAAGGGAGAAGCAGTACTTTCTTTACAATAACCAAGTGACAAAATTGTTTATAGCATAATGTAGCTTGGGATTGCTTATGTTGGAGAGGACTATAGATAAAGACTACCTTAAAATGTATACTGGATGCGTACAATTGTAGTGAATTCTTTGGATTAGAATTTCTTTCTTCTTCATTCCATTTTACATAACACGATCTTCTGAATAAATTCCTAGAGACTAACCTATTCGTTTCAAAAATTACTTAGCTCAGAATTAGATTTGAGGTAATAGGGCTTGGGAAGAAGAAAACATTAAAAACACTGTCATGACAAGGAAGAAACTTTGGTTCTAGACTTCACCGTGAAACAAGAAGATCATTAAACCACTCTGTCTCTTAACTTTCTTGTAAATAAGTGGAGAGCCTTCCTTAGCTAAATCTTTCCCCCACTTGGGTAAACTCTATAATTTCTTCTGCTTTATTTACAAATCGTATAGAAAGGCTTCTCTATTTCTAAATCTCCTTTCTGCTCTTAAGTGATAACACATATTAGTTTAATGTCCACCGGGCATCTTGAGAACAGACACAGAGTCTTATTTGTTGAACAAGTATTCATGTCGGTATTTTTCAGCTGAAATTATAGTGCACATTCACTTTGTATTTTTTCATTTTTGCCCCGTGTATGTTGAGTGATTACCATCTCTTTTACTCTATGTTAAGAATTTTTAAAGTATTATTTGCTCCTCAAAATCTGAAGAAGACATTGCTCTTTTACTGTTTCCATTTCACAAAGGAGAAAATTGAGGAGGAAGAATGAGTGATCCAAAGCTTGTCAGTAGAGAGCCAGATTTAGATCAGGGCCAGCTGACTCCATAGGTCACCTCCCTACAAGTGGAAACTGTCCTCCATACCTGGCCATAAGCATTTATAACAAAGGAAAATCTCATGGTTTTGCTAATTTGTCCACAGTTTGACATTGAATTTTAAGGAAATTTATTGTTACCTATCATTAAGAATTTTTTCCAAAGTGTTTGGAGACCAAATAGTCTGAATGTTAAGCATAATTATAATTTTTATTTCCTATCTAAAACATTTCTAGATATCTTAACATCAGTTTGACTGGTAACATTTGACTTTCTTGAAAAGTAGATAATTTTGATGGGGCATGAAGCCAAATCTACAGGGCCTGATATTGGGGCAGTCATTGATGAATTTGAAAAACTGTGGGCAAAATACCTGATGAGTATATATACAATTGTTAACTGCAAAGCTCTGATTTCCTCAGACTCTTCAAGAATATTCTGTGATGGATTAGTGGAACTATCAGTTTAAAAACTGGCCATAGGGGCACCTGAGTAGCTCAGTCAGTTAAGTGTCTGACTTCGACCGGGTTGTCATCTTGTGGTTCATGAGTTCGAGCCCCGCATCGGGCTCTGTGCTGACAGCTCAGAGCCAGAAGACTGCTTCTGATTCTGTGTCTCCCTCTCTCTGCCCTCCCCATTTCGTCTCTCTCTCTCTCTCTCTCTCTCTCTCTCTCTCTCTCAGAAAATGAATAAACATTTTTTAAAAAGGTTTTATAAAAAAACTGGCCATGTGACAGTGTCAGCCTTTATTACAATCCTATCAGTTTCAAATTGTAGAAGTGCATGTGTTGTAATTCCTATAGCATGATAATGTAAATACAATTAGGATAATTCCCACTAGTTGAAACTCATAACCCCCTTAATCTGAATTTTAAAAAGTTAACCAAAGGAAAACAATTGAAGAACAAAGGCATAAGCAAGTCAAACAAAAATCCATAAAAATGTGATTTCTATCTACTACTGGTGTTTTCTAAAGGAATATTTGAGAGCCAGAAAGGTATTTATGTTACAGTAACTGAAAGTAGGCTTCTCTGTAGGTGAAGCAGTAGTCCTTTTTCACATGACACTAGATAAATGTCCTTTCACCTATGATTAGTTATTACTGATGAAGAATCATGTCACCAAAGCAGCTGGTGTCTACCGTGCCCACATCTTCACCAGCAGGGAACAAAGTATGTAGGATCTATCCTTCGCATAGAAAAGTAATTTAAATGTTTTCCTGTAGTGAGAAATCATTTGGAAAACACTTTAAGTTTTCAATTTTAAATTAAGATGACTTACCTTCTATGAAAGTTGTTGGCAAACTATCTTTAAGGAAGCTAAGTTTTTGATCATTAGAAAATTTATCAGTTCAGCTTTCTTGATTTCTTTGGCGAACTGGATAGTTCTCTTAAATAAGGAATACAAATATTCAGTAATTTCTTTTGAACTTCTTTTTCAAAAGTAACTTTTATTGTAGCATGGATATGATCCGTTTGTGTCAAGAAGCTGTATTTAAAATGGGCTATCATTGGGGGGCCTGGGTGGCGCAGTCGGTTAAGCGTCCGACTTCAGCCAGGTCACGATCTCGCGGTCCGTGAGTTCGAGCCCCGCGTCGGGCTCTGGGCTGATGGCTCAGAGCCTGGAGCCTGTTTCCGATTCTGTGTCTCCCTCTCTCTCTGCCCCTCCCCCGTTCATGCTCTGTCTCTCTCTATCCCAAAAATAAATAAACATTGAAAAAAAAAATTAAAAAAAAAATGGGCTATCATGAATTAATTAATTCTACTCATGATGGTTTCTGAGGACCTTTAATATTTTTGACCTCTAGGAAAATAGATTTCTTTGACCTAGGCCTTTAATTGAGGGAAAATCTTATATCTGTCCTAGAAGGTAATACTTTTTATTCATGTATGAAAAATATTCAGTAACTAGAAGTCAGGTGGTAATTAATGAAAAATGGCAGGGTCTTTGTTTTTTGTCAGAAAATACACTCCAAATACATTTCATAATATACTGATGATGTTTATGTAAAGTTTTAAATGTCTCTCATATTTTTGTTCATTCAACCAATATTTATTTAATGCCTCCTTATGTAATACTCCATTTTAATATCTAGGTATAATTTAATGGAGGAAAATTGCCAAAAACAGACAAAAATATATATTTCCTATCTCAGTTAATAGTAATAATGCCTTTCCTCTAGTCTTTGAAATCAATCTTTACTCCTTGCTTTCTCTCATATACACATCCAATCCACTGCCATACTTTGTCAACTTTACTTTCAAATATATTCAGAATCCACTTTATACCATTTTCACTACCAAAAATATTATATACATATGTGAATATATACTTAATACATATCATATTTAATATATGATGCTTAACACATATTAATATAACCACTAATAAGAGTATATTCAAAAAGGCTATTAAATATCAAGGGAACAGAATAGAAAATCCAGAAATAAATTCATAATTATGTGGTCAACCAGTCTTTGGCAAAGCAGTTAAGAATATCCAATGGGAAAAAGATAGCTCTTCCACAAACTGGACAACAACATGCAAAAGAACTAAACTGGACCACTTTCTTACACCAGACACAAAAATAAACCCAGAATGATTGAAAGACCTAAATGTAAGCCCGGAAACTCCCCCCCCCCAAAAAAAAATCCTAGAAGAGAACACAGGCAATAATTTCTTTGATATTGGCCAAAGCAACTTTTCTTTCTAGATATGTCTACTGAGGCAAGGGAAACAAGCAAAAATAAACTATTGGGACTACTTCAAAATAAAAATCTTCTGCATAGCAAAGGAAACAAGCAACAAAACTAAAGGGCAACCGACAGAATGAGAGAAGGTATTTTCAAATGGCATATGTGATAAAAGGTTAGTATCCAAAATATATAGAGAAAATATAAAATTCAACCCTCAAAAAACAATCCAATTAAAACATGGGCAGAAGTCATGAACAGTCATTACTCCAAAGAAGGCATACAGATGGCCAAAAGACACATGAAAAGGTGCTCATCATCACTTATCAGGGAAATACAAATCAAAACTACGAGATATCCCCTCATACCTGTCAGTATGGCCAAAATCAACAACACAAGAAAACAAATATGCAGAAAAAGGAACACTTGTGCACTGTTGGTGGGATGCAAAGTAGTGTAGCCACTGTGAAAGACAGTATGGATGTTCCTCAAAAAGTTAAAAAATAGAACTACCTTACAATACAGCAATTGTACAAGTAGGTGTTTACCCAAAGAAGACAAGAACACTAGCTCAATGGAACCCGTGCACCCCTATGCCTATAGCAGCGTTATTTACAATAGCCAAGGTATGGAAGCCGCCCAAGTGTCCATTGATTGATGAATAGATAAAGAAGATGTGGTGTGTATATGCAGTGGAACATTATTCAGCGATAAAAAGAATGAAACCTTGCCATTTGCAACAACATGGATGGAGCTAGAGATTATAATGCTAAGCAAAATAAGTCATTCAGAGAAAGTCACCTACCATATGAATTGACTAATATGTGGAATTTAAAAAACAGGCAATGGGAAAAAAAGAGACAAATCAAGACGAGACTCTTAATTATACAGAACAAACTGATAGTTACCAGAGGGGAGGTGGATGGGGGGGATGAGTTAAATAGGTGATGGGGATTAAAGAGTGAACTTGTCATGATGAGCACAGGGTGACGTATGGAAGTGTTGACTATTATAAACTTGAAGCTAATAAAACACTCTATGCTAACTGGGAATTAAAACTTAAAAAATGTTTTTTTTTTTAAGTTTATTTTGAGAGAGTGAGAGTGCAATGGGGGGGGGGGGGGTAGAGAGAGAGGGAGAGAGAGAGCAAGCCAAGCAGGCTCCGTGCTATCAGCACAGAGCCTCACCAGGGCTCCATCTCATGAGCTGTGAGATGACAACTCGAGCTGAAATCGAGAGTCTGACGCTCAACCGACTGAGCCACTTAGGTGTCCCTAAAATAAAAACTTTTAAAAAAGGCTACTGGGGTACCTGAGTGGCTCATTCTGTTGTGTCCAACTTTGGCTCAAATCATGATCTGGCGTTTCACGAGTTTAAGCCCTGCTTCAGGCTCTGTGCTGACAGCTCAGAGCCTGAAGCCTGCTTCAGATTCTGTGTCTCCCTCTCTCTCTGCCCCTCTCCTGCTCGCTCTCTCTCTCTCTCTCTCTCTCAAAAGTGAACATTAAAAAAATTTTAATAGAAAAGCTATTGAATTCAATAAAATAGTAATTAAAGATTTTATATTTTCCTTCCTTTCTCCTGAAGTAACTAGTTAGAGATTCAGTTATTTTATATATTCTTTATTTTATAGGTTCTTCATTTTACAGAAAATATATGAAATAAATATGTATATTATATTTTCAACTTAAAAATAATGGTTTCATTTTAGTTTTTTAATAATTAAACCTTCCTGGGGCGCCTGGGTGGCGCAGTCGGTTAAGTGTCCGACTTCAGCCAGGTCACGATCTCGCGGTCTGTGAGTTCGAGCCCCGCGTCGGGCTCTGGGCTGATGGCTCAGAGCCTGGAGCCTGTTTCCGATTCTGTGTCTCCCTCTCTCTCTGCCCCTCGCCCGTTCATGTTCTGTCTCTCTCTGTCCCAAAAATAAATAAAACGTTGAAAAAAAAAATTAAAAAAAAAATAATTAAACCTTCCTAATGATAATGTAATATGTAGAAAATAGACAAAAGAACAATATTAGTAATATTTTTGCATTTATATCTCACATTTTTTTCAAGTGACAAAAGTCAGCTTATTGTATATGGCTATTATATAGGAATATAAGTCATCCAAGTAAGTAATTGATACTTCTGAGCTTATAGTTCTGAGCTAGGAAATAAATGTTTCTGCCTACCAAATGTTGACTTTGTTTTTCTCATTTCAGGGGATTTATTTCTGTTAGTTAATTCCTTTCTTAAAAAGGGAAAGATTGCATATTAGACATCTTTGTACATATTTTCAAATGCAATTTACATTTTTTTTTACCTTTTCAAGGGTACTTTTTAATGTAGTTCACCATAAATATAGGAGGAACAATGTTTCTATCATGCTAAGCACTGTACTTGATGATGATATCTTCTTGATGTTGATAGATCTAACAGTCAAGTTTTCTCTCTAAACCAAGAATTTGCCAGCTTCCAATTGATGGCTGAAATAAATGATATTCTTAGTTTTTTGGTAGAGAGAAAAGCTATTTTTACTATATAAGACACATATCATATGCTAGAAGTTACTGCTAGATTAAAATAAATTTTAGAAGGTTAGAATAGATAATAGAGGTCACGAATGATGAATTTTTTCATTATATTTTCCTTTTACATTTAAGTGAAATGTCTCCTCATCTTATTTATTATGTTTCCTTTTTAACAGATTAAACTGTAATGAAATTAACCCAATGCACTGAACATTCAGGCTCCTAATATTCTATGATTAAGTGGCAATATTAGATGATTCACTTCATTAAAGTACATAAACCCATGAGTAATAATCAGTTGAACATGTGGGCTTGCCAATTTTTTTCCTTCTACATTTTTTGCCTACTACAAAATATATTCAGTGATCATATTGACAACATTATTTCTAACATAATCTGATTAGTTTGGTTTCGATTTTTCCAGATCAAAATTCAGACACTGTCTTTCCAGTTTTCCATTTTTTTAGATATTATGATACAAACAAGAAATGTTAGAGAATATGAAGTAAGGAGATTCAGAAATATTTTTTTAATTTTTTCTAAATATTTATGTATTTTTGGGAGAGCACAAGTGGGGGAGGGGCAGAGCGAGGGGGACAGAGGAGGGGAAGAGGGCTCTGTGCTGACAGGCTGACAACAGGGAGCCTGATGCCCGCTCGACTCACACACTGGGAGATCATGGCCTGAGCTGAAGTCGGATGCTCAGCCAAGCGAGTCACACAGGCACCCCAATATTTTAAAATGTTTTTTAATGTTTATATATTTTGAGAAATGAGTAAGGACAGAGAGAGAGGGAGAGAGAATCCCAAACAGGCTCTATGCTCAGCACAGAGCACGACATGGGGCTCCATCTCATGACTACAAGATCATGTCCTAAGCCAATATCAAGAGTTAGGTGCTAAAGCGACTGAGCCACCCAGGCTCCACTAGAAATACTTTTTTTAATTAGTGAAATAGGGGTTGTACAAAGAGGCATAATGCTTTAAATGTATTTAATCTTCATTTATTGAATATTGAATATTGACAATAAGCCTTTATTATCACAAGTGTTTGTCACTTGGAAATATTTGTGTGTGTGTGTGTGTGAAATGGTTGAAATTTTCAAAGGTTTACAAGTAAAGCAGAACACATAGTTGTCACATGTTTTTTTTGTTTTTTGTTTTCGTTTTTGTTTTTCATTTGATTTGGTTCCATTTGTATTTTTCTTGTAATAGCCGAAAAGTATCCCACAGATGATTGTGTCCTTGTTCAGGCTCTTTCTTTGCATCACTGAATCACATTTCATGTAAGGAAAATCATCTTATGAAAGATAACATTTTACAGTCAGTTGCATGGAACACTCACTAACTTCTGATTATATATAAATTTGTTCTTAAAAGCCTCACGAAAGCTTATGATATAGAAGTCAATGAATTCTCTTTAACTTTCTGAGGAACCTCCTCCACACTGTTTTTCAGAGTGTCTGTACCGGTTTGCATTCCCACCAATAGTGTAAGAGGGTTCCCTTTTTCCACATCCTTGCCAACTTCTGTTGTTTACTGAGTTAATTTTAGCCATCCTCACAGGTGTGAGGTCGTATCTCATGGTGGTTTTGGTTTGTATTTCCCCGATGATGAAGCATCTTTTCATGTGTCTGCTGGCCATCTGGATGCCTTCTTGGAAAAGTGTCTGTTGATGTCTTTTGCCCATTTCTTCACTGAATTATTTATTTGGGGGGTATTGAGTTTAATAAGTCATTTATAGATTTTGGATACTAGCCCTTTATCTGATATGTCATTTGCAAATACCTTCTTCCATTCTGTTGGTTGCCTTTTAGTTTTCTTGATTGTTTCCTTCACTGTACAGAAGCTTTTTATCCTGATGAAGCTTTTATCCCTATAGTTTGTGTTTGCCTTTGTTTCCCTTGCCTCCAGAGATGCGTCTAGTAAGACATTGCAGCAGCTGAAGTGAAAGGGATTGCCACCTGTGTTCTCCTCGAAAAGAGGATGGTTTCCTGCCTCATATTTAGGTCTTTCATCCATTTTGAATTTATTTTTGTATATGGTGTAAGGAAATCCAGTTTCATTCTTCTGCATGTCGCTGTCCAGTTTTCCCAACACCATTTGTTGAAGAGACTGTCTTTTTTCCATTGGACGTTCTGTCCTGCTTTGTCGATTAGTCGACCATATAGCTGTGGGCCCATTTCTGGGTTCCCTATTCTGTTCCATTGACCTATGTGTCTGTTTTTGTGCCAGTACCATACTGTCCTAAGATAACAGCTTTGTAATACAGCTTGAAGTCCAGGATTGTGATGCCTCCAGCTTTGGTTTTCTTTTTCTGGATTGCTATGTCTATTCAGGGTCTTTTCTGGTTCCAGACAAATTTTAGAATTGTTTGTTCTAGTTCTCTGAAGAATGCTGGTGTTGTTTTGATAAGGATTTCATTGAATATGTGTGTGTATATGTGTGTGTGTATGTGTGTGTGTGTGTATGTGTGTGTGTGTATATATATTGCTTTGGGTAGTATAGACATTTTAACAATATTTGTTCCACCAACCATGATGCATGGATTATTTTTCCATTTCTTTTTTTTTCAATATATGAAATTTATTCTCAAATTGGTTTCCATACAACACCCAGTGCTCATCCCAAAAGGTGCCCTCCTCAATACCCATCATCCACCCTCCCCTCCCCTCCCTCCCACCCCCCATCAAGCCTCAGTTTGTTCTCAGTTTTTAAGAGTCTCTTATGCTTGGCTCTCTCCCACTCTAACCTCTTTTTTTTTCCTTCCCCACCCCCTTGGGTTTCTGTTAAGTTTCTCAGGATCCACATAAGAGTGAAAACATATGGTATCTGTCTTTTTCTGTATGGTTTATTTCACTTAGCATAACACTCTCCAGTTCCATCCACATTGCTACAAAGGCCATATTTCATTCTTTCTCATTGCCACATAGTACTCCATTATGTATATAAACCACAATTTCTTTATCTATTCATCAGTTCATGGACATTTAGGCTCTTTCCATAATTTGGCTATTGTTGAGAGTGCTGCTATAAACATTGGGGTACAAGTGCCCCTATGCATCAGTACTCCTATATCCCTTGGATAAATTGCTAGCAGTGCTATTGCTGGGTCATACGGTAGGTCTATTTTTAATTTTTTGAGGAACCTCCACAGTGTTTCCAGAGTGGCTGCACCAGTTTGCATTCCCACCAACAGTGCAAGAGGGTTCCCGTTTCTCCACATCCTCGCCAGCATCTCTAGTCTCCTGATTTGTTCATTCTGCCCACTCTGACTGGCGTGAGGTGATATCTGAGTGTGGTTTTGATTTGTATTTCCCTGATGAGGAGCGACATTGAGCATCTTTTCATGGGCCTGTTGGCCATCTGGATGTCTTCTTTAGAGAAGTGTCTATTCATGTTTTCTTCCCATTTCTTCACTGGGTTATTTGTTTTTTGTGTGTGGAGTTTGGTGAGCTCTTTATAGATTTTGGATACTAGCCTTTTGTCCGATATGTCATTTGCAAACATCCTTTCCCATTCCGTTGGTTACCTTTTAGTTTTGTTGGTTGTTTCCTTTGCTGTTCAGAAGCTTTTAATCTTCATAAGGTCCCAGTAGTTCATTTTTGCTTTTAATTTCCTACCTTTGGGGATGTGTCAAGTAAGAAATTGCTATGACTGAGGTCAGAGAGGTCTTTTCCTGCTTTCTCCTCTAAGGTTTGGATGGTTTCCTGTCTCACATTCAGGTCCTTTATCCATTTTGAGTTTATTTTTGTGAATGGTGTGAGAAAGTGGTCTAGTTTCAACTTTCTGCATGTTGCTGTCCAGTTCTCCCAGCACCATTTGTTAAAGAGACTGTCTTTTTTCCATTGGATGTTCTTTCCTGCTTTGTCAAAGATGAGTTGGCCATACGTTTGTGGGTCTAGTTCTGGGGTTTCTATTCTATTCCATCGGTCTATGTGCCTGTTTTTGTGCCAATACCATGCTGTCTTGATGATGACAGCTTTGTAGTAGAGGCTAAAGCCTGGGATTGTGATGCCTCCTGCTTTGGTCTTCTTCTTCAAAATTACTTTGGCTATTCGGGGCCTTTTGTGGTTCCATATGAATTTTAGGATTGCTTGTTCTAGCTTCAAGAAGAATGCTGATGCAATTTTGATTGGGATTGCATTGAATGTGTAGATAGCTTTGGGTAGTATTGCCATTTTGACAATATTTATTCTTCCAATCCATGAGCAGGGAATGTCTTTCCATTTCTTCATATCTTCTTCAATTTCCTTCATAAGCTTTCTATAGTTTTCAGCATACAGATTTTTTACATCTTTGGTTAGATTTATCCCTAGGTATTTTATGCTTCTTGGTGCAATTGTGAATGGGATCAGTTTCTTTATTTGTCTTTCTGTTGCTTCATTATTAGAGTATAAGAATGCAACTGATTTCTGTACATTGATTTTGTATCCTGCAACTTTGCTGAATTCATGTATCAGTTCTAGCAGACTTTTGGTGGAGTCTATCAGATTTTCCATGTATAGTATCATGTCATCTGCAAAAAGTGAAAGCTTGACTTCATCTTTGCCAATTTTGATGCCTTTGATTTCCTTTTGTTGTCTGATTGCTGATGCTAGAACTTCCAACACTATGTTAAACAACAGCGGTGAGAGTGGGCATCCCTGTCGTGTTCCTGATCTCAGGGGAAAAGCTGTCAGTTTTTCCCCATTGAGGATGATGTTAGCTGTGGGCTTTTCATAAATGGCTTTTATGATGTTTAAGTATGTTCCTTCTATCCAGACTTTCTCAAGGGTTTTTATTAAGAAAGGGTGTTGAATTTTGTCAAAGGCCTTTTCTGCATCGATTGACAGGATCATATGGTTCTTATCTTTTCTTTTATTAATGTGTTGTATCACGTTGATTGATTTGCGAATGTTGAACCAGCCCTGCATCCCAGGAATGAATCCCACTTGATCATGGTGAATAATTCTTTTTATATGCTGTTGAATTTGATTTGCTAGTATCTTATTGAGAATTTTTGCATGCATATTCATCAGGGATATTGGCCTGTAGTTCTCGTTTTTTACTGGGTCTCTGTCTGGTTTAGGAATCAAAGTAATACTGGCTTCATAGAATGAGTCTGGAAGTTTTCCTTCCCTTTCTATTTTTTGGAATAGCTTGAGAAGGATAGGTATTATCTCTGCTTTAAACGTCTGGGAGAACTCCCCTGGGAAGCCATCTGGTCCTGGACTCTTATTTGTTGGGAGATTTTTGATGACTGATTCAATTTCTTCGCTGGTTATGGGTCTGTTCAAGCTTTCTATTTCCTCCTGATTGAGTTTTGGAAATGTGTGGGTGTTTAGAAATTTGTCCATGTCTTCCAGGTTGTCCAGTTTGTTGGCATATAATTTTTCATAGTATTCCCTGATAATTGCTTGCATCTCTGAGGGATTGGTTGTAATCATTCCATTTTCATTCATGATTGTATCTATTTGGGTCATCTCCCTTTTCTTTTTGAGAAGCCTGGCTAGAGGTTTATCAATTTTGTTTATTTTTTCAAAAAACCAACTCTTGGTTTCGTTGATCTGCTCTACAGTTTTTTTAGATTCTATATTGTTTATTTCTGCTCTGATCTTTATTATTTCTCTTCTTCTGCTGGGTTTAGGCTGCCTTTGCTGTTCTGCTTCTATTTCCTTTAGGTGTGCTGTTAGATTTTATATTTGGGATTTTTCTTGTTTCTTGAGAAAGGCCTGGATTGCAATGTATTTTCCTCTCAGGACTGTCTTCGCTGCATCCCAAAACGTTTGGATTGTTGTATTTTCATTTTCATTTGTTTCCATATATTTTTTAATTTCTTCTCTAATTGCCTGGTTGACCCATTCATTCTTTAGTAGGGTGTTCTTTAACCTCCGTGCTTTTGGAGGTTTTCCAGACTTTTTCCTGTGGTTGATTTCAAGCTTCATAGCATTGTGGTCTGAAAGTATGCGTGGTATAATTTCAATTCTTGTATATTTATGAAGGGCTGTTTTGTGACCCAGTATGTGATCTATCTTGGAGAACGTTCCATGTGCACTTGAGAAGAAAGTATATTCTGTTGCTTTGGGATGCAGAGTTCTAAATATATCTGTCAAGTCCATCTGATCCAATGTGTCATTCAGGGCTGTTTCTTTATTGACCATGTGTCTAGATGATCTATCCATTTCTGTAAGTGGAGTGTTAAAGTCTCCTGCAATTACCACATTCTTATCAATAAGGTTGCTTATGTTTGTGAGTAATTGTTTTATATATTTGGGGGCTCCTGTATCGGCAGATAGACATTTAAAATTTTTAGCTCTTCCCGATGGATAGGCCCTGTAATTATTATATAATGCCCTTCTTCATCTCTTGTTACAGCCTTTAATTTAAAGTCTAGTTTGTCTGATATAAGTATGGCTACTCCAGCTTTCTTTTGGCTTCCAGTAGCATGATAAATAGTTCTCCATCCCCTCACTCTCAATCTGAAGGTGTCCTCAGGTCTAAAATGAGTCTCTTGTAGACAGCAAATAGATGGGTCTTCTTTTTTTTTTTATGCATTCTGATACCCTATGTCTTTTGGTTGGCGCATTTAGTCCATTTACATTTGGTGTTATTATAGAAAGATATGGGTGTAGTGTCATTGTGATGTCTGTAGTTTTCATGCTTGTAGCAATGTCTCTGGTACTTTGTCTCACAGGATCCCCCTTAGGATCTCTTGTAGGGCTGGTTTAGTGGTGATGAATTCCTTCAGTTTTTGTTTGTTTGGGAAGACCTTTATCTCTCCTTCTGTTCTAAATGACAGACTTGCTAGATAAAGGATTCTCGGCTGCATATTTTTTCTGTTCATCACATTGAAGATCTCCTGCCATTCCTTTCTGGCCTGCCAAGTTTCAGTAGAGAGATCAGTCACGAGTCTTATAGGTCTCCCTTTATATGTTAGAGCATGTTTATCCCTAGCTGCTTTCAGAATTTTCTCTTTATCCTTGTATTTTGCCAGTTTCACTATGATATGTCATGCAGAAGATCAATTCAAGTTACATCTGAAGGGAGTTCTCTGTGCCCCTTGGATTTCAATGCCTTTTTCCTTCCTCAGATCAGGGAAGTTCTCAGCTATGATTTCTTCAAGTACCCCTTCAGCACCTTTCCCTCTCTCTTCCTCCTCTGGAATACCAATTATGCGTACATTATTTCTCTTTAGTGCATCACTTAGTTCTCTAATTTTCCCCTCACACTCCTGGATTTTTTTATCTCTCTTTTTCTCAGCTTCTTCTTTTTCCATAACTTTATCTTCTAGTTCACCTATTCTCTCCTCTGCCTCTTCAATCTGAGCTGTGGTCATCTCCATTAATAGCATTTTTTGTGAAGCTCATTAATAGCATTTTTTAGCTCCTCCTGGCTGTTCCTTAGTCCCTTGATCTCTGTAGCAATAGATTCTCTGCTGTCCTCTATATGTTTTCAAGCCCAGCGATCAATTTTATGACTATTATTCTAAATTCACTTTCTGTTATATTGTTTAAATCGTTTTTGATCAGTTCGTTAGCTGTCGTTATTTCCTGGAGGTTTTTTTGAGGGGAATTCTTCCGTTTCCTCATTTTGGATAGTCCCTGGAGTGGTGCGGAACTGCGGGGTACTTCCCCTGTGCTGTCTTGAATAATTTGCGTTGGTGGGCAGGGCAGCAGTCAGACCTGATGTCTGCCCTCAGCCCACCCCTGGGGCCACAGTCAGACTGGTGTGTGCCTTCTCTTCCCCTCTCCTAGGGCAGGATTCACTGTGGGGTGGTATGGCCCGTCTGGGCTACTTGCACACTGCCAGGCTTGTGGTGCTGGGGATCTGGCCTATTAGCTGGGGTGGATCGGCAAGGTGCATGGGGGCGGGAGGGGCAGGCTCAGCTCTCTTTTCCTTCGGAGATCCACTTCGGGAGGGGCCCTGCGACACTGGGACGGAGTCAGACCCGCTGGAGGGATGGATCCACAGAAGCACAGCGTTGGGTGTTTGCGCGGTGCAAGCAAGTTCCCTGGCAGGAACTGGTTCCCTTTAGGATTTTGGCTGGGGAATGGGCGAGGGAGATGGCGCTGGCAAGTGCCTTTGTTCCCTGCCAAGCTGAGCTCTGTCATCTGGGGCTCAACAACTCTCCCTCCCGTTGTCCTCCAGCCCTCCCGTTCTCCGAGCAGAGCTGTTACCTTATAACCTTCCAGATGTCAAGTCCCTCTTGCTGTCAGAAAACACTCCGTCTGGCCCCTCTGCTTTTGCCAGCCAGACTAGGGGGCTCTGCTTGGCCGGTGGGCCGCCCCTCCGCCCCAGCTCCCTCCGTCCAGTCCATGGAGCGCGCACCCCCTCTCCGCCCTTCCTACCCTCTTCCTTGGGCCTCTCATCTGCGCTTGGCTCCAGAGACTCCATTCTGCTAGTCTTCTGGCGGTTTTCTGGGTTATTTAGGCAGGTGTAGGTGGAATCTAAGTGATCAGCAGGACGCGGTGAGCCCAGCGTCGTCCTACGCCTCCATCTTCCCCTTTTTCCATTTATTTATGTCATCTACAATTTCTTTCATAAGTGTTCTCTAGTTTTTCAGAGTACAGATCTTTCACCTCTTTGGTTAGCTTTATTTGTAGGTATCTTATGGTTTTGGTGCAACTGTAAATGGGATTGGTTCCTTCATTTATCTTTCATAATTTGAATGAATGCAACAGATTTCTGCATCTTCGCTTTAGATCCTGCAATTTTGCTGAATTCAAGTATCAGCTCTAGCAATTTTTTGGTGGAGTCTTTCAGATTTTCCAGAGTGCCGTGTCATCTACAAAGAGTGAAAGTTTGCCTTCTTCCTTGCTGATTTGAATGCTTTTGATTTCTTTTTGTTGTCTGATTGCTGAGGCTGGGACTTCAGTACTATGTTGAGTAAAGCTGTTGAGAGTGGACATCCCTATCGTGTTCTTGACCTTAGGAAAAAGCTGTAAGTTTTTGCCCATTGGTATTGATTATAGCTGAGGGTCTTTCATATGTGACCTTTATGATGTTGCAGTATGTTCCTTCAATCCCTACTTTCTTGAGGGGTACTGACCTATGACCCAGCAATTGCACTACTAGGTATTTATTCAAAGGATATGAAAATACTGGTTCAAAGGGGTATGTGCACCCCAATGTTTATAGCAGTACTATCAACAATAGCCAAATTATGGAAAGAGCCCAAATGTCCAACAACTGATGAATGGGTTAAGAAGATGTGGTGTGTTTGCATGCATATATATATAATGAAATATTACTCATTAAAAAGAATGAAATTTTTCCATTTGTAATGACATACATGGAACTAGAGTGTATTATGCTAAGTTAAATAAGTCAGTCAGAGAAAGACCAATACCATATGATTGTACTCATATGTGGAATTTAAGGAACAAAACAGATGAACGTAGGGGAAGGGAAGGAAAAATAAAATAAGATAAAAACAGAGAGGGAGGCAAACCATAAGAGACTTTTAACTCTAGAGAACAAACTGAGTGTTTCTGGAGGGGATTTGGTGGGGGATGGGCTAAATGGGTGATGGCTACTAAGGAGAGCCCTGATTGTAATGAGCAGTGGGTATTATCTGTTAAGTGATGAGTTACTAAATTCTAGTCCTGAAACCAAAACTACACTTATGTTAACTAACTGGAATTTAAATAAAATCTTGGAAAGAGAGAAAAAGGAAGTTAATCAATTCTCATTAAGAGTAATCACATTTCTCATTACATAACAATTTTCTTTTTTTTATTTTTAAGTTTATTTATTTATTTTGAGAAAGTGAGCGAGTGAGCAGGGGAAGGGCAGAGAGAGAGAGAGGGTGAGAGAGAGAATCCCGGGGAGGGTCTGCACTGTCAGCACAGAGCCAGATGCAGGCTTGAACTCACGAACCATGAGATCATGACCTGAGCCAGAGTCAGACACTTAATTGACTGAGCCACCCAGGCACCCCTTTTTTATTTTTATAAACTTGGGATAAGCTTAATTATTCATGTAGACATTTGAAAAACATTTTTTAAGTAAAACAAATTTTATAATGACCTATATATATATACATACAATCACATATTATCACATATATATAATCGCTTTAAAAGGTAGAGGGAACAAAGTATACAATGCAATTTTATGACATTTGTTTTAAATCAGGTTACATTCTTGGCATATAGTAGTTAATGAACTACCTTTACAGAAAATAGAAAGCACTGGGGACTGAATTTAACAGAAGTGCAATCTCAAAGATCAGTGTATTTCATCAGTTTGAACCCAGTTTTCAAGGGATTAATGATTCATCCAGGTTAGACAAACTATTAGGAAAGTTTACTCTCCCGATCAGAGAGCATTATAATTATATTTAACAAATAGATTCTGAAACTTAGATAGAGAGAGGAAATATGTGCTTTCCTCTTCCGCATCAAATCGTAACTCCAGGTACAGTGCCCAACACCTAGCATTGACTGGGATAGTGCTTGATTGGTAGTGCTTGACGGTGAATGGAGGCCTGTTTGATATTTAAGAAACCACTTTTTAAAAATTAGTCTTAATTTAGATAAACGCTCAGTATTGACACACCTACTTGTTTACTACTCAGTAGAAATCATAAATATTTCTGAGCAATCCTGGATTAGATACAAAAATACCATCAGAATGCAATGTAATGTTATTGTAACATAAATGAAAAAATATAGAGGAAATGTCCCATTACTCAGAATCTAGTGTAACGCACAAAACAGTGTTTTGTATTCAATAGGTGATTCATGGAAGAAAAGCTTTCATATTTCATTTATATAATATGTCTTGATTTTTAACTACATTAGACATTACACAGTTTGCATATTTTCTTCTCTTTCACTGATGTGTGGGTTACTGAAGACAAGGGTAATGTGTTATTAATTGTTCTGCGTCTCACAAGAAAGGAAGACCCCTAAACTTACCAGCTTATACTGAAAAAGGTCACTCACTATTTGTTAAAATAAGTATACAGTCATAGTGGGGTGAAGTATGTAGGCATGAAATGGTTTTGTAGACTTGAAATATAAAAACCATAAAGCCATTGAAATTTTCTTTGGAGTTGTCTTGATTTTGTAGGGGCAGTATTTTTTACATCAAATAATATAAAATATACCAGTATTGAGGCACCTGGGCAGCTCACTCGGTTAAGCATCTGATTCTTGATTTTGGCTCAGGTCATGATCTCACAGGTCCTGAGTTCTAGCCCAGTGTGGGGCTGTGTGCTGAGTGTGGAGCCTGCTTAAGACTCTCTCTCCCTCTCCCCTTCTCCCACTCCCATGCTCACTCTGTTTAAAAAACAAACAAACAAACAAACAAACAAACAAAAAACAAAAAACTCACTAGTATTTAAACTTTAAGTGTCCATTTACTTATTAATGACTTATAAAATTTCTGATAGAATCAAAATACGTAATATCAAGGTGATTTTTGAATGTGCCAGCTGTCACACTGCCAGACAGATACTGCTTTATGCAATTTTGCTGTCACTTTTCAATCCTTTTTTCAACTAAAAAGTTAAGTTGAAGAATAGTGGTAATACAGTATTTCAGGTGTACAACATAGTGATTCAATATTCATATAACAAAATGATCACCACAGTTAATCTAGTTACCATAGGTCACCACACAGAGTTAATACACATAACATTATTGACTACATTCTTTATGCTGTACTTTACAATCTGGTGACTTTTTTTATAACTATGTAAATTTTATAAGTATGTAACGATGTAACTTTTAATTTCTTTCACCTTTGTTTCCTGCTTTGAGTTTTATGGATTCTTTATATGTTTTGGGTGTTAGGCCCTCACTGAGTATATCATTTGTAACTATCTTCTCCTATTTAGTACGTTGCTTTTTTCATTTTGTTGATGGTTGCCTTTGCTGTAGGAAAGCTTTCCACTTTGCTTTCGTCCCAATTATTTATTTTTCTTTTGTTGCCCTTGCCTGAGGGGACAGGTCCAAAATATATTGGTTAGACTGATGCCCAAGAGTTTACTGCCTGTATTTTTTTTTTTTTAAGGATTTTTATGGTTTTAGCTCTCACATTTAAGTCTTTAATCCATTTTGAGCTTATTTTGTATATTGGTGTAAGGAAGTGGCCCATTTTCATTCTTTTGCATATACCTGTCCCATTTTCCCAGCATCATTTTTGATGATACCTTTTCCCATTGTATATTCTTGCCTCCGTTGTCATGCATTAACTGACCACATAAACACAGGTTTCTATTTTATTTTCTATTTTCTATTTTATTCCATTGATCTATGTGTCTGTTTTTGTGCCGGTACCGTGCCATCTTGATTACTCTATCTTTGTAGTATAGTTTGAAATCTGAGTGTGTTGTATCTCCAGCTTTGTTCTTCTTGCTCAAGATTGCTTTGGCTATTGGGGATCTCTGGTGTTTCCACCCAAATTTTAGTATTACTTGTTCTAGTTCTGTGAAAAATGCCATTGGTATATTGATAGGACTTCCACTGAATCTGTAGATTGCTTTAGGTAGTATAGACATTGTAACAATAATCTTCTAATCCATAAGCATAGACTATCTTTCCACTTGTTTGTATTGTCTTCAATTTCTTTCCCAGGTCTTCTAGTTTTCAGAGTACTGTTCTTTTGCCCTTGGATATATTTATTTTTAGGTATTTTATTCTTTTTTGATGCAATTATAAATAAGATTGTTTTCTTATTTTCTCTTTTTGCTCCTTTGTTATGTATAGAAATGCAACAGATTTCTGTATATTAATGATTTATTCTGCTACTTTGCTGAATTCATATATTCTACCAGTTTTTGGTGGAGTCTAGTATGTTCTATACACAGTATCATGTCATCTGCAAATAGTGACAGTTTTGCTCTTTCCTTACCAATTTAGATGTCTTTTATTTCTATTTCTTTCTATTGCCGTGGTTAGGACTTCCAGTATTATGTTGAACAAAAGTGGCATCAGGGGGTATCCTTGCCTTGTTCCTGATCTTAGAGAAAAAGCTTTCAGTGTTTCATCATTGAGTATGACTTTAAGTGTGGTCTTATCATATGTGTTTTTCGTTTTCAAAGCAGTTCCCTCTAAACCCGCTTTGTTGATAGTTTTTATCATAAAAGAAGTTAAATTTTGTCAAATGATTTTTCTGCATGTATTGAGACGATAATATGATTTTCATTCATTTTGTTAATGTGTATCATGTTGGTCGATTTGCAGATATTGAATCATCCTTACATCCTTGGAATGCATCCCACTTGATCATGGTATATGATCCTTTTAAAGTATTCTTGAATTTGGTTTGCTATTTTTTTTTTTTTTGAAGATTTTTGCATCTATGTTCCTCAGAGATATTGGCTGGTAATTTTTTTTTTTTTTTTTTTTTTTTTTTGCAGTGTCTTTTTAGTTTTGGTATCAGGGTAACAGTGGATTCACACAATGAATTTGGAAGCATTTCTTCCTCTTCACGTTTTTGAAATTGTTTGAGAAGATAAGTATTAACTCTTTTTTAAATACTTGGTAGATTTCACCTATGAAGCTGTCTGTCCCTAAACTTAGGTTGGGAGGTTTTTTGTTGTTGTTGTTTTGTTTTTATTACTGATTCAAATTGCTTACTAGTAATCTGGCTGTTCAGAATTTCTATTTTCCTTCCAATTTAATATATGGGGGACGTTATGTGTTTATAGAAAATTATACATTTATTGCAATTGTCCATTTTGTTGGCTTATAATTTTTCATAGTAGTGTCTTATAATTTTTTTTAAATTTCTCCCTTGGATGTAACTTCTCTTTCATTTCTGATGTTTTTTATTTGAGTGATCTTTTATTTTCATGGTAAGTTTGGACAAAGTTTGATCAGTTTTGGTCATCTTTTCAAAGAACCAGCTTAGTTTCATTCTTTTCTATTTTCTTAGTCTTGGTTTTATTTATTTCCACTTCTATCATTATTATTTCTTTCTACTAACTTGGGCTTTGTTTCTAGTCCCTTTGGGTGTAAGGTTAGGTTGAGATTTTTCTTGTTTCTGGAGATAAGCCTGTATAACTATAAACTTCCCTCTTAGAATTGCTTTTCCTGTATCTCCTAGATTTTTTAAAATGATTCCATTTTCATTTGTTTCAAAGTACAGTATGTTTAAATTTCCTCTTTTATTTCTTCATTGACCTATTGGTTGTTTAATAGCATTTTGTTCCGCCTCCACATATTTGTGTTTTTTTCACTTCTTTTCTTGTAACTGATTTCTTTTTTTCATCCCATTTTGGTCAGAAAAGATGCTGGACATGATTTCAGTCTCTTGTGGCTTGTTTTGTGGCCTAACATGTGGTCTGTCCTGGAGAATGTTCTGTGTGCATTTGAAAAGCATGTGTAGGGGCGCCTGGGTGGCGTAGTCGGTTAAGCGTCCGACGTCAGCCAGGTCACGATCTCGCGGTCCGTGAGTTCGAGCCCCGCGTCAGGCTCTGGGCTGATGGCTCAGAGCCTGGAGCCTGTTTCCAGTTCTGTGTCTCCCTCTCTCTCTGCTCCTCCCCCGTTCATGCTCTGTCTCTCTCTGTCCCAAAAATAAATAAATGTTGAAAAAAAAAAAAAAGAAAGAAAAGCATGTGTATTTTTCTGCTTTGGGATGGAATGTCTATGTACGTCTGTTAAGCCCATCTGGTCCAGTGTATCATTTAAGGTCGCTGTTTCCTTATTAATTATCTGTCCAGATGTTTCATCCATTAATGTGAGATATTAACCCCCTCCATAATATTATTGTATTACACTCAATTTCTTCCTTTATGTCTGTTGAAGTTGCTTTCTATAACTCGGTGCATCTATGTTTGATACGTAGATATTTATAGTTGTTGTATCCTCTTACTCGGTTAATCCCTTTATCATCACGTAATGGTCTTCTTTGTCTCTTGTTTCAATCTCTGTTTTAAAGTTTATTTTATGTGATATAAGCATTACTCCCCCAAGTTTCCTTTGTTTCATTTTCATGGAAACTTTTTCCACCCTTTCACTTTCATTCTGTATGTCTTTGGGTCTGAGGTGAGTCTCTCTTAGGCAACATATAGATGGATCTTATTTTTTGTCCGGTAACCCTATGCCTTTTGATTGGAACATTTGGCCCAATTACATTTAATTATTGATAGGTAGGTAATTATTGCCATTTTGCTATTTTCTCATTTAGTGGTTCTTTTTTCCTTTTCTCACTTCACAGTTTTTTGTTGAAGACGTATTTTATGGGACTTTACTAGGCTCCAGACTATTTCAGCACTGTCAGAGTATACTTTCCTGTTTTCTCTATAGCAATTGTAAATAAATAATTAAAATACTGGAGGAAATGTTTCTTTTGTAACATCGTGACAGGTTTATTAAAAAAGGTGAACACATGGGGCGCCTGGGTGGCTCAGTCGGTTGAGCGTCCGACTTTGGCTCAGGTCATGATCTCACGGTCCGTGAGTTCGAGCTCCGCGTCAGGCTCTGAGCTGATGGCTCAGAGCCTGGAGCCTGCTTTGGATTCTGTGTCTCCCTCTCTCTCTGCCCCTCCCCCGTTCATGCTCTGTCTCTCTCTGTCCCAAAAATAAATAAACGTTAAAAAAAAAAATTTACAAAAAAAAAAAGGTGAACACAATCGACATTTTAAGTCGTGCCCAGTAATGAAAGCTGCCGTTCATCTATCCGTTTACTGAGTGCCAGTCTTTGAACACATATATAGATCCAACCATCTATATTAATCATATTAACAATAACCATGGGCTCAGTATCAGTATCATGTTTCACAGATATGAAACCTGATCACTAGCAAGGTTAGGGAAGTTGTCCCTAGTCACAGAGCTGGCAGTTTCAGATTGAGGTTGATACCCATGTGTGACTCCAAATCCGAAAGTCCTGACCATTTCCCCGTAACGCTTCTCCTTCCCTCCTCCATCCTGATACATAAAAGTCATTACTAGTAATCCCTGGTGATTGGAGTTTCACCAAATGGCTCTGATACACCTAGAGACATTTGCTTGACTACAGAAAGCCTTGGTTTCACACATGACACAGGCACTAATGTCCCCCCTCTGTCTCTTTCCCTCTTACCCTCTCCCTCTCTCCTTTCCTTCTACTCCTCACTTCCTTCTTCTCTCCTCTTCCCCACCCCTCTCCCTTGCCCTCTCTTCCTGGAGCTCCTTGAGCTTTCTGTCCCCTCTCCCTTCTCTCCCCTCCCTTCTCTCATTAGCCCAGCTCTCCCACCCACCCAACCCTGTAAGTAAGTTTACTTATTTGTTCACTTGTTTATATGATTTGGAAACAATGATAGCCCCTTCTGTTTTATATACTGTGGAGGGAAAACGTTAAGTGTAATTTCTTCTTGAAAACAGTTAGTGGCTAGCCTGCATTGTAAGCTCTAGTTTATATTAAAGTAAATCTAATGATCAATTTAACCAAACACAAATTGCAAAATGAATACTTTCAAGGTCATATAGTATCTATGATTTGCTTACCATGAGCAAATCAAAATTTTAAAAACAATCGTTTATCTACCCACATCTATGATATAAAACAAATAATTTTAACCAACAATTTTAATCCCACAATTAGCAAATACTGATATAAATGTTCGTTTCTTTGACCTGACTTTGTTTTGCCGGTTGGCGCAGTATTTTATAGTTTGTTGATTTCCAGTAGATAATGGATTGAAACTGCTTTTAATAGTGTTGGTTACTGAAGCATGCTGTTACAATGTAACCTCAAGGTATCCCTCATAAATGTTGTGGAAAATCTCCTGTAGAACAGCAGTAAAGTAATTTGTCCTTGTTTATTCCCAGGAGAGCATATCCATACACTTTGTTCCTATGATAGGATCCCTTAAGAATTGTCCTTTATAATGTTGATATTGTAATTGTGGTCTGTTATTGCTGAAACCACCACATTTTCTGGTCTAATTCATAGACACTGAAACAATTGACCTTGGACACTATTGGCTTGTGGGAACGGCATTTTTAAGTACAGGCTTTCCTAAAATGATCACTCTATTTTCTGCTTTTCTAGCCTACATCGTGTGTATTCATTTTCTATTTTATCCTTTTCTGAAATACTTCATTGAATTTCTAGCTTAGTGGCTTAGTCGTTCTTAAATATCTTTTGCTGCTAAGCACTTTGTACCTTTCCGGTAGCTTTTTTATTAAAAAAAATTTTTTTTAATGTTTATTTTTGAGAGAGACAGAGACAGAATGTGAGTGGCTTAGGGGCAGAGAGCAAGGGAGACACAGAATCGGAAGCAGGCTCCAGGCTCTGAGCTGTCAGCACAGAGCCCCATGCGGGGCTCGAACTCACGAGGCGTGAGATCATGACCTGAGCTTAAGTCGGACGTTCAATCAACTGAGCCACCCCGGCGCCCCTAGCTTTATTATTTTTCTATTCCAAAATTATAGCAAAAGAAAAATCAGAATATATTGAAACAGAACTAAGGCATATCCACAGTTCTAGCATCTAGTCTAAGCCTCTGTTAGTTTTGTTAAAAATGCTTTTAGGTCTTTTCTGTGTGAACGCATATGAATGATCTCTCCTGTACATATGTACATATTCCAAAAGACCTGCAGCTTCTGTTTTCCACTTAGCGATCCACATTCATGTGAATAACTGTGCCTCACTTCATCATACTTAGATATATGTGCACACATACAAGCATAAATCGATCTCCCATCCTAATTTGAATAATTTAAAATAATTTCCTATCGTCTCAAGCTATAAATTACAGATAGTGTATGGTACTTTAGCAAAATCTCTGAATTTTTCATACAGTTGTTGAAAACTAGACGTGGCTGATTATTTGAAGGCAAAAATTACATTTTAGGTATTCCATTTGATGAATTGTTATTCAGCCAAACCTAATAAGCCTGAAGGTAAAATTGTTGTTAAATTGTATTTTACTATGTTTTTTTTTTTAAGCCTTGCTACTAGGGTAGATGTTTTCATTCCGTATTGGACCACCTAATCATACAGCATTTACATGAAAATTGTATTCTGTGACTGAAATTATGCTTCGGTAATTTTGTGTCCATATATTCAATTATTACAGTAATAATCCCCAAAGGATACATCATGGACCAACAAAGGTCTCATACAAGATGTACTATGTTTATGGGAAATGGAGAATTGGGTATATGATGTATTTTCCAGAACAGAATCAGAGTATTATGTAACCATAGTCTGAACAATGCCTTAATATTGATTTTTTTCAAAATTACGTGAGATAAGAACTAACTTTGGATGTAACATTTTTATTTGGAGTAAAGCATTTATTTCTCCAGGACCTTGGGGTAATCTGCTTTTACATTCCCCTAAAGAAAGAGCAGCAGCATTGAGCTACAATTTCTGAAACAGCTGTCTCATCTAATTAGTTATCTATCATTAACATATATTTCTTGATCTAGGCGATCAAGTTGTAGAATAATTGGAGTAAGTAGGTTTAAATTTAGAGAGTTTGAATGGAAGTTGGCACTCGTATTTGCAATATGCCCAGTACTTACACACAGGGCTCAACACAAAATGGCTGCACATGCGTTATAGTTACCTCGGGGAGCTTAAAAATAAGGAAACAAAAAAAGAGCTGGCCATGTCTCCTTAGTTTATGGTGGAACCAGACGCTGCTGTGCTCTGTGTTCATTCCACAGTTACCTATTGTTCATAAAAACTTCAGGAAATTAAGTGTGATATATTTGCTGAAATGGTTTCCTCTTAAGTCATAGGTAAATTCTGGTTTTCATCTTTCCTTCTGCAAGTCTCCCTACCCCCTCAGCTCGATCTTACAACTCCACTGTATTTTTTTTTCCTTCTGTAGGAAGGAGAGCTTGACACATTTGAACTTATTTTTGATTAATTAGGGCTGTGTGTGTGTGTGTGTGTGTGTGTGAGACAGAGAGAGGGAGAGAGAGAAAGAAAGAGAAAGAGAGAGAGAGAGCGTGCTAATTAGAAATTTATGGCTTCTGAAATGTTACCTGACATTATGAAAGAAGTTAGCACATTTGTTTTCATGGTAACAATAATTAAAATAAATTAGAATTACAGTAAAAGCCCTTGGTTGATATACAGGGTAATTGTTTTGCACCTGTTTATTTTTTCCCCCTCAAACCCAGAATACCAGTCTCCTTTCTCTAGTAACTAAAATGCACTTTCATACACTACTTAAATCGTACCCACTCTGCTGGCTGCTCAATGGTATTGCCTTTTTCTTTCATTTGCTATCTAATATATGCTATCTTGTATTATCATTTTTATGTCATTTTCTTCAATGTATGGCCTTTTCCATGCTGGGCCAAGTAATTGAAGGATATCTGGAGAAATTAATGAAACGTGGAATATGGTACCACCGTAAATCCGTGAACACGTTATCGCCAGGGGTCCTCAGATAGGTTCTCCGATTGCCTGGAAAAACTGACCCTGCATCTCTAGTCTGACTGCTTTTGCACTGTCTGCACAGCTTCCCATCTCAGACCTTTTCAACCCATAGAAACGTCTGCTATGCCTACCCTTTTGTCCCTTCTGTGTCTTCCTACTACCAGCAGCAGAAACAATGTGTTTCTTTTCATAAATATTTATTGGGCACTCATTGGCCAGGCACTGATGGTTCTCCGTGCCAGGTATAACTTAACAAAACATGCACAGTTCAGTCTCCTGCAGATTATGATCCATAACTAAAGAAGTATTCAACACGCTAGGTGGTGATGAGTCAATGAAGCTGAAAGTGCATTATGGGAGATAAACAATGACTGTTACGCCTTTTGGGCAGGATGGTTAGGGAAAACAATGACAGTTGAGGAGAGTGGAAGTGATCCTTCCAGATACCCAAGCATGAGAGGTTGCACATGGAGGGAGCAGCAAACAGGAACACTGCAAGGTGGGATCATGCTTAGTTTATTTGAGCAAGATGCACAAAATACCGTTTTGTGTTTCATAGAGGAAACAGAATCGCTTAGGAATTTAATCATTTCACCTTGCAAATTAATGATGTGATTCCATCCATCTCTCTTCTTTGCCTCCTGCTACGACAGAACGCTTCTCCTATCAGAAGCCAATTCCCCCTTCAGGAATATTGTCTCCATCTAGTAAGAAATCTTAACCCCGTGTTAGTCTGTGTTTTGTATTATATCTTCTTCCTCGACTCTAGATTTCCTATTAACATACTCTTGTTCTAAAAGTAAAATAAAATGTTAAAAATCTTAGGCCAAGTGTATACCCTCTTTTAGCTATTGTACTTCTGAGAGAGCATCAGTGATGAAATCATGGCTAATAATTAATAAATCATTGGAATAACCATGTATGTTTTATATTAAACACCAACTTCAAGTCTTAAAGTAGAAGTATTTCTAGTCCCAACAATGAAGAAATTATTAACCAGAATACTGCTTCCCCCCCCCCCCGCCATGGCTAATATGTTAGTATTTTTCTATCAATTTGAAGTACATGAATGTATCAAGAAGTGCACAGACTGTATGTAGCTTAAGTATTTGATTTTCATGTAAGAGATGGGAGATAGTCTTATAATCCTTGGTTTTAGGGGTTGAGTTGACTAGAACTTGCTGAATATGCTTTAGCAGTATTTTCATCCTAAAATAATTTTATCTGAAGTAGACATAAGAAAGTTTTACAAACTCAAGTATTTCCAAACGTACACATCTGAATCTCTAGAAATCATAATAGGTGAGCAATAGGAACTTTTAAAATATCAAGAGCTAGGTAGTCGGAAGATGGCAGAGTAGGAGGACACTGGGCTCACCGCGCATCCTGCTGATCACTTAGATTCCACCTACACCTGCCTAACTAACCCAGAAAACCACCAGAAGACTAGCAGAACTGAGTCTCCAGAGCCCAGCGCAGACGAGAGGCCCACGGAAGAGGGTAGGAAGGGCGGCGAGGTGGTGGGCGCTCCATGGACTGGCGGGAGGGAGCCGGGGCGGAGGGGCTGCTTGCCGGCCAAGCAGAGCCCTGAGTCTGGCTGGCAAAAGCGGAGGGGCCGGACGGAGTGTGTTCTGACAGCAAGTGGGACTTAGTATCTGGGAGGTCATAAGTTAATAGCTCTGCTGGGAAAAGGGAAGGCTGGAGGACAAGGGGAGGGAGAGTTGCTGAGCCACAGGACCACAGAGCTCAGTTTGGCGGGGAACAAAGGCGCTCGCCAGCGCCATCTCCCTCGCCCATTCCCCAGCCAAAATCCCAAAGGGAACCAGTTCCTGCCAGGAAACTTGCTTGCACCGGGCAAACACCCAACACTGTGCTTCTGGGGATCCATCCCTCCGGCGGGTCTGACTCCCTCTGGGTGCCTCAGGGCCCCTCCCAAAGCAGATCTCTGAAGGAAGAGCGAGCTGAGCCTGCCCCTCCTGCCCCTGTGCACCTTGCCAATCCACCCCAGCTAATACGCCATTTCCCCAGCACCACAAGCCTGGCAGTGTGCAAGTAGCCCAGATGGGCCAGGCCACCCCACAGTGAATCCCGCCCCTAGGAGAGGGGAAGAGAAGGCACACACCAGTCTGACTGTGGCCCCAGCGGTGGGCTGGGGGCAGACATCAGGTCTGACTGCGGCCCCACCCACCAACTCCAGTTATACACCACAGCACAGGGGAAGTGCCCTGCAGGTCCGTACCACTCCAGGGACTATCCAAAATGACCACACGGAAGAATTCCCCTCAAAAGAATCTCCAGGAAATAACAACAGCTAATGAACTGATCAAAAAGGATTTAAATAATATAACAGAAAGTGAATTTAGAATAATAGTCATAAAATTAATTGCTGGGCTTGAAAACAGTATAGAGGACAGCAGAGAATCTCTTGCTACAGAGACCAAGGGACTAAGGAACAGTCAGGAGGAGCTGAAAAACGCTTTAAACGAAATGCAAAATAAAATGGAAACGACGACGGCTCGGATTGAAGAGGCAGAGGAGAGAATAGGTGAACTAGAAGATAAAGTTATGGAAAAGAGGAAGCTGAGGAAAAGAGAGATAAAATCCAGGAGTATGAGGGGAAAATTAGAGAACTAAGTGATACGCTAAAAAGAAATAATATACGCATAATTGGTATTCCAGAGGAGGAAGAGAGAGGGAAAGGTGCTGAAGGTATACTTGAAGAAATAATAGCTGAGAACTTCCCTGAACTGGGGAAGGAAAAAGGCATTGAAATCCAAGAGGCACAGAGAACTACCTTCAGACGTAACTTGAATCGATCTGCATGACATATCAAAGTCAAACTGGCAAAATACAAGGATAAAGAGAAAATTCTGAAAGCAGCCAGGGATAAACGTTCCCTAACTTATAAAAGGAGACCTATAAGACTCGTGACTGATCTCTCTTTTGAAACTTGGCAGGCCAGAAAGGATTGGCACGAGATCTTCAATGTATTGAACAGAAAAAATATGCAGCCGAGAATCCTCTATCCAGCAAGTCTGTCATTTAGAATAGAAGGAGAGATAAAGGTCTTCCCAAACAAACAAAAACTGAAGGAATTTGTCACCACTAAACCAGCCCTCCAAGAGATCCTAAGGGGGACCCTGTGAGACAAAGTACCAGAGACATCGCTACAAGCATAAAACATACAGACATCACAATGACTCTAAACCCGTATCTTTCTATAATAACACTGAATGTAAATGGATTAAATGCGCCAACCAAAGGACATAGGGTATCAGAATGGATAAAAAAACAAGACCCATCTATTTGCTGTCTACAAGAGACTCATTTTAGACCTGAGGACACCTTCAGATTGAGAGTGAGGGGATGGAGAACTATTTATCATGCTACTGGAAGCCAAAAGAAAGCTGGAGTAGCCATACTTATATCAGACAAACTAGACTTTAAATTAAAGGCTGTAACAAGAGATGAAGAAGGACATTATATAATAGTGACAGGGTCTATCCATCAGGAAGAGCTAACAATTATAAATGTCTATGCGCCAAATACCGGAGCCCCCAAATATATAAAACAATTACTCACAAACATAAGCAACCTTATTGATAAGAATGTGGTAATTGCAGGAGACTTTAACACTCCACTTACAGAAATGGATAGATCATCTAGACACATGGTCAATAAAGAAACAGCCCTGAATGACACATTGGATCAGATGGACCTGACAGATATATTTAGAACTCTGCATCCCAAAGCAACAGAATATACTTTCTTCTCGAGTGCACATGGAACATTCTCCAAGATAGATCACATACTGGGTCACAAAACAGCCCTTCATAAATATACAAGAATTGAAATTATACCACGCATACTTTCAGACCACAATGCCATGAAGCTTGAAATCAACCACAGGAAAAAGTCTGGAAAACCTCCAAAAGCATCGAGGTTAAAGAGCACCCTACTAAAGAATGAATGGGTCAACCAGGCAATTAGAGAAGAAATTTAAAAATATATGGAAACAAATGAAAATGAAAATACAACAATCCAAACGCTTTGGGAAGGCAGTCCTGAGAGGAAAATACATTGCAATCCAGGCCTTTCTCAAGAAACAAGAAAAATCCCAAATATAAAATCTAACAGCACACCTAAAGGAAATAGAAGCAGAACAGCAAAGGCAGCCTAAACCCAGCAGAAGAGAAATAATAAAGATCAGAGCAGAAATAAACAATATAGAATCTAAAAAAACTGTAGAGCAGATCAACGAAACCAAGAGTTGGTTTTTTGAAAAAATAAACAAAATTGATAAACCTCTAGCCAGGCTTCTCAAAAAGAAAAGGGAGATGACCCAAATAGATACAATCATGAATGAAAATGGAATGATTACAACCAATCCCTCAGAGATGCAAGCAATTATCAGGGAATACTATGAAAAATTATATGCCAACAAACTGGACAACCTGGAAGACATGGACAAATTTCTAAACACCCACACATTTCCAAAACTCAATCAGGAGGAAATAGAAAGCTTGAACAGACCCATAACCAGCGAAGAAATTGAATCAGTCATCAAAAATCTCCCAACAAATAAGAGTCCAGGACCAGATGGCTTCCCAGGGGAGTTCTCCCAGACGTTTAAAGCAGAGATAATACCTATCCTTCTCAAGCTATTCCAAAAAATAGAAAGGGAAGGAAAACTTCCAGACTCATTCTATGAAGCCAGTATTACTTTGATTCCTAAACCAGACAGAGACCCAGTAAAAAACGAGAACTACAGGCCAATATCCCTGATGAATATGCATGCAAAAATTCTCAATAAGATACTAGCAAATCAAATTCAACAGCATATAAAAAGAATTATTCACCATGATCAAGTGGGATTCATTCCTGGGATGCAGGGCTGGTTCAACATTCGCAAATCAATCAACGTGATACAACACATTAATAAAAGAAAAGATAAGAACCATATGATCCTGTCAATCGATGCAGAAAAGGCCTTTGACAAAATTCAACACCCTTTCTTAATAAAAACCCTTGAGAAAGTCTGGATAGAAGGAACATACTTAAACATCATAAAAGCCATTTATGAAAAGCCCACAGCTAACATCATCCTCAATGGGGAAAAACTGACAGCTTTTCCCCTGAGATCAGGAACACGACAGGGATGCCCACTCTCACCGCTGTTGTTTAACATAGTGTTGGAAGTTCTAGCATCAGCAATCAGACAACAAAAGGAAATCAAAGGCATCAAAATTGGCAAAGATGAAGTCAAGCTTTCACTTTTTGCAGATGACATGATACTATACATGGAAAATCTGATAGACTCCACCAAAAGTCTGCTAGAACTGATACATGAATTCAGCAAAGTTGCAGGATACAAAATCAATGTACAGAAATCAGTTGCATTCTTATACTCTAATAATGAAGCAACAGAAAGACAAATAAAGAAACTGATCCCATTCACAATTGCACCAAGAAGCATAAAATACCTAGGGATAAATCTAACCAAAGATGTAAAAAATCTGTATGCTGAAAACTATAGAAAGCTTATGAAGGAAATTGAAGAAGATATGAAGAAATGGAAAGACATTCCCTGCTCATGGATTGGAAGAATAAATATTGTCAAAATGGCAATACTACCCAAAGCTATCTACACATTCAATGCAATCCCAATCAAAATTGCACCAGCATTCTTCTTGAAGCTAGAACAAGCAATCCTAAAATTTTTATGGAAACACAAAAGGCCCCAAATAGCCAAAGTAATTTAGAAGAAGAAGACCAAAGCAGGAGGCATCACAATCCCAGACTTTAGCCTCTACTACAAAGCTGTCATCATCAAGACAGCATGGTATTGGCACAAAAACAGGCACATAGACCGATGGAATAGAATAGAAACCCCAGAACTAGACCCACAAACGTATGGCCAACTCGTCTTTGACAAAGCAGGAAAGAACATCCAATGGAAAAAAGACAGTCTCTTTAACAAATGGTGCTGGGAGAACTGGACAGCAACATGCAGAAGGTTGAAACTAGACCACTTTCTCACACCATTCACAAAAATAAACTCAAAATGGATAAAGGACCTGAATGTGAGACAGGAAACCATCCAAACCCTAGAGGAGAAAGCAGGAAAAGACCTCTCTGACCTCAGCCGTAGCAATCTCTTACTCGACACATCCCCAAAGGCAAGGAAATTAAAAGCAAAATGAACTACTGGGACCTTATGAAGATTAAAAGCTTCTGCACAGCAAAGGAAACAACCAACAAAACTAAAAGGCAACCAACAGAATGGGAAAAGATATTTGCAAATGACCTATCGGACAAAGGGCTAGTATCCAAAATCTTTAAAGAGCTCACCAAACTCCACACCTGAAAAACAAATAACCCAGTGAAGAAATGGGCAGAAAACATGAATAGACACTTATCTAAAGAAGACATCCAGATGGCCAACAGGCACATGAAAAGATGCTCAACGTCGCTCCTCATCAGGGAAATACAAATCAAAACCACACTCAGATATCACCTCACGCCATTCAGAGTGGCCAAAATGAACAAATCAGGAGACTATAGATGCTGGCGAGGATGTGGAGAAACGGGAACCCTCTTGCACTGTTGGTGGGAATGCAAACTGGTGCAGCCACTCTGGAAAACAGTGTGGAGGTTCCTCAGAAAATTAAAAATAGACCTAATCTATGACCCAGTAATAGCACTGCTAGGAATTTACCAAAGGGATACAGGAGTACTGATGCATAGGGGCACTTGTACCCCAATGTTTATGGCAGCACGCTCAACAATAGCCAAATTGTGGAAAGAGCCTACATTTCCATCAACTGATGAATGGATAAAGAAATTGTGGTTTATATACACAATGGAGTACTACATGGCAACGAGAAAGATCGAAATATGGCCCTTTGTAGCAATGTGGATGGAACTGGAGAGTGTGATGCTAAGTGAAATAAGCCATACAGAGAAAGACAGATACCATATGTTTTCACTCTTATGTGGATCCTGAGAAACTTAACACAAACCCATGGGGGAGGGGAAGGAAAAAAAAAAGAGGTTAGAGTGGGAGAGAGGCAAATCATAAGAGACTCTGAAAAACTGAGAACAAACTGAGGGGTGATGGGGGGTGGGAGGGAGGGGAGGGTGGGTGATGGGTATTGAGGAGGGCACCTTTTGGGATGAGCACTGGGTGTTGTATGGAAATCTATTTGACAATAAATTTCATATATTGAAAAAAAATAAAATAAAATATCAAGAGCTAAAAGCTTCAGTCTACAAGGCTTTTATACTTGTGTTTCTGTACATTTTCCTTGTGTTTGGTAAGTTGCAAAGCTTCTACTTTATATCCAAGAGACTTTGAGTAGTAAAACTTATTTAAGTATTAAAAATATAGTCTAAAGAAAGTATAATATCAATATATATATGCTATTAGATAAGTCAGAGACTTTGTAAAAATGTATCTGAAATAATATAATGTAGTTTAAAATTTTGCTCTTTAATTTTCTGGAATATCTGTTATATTTCCTTGTAATGGCATTTTCACTATTTATTCTAAAACTGTGTCCCATTGTCTCATTAGATTATGGGGACATTCAGGATAATGTAAATATAAATATACATGCTGTAATAATAATACAAACATAGTAATATACAATTATAAAATATGTAATGTTTAATTATAATATGCATAATAATAGTTTATCATATACAAATACTTTATTTTTATTTAAAGATTTTTAACTTTTAATTCTAGTGTATTTAACATATGGTATTATATTAGTTTTAGGTGTACAATATTGTGCTTCAACAATTCTGTATGTTTCTCAGTCTTGATAAGTGTACTCTTTAATCCCCTCTACCTACTTCAACTTTACCCGTCCCCTCCCTCAACCCCCGCTCTGTTAACCCTCTGTTCTCTATAGTTAAGAGTTTTGTTTTGGTTTGTCTCTCTTTTTAAAATGCATTTGTTTTGTTTCTTAAATTCAACATAAAAGTGAAATCATATGGTAGTTGTCTTTGGTTTATTTCACTTAGCATTATACTCTCTAGATCCATCCTGTTGTTGCAAATGGCTGAATATGTATTCATATACATAATATATGAATATTATAGAGTATGGAATATATATATATATATATATATATATATATATATATAATATATGTACACGTACACACACACACACACACCCCACAACCACTTCTTTATCCATTCATCTGTTGATGGACACTTGGGCTGCTTGCATAGTTTGGCTATTATAAATAATGCTGCAATGAAAATAGGGGTGCATATATCTTTTCAAATTAGTGTTTTCATATTCTCTGGGCAAATACCCACTAGTGCAATTACTGGATCATAGGGTAGTTTTATTTTTAAATTTTGAGGAACCTCCATACTGTCCTCCACAGTGCCTGCATCAGTTTACATCCCCACCAATAGAGCATGAAGGTTTCTTTTTTGCCACATCCTTGTCAACACTTGTCTCTTGAGGTTTTGGTTTTAGCTATTCTGACAGGTGTGAGGTGATATCTCATTGTGGTCTTGATTTGCATTTCCTTGATGATGGATATGTTCAACATCGTTTCATGTGTCTGTTGGCCATCTGCATATCTTCTTTGGAGAAATGTCTGTTTATGCCTTCTTCCCATTTTTAATTGGATTATTTTGTTTTTGGTGGGTTGAGTTATAGGAGGCTTTTAAAATATATTTTGGATACTAACCCTTTATTATATATATTCAGCCTTTTAGTTTTGTTGATTAGTTCCTTCACTGTGCAGAAGCTTTTAATTTTGATATAGTCCCAATAATTTATTTTTGCATTTGTTTCCCATGCCTCAGGAGACCTATCTAGAAAGGATTTACTACAAGCAATGTCACAGAAATTACTGCCCGTGCACTCTTCTAGGATTCTCATGGTCTCAGGTCTCACATATAGGTCTTTAATCCATTTAGAGGGGTGTGTGTGTGTGTGTGTGTGTCGTGTAACAAGTGGTCCATTTTCATTCCTTTGCAGGTAGTTGTTCAGTTTCCCCAACAGCTATTGTTGAAGAGACTCTTTTTCCCATTGCATATTCTTGCCTTCTCTTCAAAGTTTATTTTTTATTTTTTTATTTTTTTAATTTTTTTTTCAACGTTTATTTATTTTGGGGACAGAGAGAGACAGAGCATGAACGGGGGAGGGGCAGAGAGAGAGGGAGACACAGAATCGGAAACAGGCTCCAGGCTCTGAGCTGTCAGCCCAGAGCCTGACGCGGGGCTCGAACTCACGGACCGCGAGATCGTGACCTGGCTGAAGTCGGACGCCTAACCGACTGCGCCACCCAGGCGCCCCTGTCAAAGTTTAATTGAGTATATAATTGTGGATTTCTTTCTGGACTTTCTATTCTGTTTTGTTGATACACATGTCTATTTTGGAGTCAGTACCATACTCCTGTGATAATTACACCTGTGTAATATGACTTGAAGTCTGGAATTGTGATACCTCCAGTTTGATTTTATTTTTCAAGATTGTTTTGGCTATTCAGGGTCTTTTGAGGTTCCATACAATTTTTGAGAATTATCTGTTCTAGTTCTATGAAAAACGCTATTAGTGTTTTTATAGGGCTTACATTAAATCTGTAGATTACTATGGGTACTATCAACATTTTAATAATACTTGCTTTTCCAATCCATGATGGTAGAATGTGTTTCTATTTCTTTGTGTCATCCTCAGTTTCTTTCATCGAAGGTTTTTAGTTTTTAGAGTACAAGTTTTTCACCTCCTTGGTTAAATTTATTCCTAGGTATTTTATTCTTTTGGCGAAACTGTAAAATGGGATTGTTTTCTTAATTTCTTTCTGTCACTTCATTATTAGTGTATAAAAATGCAACAGGTTTCTGTTCATTGATTTTTGTATCCTTAGACTTAACTGAATTCACTTGTCAGTTTTAGTAGTTTTTTGGTAGTGTCTCTAGGGTTTTCTATATATAGTATCATGTCATTTGCAAATAGTGAAAGCCTTACTGCTTCCTTACCAATTAGGATACCTGTTGTTTTTGTTGTCTGATTGCTATAGCTAGGACTTCTAGTACCATGTAGAATAAAAATGGTGAGAGTGGATGCCCTAGTCTTGTGCTGATATTAGGGGAAATCTGCTCAGTTCTTCCCCACTGAGTATGTTAGCTGGGGGTTTTTCATATAAGGCCTTATATATAGAAGTCTGTTTCCTTTAGACCTGACTTTGTTGAGGGTTTTTAGCATGAATGGGTGTTGTATTTTGTCACATACTTTTTCTGCATCTGTTGAAATGATCATATAGTCTTTATCCTTTCTCTTGTTGATGTGATACATATTGATTGATTCGCAAATACTGAACCACATCTGCATCCCAGGAATAGATCCCACTTGATCACGATGAATGTTTTTTTTTTTAATGTATTATTGGATTCGGTTTGCTAATAGTTTGTTAAGGATTTTGCATCTATGTTCTTTAGAGATATTGGCCTATAGTTTTCTTTCTTTCATAGCGTTTTTACCTCGATTTGGTATAAGAGTAATGCTGGCTTCACAGAATACATTTGGAAGTTTTCTTTCTATTTTATGAAAAACTTTGAGAAGCGTAGGTAGTAATTCTTCTGTAAGTGTTTTGTAGAATTCACCTGTGAAGCCATCTGCTTCTGGAATTTTGTTTTTTTGGAAGTTATTTGATGGATTCAATTTCCTTGCTGATCAGCAGTCTGTTCAAAATTCCTATTTCTTCAGTTTGGGTAGGTAGGTTTCTAGGAATTTTTCTGTTTCTTCTAAGTTGTCCAATTCATTAGCATCCAATTTTTCATACTATTCTTACAATCATTTGTATTTCTGTGGTGTCAGTTGTTATTTCTTCTCTTTCATTTGTGATTTTATGAGTCTTCTCTTTTTTCTAATACTCTTTTAAGTGTAAGGGAAGTTAAGGAAGAAATAACCTCCAACTTGCAATCTTTTCAATTTGTTTAAAATGTTCTGCATGAACCTCATTATTTATAAATATAGCAACAAATTCTAAGTTGATTGCAGAATTGATATGTTAATAACCTAAAAGAACAAATTCATTTTTAAGAATGTTTTTATGTGAAAATTAAACATGCTAATGATAAATTATAGACATAAGACATCAGGTCATTCACCTGCTTCAGATTCTGTGTCTCCCTCTCTCCCAGACCCTCACCAACTCACCTCACCTCTCTCTTTCTCTTTCTCTCTCTCTCTCTCAAAAATAAATAAACATTTAAAAACTAAAAAAAAAAAAAAAAAGCGGGGATTCCTGGGTGGCTCAGTAGGTTAAGCATCTGACTTCTGCTCAGGTCATGATTTTATGGTGTGAGTTTGAGCCCCGCGTCGGGCTGTGCTGACAGCTCAGAGCCTGGAGCCTGTTTCCGATTCTGTGTCTCCCTCTCTCTCTGCCCCTCCCCTGTTCACACTCTGTCTCTCTCTCAAAAATAAATAAGCATTGACTGACTAATTTCGCTTAGCATAATACCCTGTAGTTCCATCCATGTAGTTGCAAATGGCAAGATTTCATTCTTTTTGATTGCTGAGTAATACTCCATAGTGTGTGTGTGTGTGTGTGTGTGTGTGTGTGTGTGTGTGTGTGTATACACACACATACATACATACATACATATATATACCACATTTCCTTTATCCATTCATCCATCGATGGACATTTGGGCTCTTTCTACACAGGCTATTATTGACAGTGCTGCTATAAACATTGGGGTGTCTACCTGTATCCCTTGGATAAATACCTAATAGTGTAATTGCTGGGTCATAGGTAGTTCTTTTTTTTTTATTTTCTGGGGAACCTCCATACTGTTTTCCAGAGTGGCTGCACCAGTTTGCATTCCCACCAAGAATGCAAAAGAGATCCTCTTTCTCCACATCCTCTCCAACATCTGTTATTGCCTGAGTTGTTAATGTTACCCATTCTGATAGGTGTAAGGTGGTATCTCATTATGGTTTTGATTTGTATTTCCCTGATGATGAGTGATGTGGAGCATTTTTTCATGTGTCGGTTGGCCATCTGGATGTCTTCTTTGGAGAAATGTCTCTTCATGTCTTTTGCCCATTTCTTCACTGGATTACTTGTTTTTTTGGGTGTTGAGTTTGATAAGTTCCTTATAGATTTTGGATACTAATCCTTTATCTGATATGTCGTTTGCAAATATCTTCTCCCATTCCGTCGGTTGCCTTTTAGTTTTGCTTATTCTTTCCTTTGCTGTGCAGAAGCTTTGTACTTTGATGAGGTCCCAATAGTTCATTTTTGCTTTTGTTTCCCTTGCCTCCAGAGACATGTTGAGTAAGAAGTTGCTGCAGCCAAGGTCAAAGAGGTTTTTCCCTACTTTCTCCTCTAGGATTTACGCTAAATGAAATTAGTCAGAGAAAGACAAATATCGTATGACTTCACTCATATGAGGACTCTAAGATATAAAACAGATGAATATGGGAAGGGAGGCAAAAAATAATATAAAAACAGGGAGGGGGACAAAACAGAAGAGATTCTTAAATACAGAGAACAAACAGTGGGAAGGTGGGTTGGTTAAATGGATAAGGGACATTAAGAATTCTACTCCTGAAATCCTTGTTGCACTATATGCTAACTAACTTGGATGTAAATTGAAAATAAATAAAATATTTAAATAAATAAATAAACATGAAAAATATTTCAAATAAAAAAAGACATCAGCTAATTCAAGTTATTTATGTACTTTCACATAATAAAATGTATTATAGAAAAGCATCTTCAACTAAGATGCCCTTGTAGTACTGGAAATATAAGTATATATGGAACAGAGTTAACATTTTCAAGGAATTATCAATGAATGGAGAGAGACTGATGGTGTGGTAGGGAAGGAATGGGCATCTAGAGTTTTAGCTGCAATATTTTGCTCAGGAGGCAGCTTTAGCTGTGAGTGGGGGATGGATAGAATTTAAATAAACCCAGATGATGCAAAGGGGGTTCTAGAAAAAAAAAATACAGTATCAGAAAAGAAGCAGAAATGAGAATTCAAATAGGGTGTTTGACAATCAGGTGACTAAGGATTTGGTCCTAGTTGAGGATTCTCAAAGCCCATCTTGGGAGATGAAATTTGGTAAAAAGACCTCAGATTTTCATTTATCCACATAATGAGTACATCACTCAAAAGATACACTATCTCACTTATAAAGGGTAAAATATTTATAATATTTATAAAATATTTATTTTATTATTTATATATTTATATATTTATTATTATATATTTATATGTTTAATATTTATATATTTATTATATATTTATTAATAAATGTATATTTATAAATATTTATAAAATAAAGGGTAAAAAACCAAGGATGATTGCAAAACAATCTAATTCTAAAACAAAATATTTAAAGTCTTCTATATTTTCCCCATAAAATAAACAGGTAGTTTCATCATATTAACTTTTAAATTATTTTAAAATCATTTAGTAAATTCATTTAGTAAATTAATCCAGCATTGTTTGTTCTTTTTCTCCTTTTTTTTTTTTTTGGTCCATCTCTGTTTCTTTTTAATTTTTTTGAATATTTATTTATTTTTGAGATAAATAAGTCAGAGCACAAGTCAGGGAGAGGCACACAGAGAGGGAGACGCAGAATCCAAAGCAGGGTCCAGGTTCTAAGCTGTCAGCACAGAGACCGACGCAGGGTTTGAACCCACAAACTGTGAGATCACGACGTGAGCCAAAGTCGGTCGCTTAACCGAATGAGCCACCCAGGTGCCCCTCTTTTTCTTTTTTTAATGGCCGTATAGCTAACATGCAGTGTCATATTAGTTTCAGGTATACAATATGGACAGGAATCTTTTTACTTGCACAGAAGAACATTGGGTGCCTGCGATACATTTCCTTACAAATTTACTGGAATTCTTGTTTTTTTGTTTTTTGGTCAGAGGAAGATACTGATTCTTACCTGTTAATTTCTTTTCCTTCAGTATCCATAGATGTACGTAAACTTTAAAAACAAAGTCTTTTCTTTGCTCTACACTAGATCAGTCTGATCAGGAGACAACTTCGTGTTCAGCTCTGCTCGTCCACTAACTCATGAAGTGATTTTCTACAAATAATGTAAATTGAAAGATGGCAAACCTTATGCCCCTCTTTCAAGTGGGGTTAATCGCAGCTAATTTCAACTCTTCAAAATTTTGACAACCTAATAAATATTTAGAACATGTAAAATTGTAAGTTGTCCTAAAAAATGAAGTACTTTATAGCTTAATTTAGGTTTTAGAGAAATGTTGGATCTATTTTATCCCATAGGTTTTAATACTCCATTTAAGGGTCTTGAACCAATTTTTACCTTCGAAATCTGAAGTCTGGTTATAAGGTAAAGAGATCATTCAGGAGGGATGGGAAGAAAATATTCTGTCATGTCATTTACAGCGATTTAAAAGATCCAAAATTGAAGCTCCTGGGTATTTGGTCGGTTGAGTGTCAGAGTCTTTTTTTTTTTTCTTTTTCTTTAATTTCTTCATTTATTTTGAGAGACCTAGACAGTGCGAGTGGGGGAGGGGCAGAGCGAGAAAGGGAGGCAGACAATCCCAAGCAGGCTTGCACTGTCCCAGGTGAAGCCCAACATGGGGCTTGAACTCATGAAACCGTGAGATCATGACCTGAGCCGAAACCAAGAGTCGGAGGCTTACCTGACCGAGCCAGTGTCAGACTCTTGATTTTGGCTCAGGTCATGATCCCAGGGTTGTGGGATGCTCTCCCGTGTCCAGCTCCGTGCTGAGCACTGAAGGTGGAGCGTGCTTAAGATTCTCTTTTTCCCTCTTCCCCTCTACCCCCTCTCATGCTGTTTCACTCTCTCTCTAAAAAAAATAAAAATAATAAAGTATTTAATTTTAATTGTAAATTGCAAATTTTAATTTTAATGGTAAATTGCAACAGTATTAGGAAAAAAATGTTCCTTTGTGAGCCCTTTTCTCCTCACCCATGAGCTTGCCCTGAAAAAATGAGCTTGCCCTGAACTTACACAGATGATATTAAGTGTGCATTTTTCTCCCTAACTGTGAAAATTAACTGAATTCAGAAAGAAAAATAGGAAATCAGCGTCTTCCTACTTAATAGCGATTTGTTTTCATGCAATTCATCTTAGCATTAAGTGCATCAACACATAAACAACATACTGATTATCCATCTACTTAACAAACTGACTTCATATGTAAGAAATATCAACCATCACTATTTAGATTAAATGTTCAATTTCTTAGAGATTTTCGTGTGTTTTCTCCTCTCTACAACTCTTTGGTGGAGTTTAAGATTTTATACACCTAATGCCCTTCTAAGCATTTATCACTGCATCAGTTACCAGTTAAAACATGAGCAGAAGTACATTATTGAGTAGATATCTGTCTGGGATAAATGAACCAAGAAGGAAGAAGTAAAGTTCTCAGATTGAGCTGTTAACTGGGGGACGATGTGTTTTAGTACTTGATCAAACTTAGTGACAAGCCAAAGTTCAGGGCCCATAGCTGGAATAAAGTTCACTCAGGCCAAAGTTCAGTGGCTAACTAATGGACAATTGTAAGCCCTTGGTCAACCCCAATGAGACGCAGTATTATTATCACGACTTGGCAAAAATTGTAAAGTTTGATAATACCAAGTGCTCTCAGGGATTTGTGTCAACAAAGCTGTTATACGCTGTTGTTGGGAAGCCAACGTGGGGCAAGAACTTCGGAAGAAATTCGCATTATCTTGTTAGCATGTGCAGGGCTCACGAATCTACAATTACACGAATCCACCAAGTCACGCCAATACTCTTGTACACGTAGACTGAAGATATGGAGGTGCTGTATGAAATGGCAAAATATAGAAGCCACCCAAATACTTGTAAAAAAATATAATGGGAAAAATAGTGGTACAGACATATGATGGTATATCTCAGAGGAATGGAAACAAAACAAAACACTGGAGCTACAAGTGGCAGCATTGATGAGTCTTAGAAACATAATACCGAGTGAGAAAAAAAGTCTCAGACCATGTTCAGGATAATTCTATTTTTGCAACTATCAAAGGCAAATAAAAAAACGACGTAGGCTGTTAGGTACATGTAATCTACACAGGGAATAAGTTGATGTTTAAATATCTGAAGGATGAGGAGTGTAAAGTCAGGATTGTTTACGCTGGGAGAAGGCAGACAGATGGGATATGGGGCGAACACACAGGTGGCCGTAACAGTATTGGTAATGTTCTAGTCCTTAAGTCTGTTGTTGGTTTCACAGGTGGTCATTTCATTATATGCTTCGTTCATCTCTTTCAAATATTCCGAATGAATGTAACATTATGTTAATAAATTTAGATGAGAAATCAGGTGAGTTTAGTGGCCACGGTAAATGTCACAGGAGAGACTGGATTATATTTGCGTATTGTTTTATGTGGCAGAAAGAGAATTTCATTCACTGGCTAATAGCCTTGATCATGTTTAAATTTAGGCATTGCTTTCTGCTTCAATGACTAATCTTCCTGTCCCAAGGAAGAAATGGAAGGAAAGAACTAATTTGAAAGCTGCTTCTGGGATCTCTTCGATGTTCTACTTAGACCAAGTGGATTCATTGTTTTTGTCTAAAATCTCTTGTTTTATATTCATTTATTTGCTATTGTGGAATATGTCAGGTGAGCATAAAAATGAGTCCTCAGGAGAACCAAGTATTTATACGTAAAGGGTGGGAATAGAGATGACACCTGAAGAAATCTTACTTTCATGTGAATAGCTCTCTCCTCCGCCATAAGAGTTTTCGCGAAGCGTGAAATAGCAAACTGACTTTCAGGGTAATTTCATAACTTATGGGATGTTATTTGAATCTTTACATGGCATTAAAATGCTCACAAGACTTTCACTGAATTGCTGCTGCTCTTAATGTCAGACTTAGGATTGCCTTGCCTTCTCTTTGACATTCTTGAATATTTACAGTGTCACTCATGCACTTTTTAAATATGAAAACATCATAAGCCTTAAAAACAACCACATCAGCCACAGACTTGACACGATACACTGCTTCGCAGCAAAGCTACAACATCTATGGGAAATGCTGATCTGTGGAAATACCTTGCTACCTGTTCAGACAAAGCGTAGAATTCTAAAAGCCTTTTCTCCCTTTTTGTCTGAAAACTCTCTAATGAAAATGCACTAGATGATATCTACAGCACTAAACATCAAATATGATTGCTTTTCAGTAGTATTTGCATTTAATTTATTCAGTTTAACAAATTATTAAAATACAAATTTCTATTCTTTTTGTAGGCATGAGGGCTATAGGAAAGTCAAATTTATATTTCAATAACAAAAATAATGTTTACATGGAAGAAGAAAAGTGTAAGAATCACATTTTCAGATACACACTTTTTGCATATTGTGTGGTAAAGCACTTGGTATTTTTATATAATTTAATATTTATGAATCTACAATAATACTGTACTACTGTTATTAACAGTCTGATTTACAAAGGGAAAACTCGAGAGTTAGACACTTTAAATGATCTATGCCAACCACATTTACACAGTGGAAAAATAATCTGAGTGCAATCTTTCCTACTAAAACCAATGAGGATTCTGCTCACCATGCCTCTGTGAAAAGAGATTGGGCACAGATAACAATCTGGGCTACTTTCATAAGTATACATGTAAGTTGTTGGAATTCATTTCTAATTAAGGAATTCAAATTTAAATGTCTTCATTTTTTTATGCTTCATTCACCATCTGCCTTTATCATTTAACCATTTGTTTAAAGCTCAGTGTTTCCAAATGATGCTGATGAAAGCCTTTATAACTTATCTCTGAAGATTTTAATATTAGTGACCAACATTTTTATATCTTCTTTTAAAACTTTGTGAGGGTATTTTTGTTGCCCCATAGAATACCTTCCGGAAACTCTACCTGAGATCAGTTTATGTTTACATAACACAAGACTCCTCCAGAAAGAACAGATTTAAATGCATCCAATATATCTCATGCTTCCTTTTCTTTGGAAAAGCAATGTCTGTAAGAGAGGGCTTTGAATTTAGGATTAGGAAAGTCCCTTGTCACCAGAGTGGAGCGAGTAGGTGAAAGGGATTAAGAGAACACTTGTCATGATGAGCACTGAATCATGTCTAGAATTGTTGAATCACTCTATTGTGTATCTGCAACTTATAGAACACTGTATGTTAACTATACTGGAATTAAAACTTAAAAAACTTGATAAAAAAAATCAATCTTTATTTTTATATATTTTTTTTTAATTTTTTTTTCAACGTTTATTTATTTTTGGGACAGAGAGAGACAGAGCATGAACGGGGGAGGGGCAGAGAGAGAGGGAGACACAGAATCGGAAACAGGCTCCAGGCTCTGAGCCATCAGCCCAGAGCCCGACGCGGGGCTCGAACTCACGGACCGCGAGATCGTGACCTGGCTGAAGTCGGACGCTCAACCGACTGCGCCACCCAGGCGCCCCTGTTTTTGCCTTTTCATTTCTCCCGGTTGTTCTTTCCATTTGTTGTGTTACTCTACCTCTTGTATACTGGGAAGAACAGTATCAGTTTGTTTCTTTTATATACTATATAAAAAAGAAGGCTGATCCGTGGCCCCTCAGCGACCATGAGTTTCCATGCAAATGAAGGACAATTTTTCTTGCTACTGAATCTCTTAATATGTTTATAATTCTGAGTCTCTGGGAAATCCTGCTTTCTTTTCACACATTGCGTTCAACTACCTTATACTCCCCTTCTATTGACAGGTCAGAATCATTGTCTCTTATTTGAAAACAAATTTATTTCTTTGGAAAAAAAATACTCAGCAGATTTTTGTTAAGTGTAGTTAATATTTTCCATACTATTACACTATTCCAGAAGTGTGAATTCTCTATCTATAATGCTTTCATAACTAAGAATATGGGCATGAAGAGTAACAGAGGGAAATATGTTTAAACTCAATGAGAAATATTTTAAAAGTTTGGACTCAATATATATGTAGTCAGCCCTTTACATACTAAAATAATAAAATCTATGCATTCCTTTGTATTACATATTATCCATTACCAAATAATATAAAAAATTTTTTAACGTTATTTATTATCGAGAGACAGAGAGACACAGAGCATGAGCAGGGGAGGGGCCGCGAGATAGAGAGACACACAATCTGAAGCAGGCTCCAGGCTCTGAGCTGTCAGCACAGGGCCCAACACCGGGCTCGAACTCACAAACTGCGAGATCATGACCTGAGCTGAAGTCGGAGGCTTAACCGACTGAGCCACCCAGGCGCCCCCCAAATCATTTTAAATAAGAATCTGTATGTATTAGTTTTCCTGTAGAGAATAATTCCAGTAGAAGTTTCCAGTTGCTAATTATGTAGGAAATTAACTCCTTGATACCCACAACATTTTATATTTAAGTATGGTAAATAATGGAAATATTACTTATTTAGGGAGATTAGAGGAACCTTTAAGTTTTTATTTATTTGTTTTTTTAATTTATTTTTTAAAATTTACATCCAAGTTAGTTAGCACATAGTGCACTAATGATTTCAGGAGTAGAATCCAGTGCTCATCCCAGCAGGTGTCTTCCTTAATGCCCCTTGACCATTTAGCCCATCCCCCTACCCAGAACCCTTCCAGAAACCCTCAGCTTGTTCTCTATATTTGAGTCTCTTATGTTTTGTCCCCCTCCCTGTTTTATATTATCTTTGCTTCCGTTCCCTTATGTTTGTCTGTTTTGTATCTTAAATTCCACATATGAGTGAAATCATACGATATTTGTCCTTCTCTGACTAATTGCTCTCCGCATAGCATAGTACACGCTAGTTCTATCCACGTTGTTGCGAATGGCAAGATTTCATTCTTTTTGATTGCCGACTAATATTCCATTGTATATATATACCACTTCTTCTTTATCCATTCATCTGTCGATGGATATTTGGGCTAAGTTTTGTTTAAATGAAAAATGTTGTCATATATTTCATTGAGTTCCTGAAAACCTCTTCAGAGTGAAATATTAATTAAGTTGCCAGGTTCATTAGTAATGAATATTGTGACTGCCCTGAATCTCGGCAGAATCGTCTTTGGATTTTCTCCCCACCACTGACCCTCACCTGTCTTTTATCACAGGAGCACAAGAACATGTTTTCCATTAGTACAGGAAAACGTGATGACACACGATTTTCCTTTTGCAAACTTCACTTCACTTCACTGAACTAAGCCCCAACAGCACAAATATTCCAGTGCCTTTTAAGATATATACACTTTTTAGTCTGGGTTTGAAATATTAGAAAACAAATGTATTACTACTTTATTAACATTTCGAAACAAATGTATTTTAATTCTAACTTAAAAGGGATGTGTTAAATTGCCACATATAGACATACTTGATAAATGCAAATTAGCATTTTCTCAGAACTTTTAAAGTATAAGAGAAGTTATTTCTCATGCAAGATTTGTTTATATAAAAATCATTCACGTTAACATGGAAACAATGGTGACAAAAATATCTGTATCATTTGATTGTACGTTTCCAAAAAATTATATGTGGGATCATGAGAATTTTCTAGCTTAGATATTCTGAAGCGTTCACACTTTCCTTTGGTAATAAGGCAAACCTTACATTTCCTTAAAATAGATTTACAATAATATTCTTTCGTGTAGTAGTGCTTTCTTAGTATACGATTAAATTTATAAGAAATTTTAAGATATCATGTATTGGAAAAAGTTAGAATGTGCCTGTAAAATAACCAAGCTATTCTGCCCACAAAATTGTCATTTGAAATGAATAAGGAAGCTTTGAAATTTATCTTCTACTTTCTCATCCTACAAATCATATCGTAGCTTTTTTTATATTGAATATTTTGTGCCTGCAGTGTTGTGTGTATGCGCATATAAAAATAACATTTCTGTGGAAATATTATGGTAATTTAAATTCTCCAAAAGGGGAGACAACAGCTAACATACCACTCTATGGATTTTAATAGAATTTTACCTGCTTTTATATATTCATTCTCTGTGGGACTCTGTAAATTTATTTTTAAATTTCATAAGATGTAGAATCTCTGAACATTTTACTGCAGATACTATTTTTCTATATTGAGTATATGTCTTATAAAATAAGCATTTCTTTCACTAGATCATTTTGCTACTGTATCCTGGAGAATTAGTTCTTACTTTTCCAAAGAGCAGCCAAATTGGTATTTAGAAATGTCATCCTAAGAATTGTAATGTTTTCTAATATATTCTAGAAAATATTCCATCCTTTTATTTGCTTTACTTTAGTTCTCCTAATTATGTTGACGCAGTATGTCTCATTAGTTTTGTGATGCAGTTTTGAAAAGCAAATAAAGCTTTACTCCATTTACTCTTTGGAGTCTCCTTGGATTGAGTTCTGAACTCAACTTAGGCAGCTTAGAAATCTGTGTATTTGGTCTGGTTCTTTTACATTCACTCCGATACTTTCCCTCCAATTATCCAAGAATCAAACCCCCTTGGATGGCTTGCTAATACCACAATACAACATCCACTCTTTATTTCTGTTTCCAGACCAATCATGCTTTTCAACTGCAATAATATTATCCTTTATTTTATACTGAAAGCATTTTAGTTATTACTGTACCATCATTTGTATATCATTGCCTATCTTCAGAAATTGATTCAAGGATACAAAACTGCTGATTCAAAGGGGCACGTGCACCCCAATGTTTATAGCAGCACTCTCAACAATAGCCAAATTATGGAAAGAGCCCAAATGTCCATCGACTGATGAATGAATAAAGAAGATGTGGTGTATATATATATACACAATGGAATACAACTCAGTGATGAAAAAGAATGAAATATTGCCATTGGCAACAGTGTGGATAGAACTAGAGAGTATTATGCTAAGCAAAATAGGTCGAGAAAGACAGATATCCCATGATTTCACTCATGTAGAATTTAAGAACTGTAACAGATGAACATAAGAGAAGGGAACAAAAAATAAGATAAAAACAGAGAGGGAGACAAACCATAAGAGACTCTTAAGTACAGAGAACAAGCTGAGGGTTGCTGCAGGGGAGGTGGTTGGGGGGATGGGTTAAATGGGTGATGGGTATTAAGAAGGGCACTTTTTGGGATGAGCACTGGGTGTCATATGTAAGAGATGAATCACTGGGTTTTATTTCTGAAGCCAAGACTACACTGTATGTTAACTAACATGAACTTAAATTTAAAAAAAAAAAGGAAATTGATTATATTTATATTGATAATTATTATTTCCTGCATCATTCATTTTTTCTGTCAATGTTGAATAATTATATATTGATCATTTGTGTTTAGGTCCTAAAAGCTAAAGCTAGGTACTGTATATACAGTAATAAATCTAATGAAGTCATTGCCTTCATGGAGCTTAGAGTCCAGTAAATAGGGAAATACAATTCAAATCCTATTTATTTTCCTTATGAATATGTCTTGTCTGATATCCATCACCTAAATAAATTTCTATTATTTTCCTATCAGTAATTCAAGCCCATGTATGGTATCGTCTCCAGGCTTGCTTCCAATGATTCCTAAATACTGGCGTCAGCAATTTTGTTTTTCCCCTAATAAAAGACTTTTTCTGACTCCCTGTTTCCTATTATACTGAAGACTCGAAACCACTTTTCCTTTCTTTTAAAGCATGGCTTCATTGATCCACTCTTTTATTTGTGTGTCTGTATACTCATTTGTTACATTTTTGAGTGCATATATATAACCAGGCTCTACCCTTTAGCATTATGGGGATTGGCATTGGATGAGACTCTGTCTTACTCTCAGGGAGTTTGCAGGCTAGCGGGAAGAGGATGTGTAAACCTGTAGTCCTAATCTAGTGTGAGATCGGCCATGTTTGGAAGATCTGGAGAAAGTGATTTATCACTTACAAAATCAGGAGAGTTATGGAGAGTTTCCAGGAGGCAGGCTGTTGTAAACAGAGAGAAAATAGGCATGAGCCTCGCACACTGCGTGGTTTAGAGAGAGAATTGTGGAGAGGTTCAGGGGAAACACTGATCGACCTAATCTCCTATTACATTTTTCCAACTAAGTGAAATATTAACACATATTTTGTGGTTAAGAAAATCAAATAATATTGACTAAACAAAAATTACCCTTGATAGCTCCTTCCACTATATTCTCATTTTCAGAAGTTATTGATTACTATTTTCAGGTTGGTTTTTTTTTTTTTTTTTTTTTTTTGGCATCTTTCCAGATCTCCATGTGAATAGAATTTGCAACTCATTGTTTATTTGGATTTCTCTAGTATATAAGTTTTCATCTCTGATCACTTGTAAATTTGAGTTTTCTCCAGGCATGTGTTAACCTTTATTGTTTCATGACTGTAGAAAAAGATCAATGTAAATCAGATCAGAGAAAGACCATGTGTATGTGGAAACTTGATACATTATAGAGGTGGTAATTCAATTCACATAGGGGAAGAAAGGCTGTTTACCTTCCAATAGCCTACCATTGACCAGAAGCCTTACCAATATATGAGTCAATTAACACGGTTTTTGCATATGTATTATATACTGCATTCTTACAAAAAACATGATAGAGAAAAGAAAATATCATCAAGGAAGAGAAAATGCATTTATAGTCTTACACTGTAAAAAATCCACATATAAGGAAGGCTGCATAGTTCAAACCTGGGCTGTTCAAGGGTCAACTGTACATTTACACACATGCTTATTTTAGCAAATCTTGTTACTTTTTCTAGATGAACTTCACAGGTGGTATCATCCTGAATGGTAAAATGTGTGTCTCTAAAAACCGTTAACTTTGTTACTTCGAAACTGAATGAGGTTCCCCAAACTTTCAGGTATTGCTAATGACTTTCAGGTATTGAAGACCACTTTCTTCGAATGTGTGGTGACAGAGATATCAAGTTTGGGACTTGGGGGTTCTTGCAGAACAAAAGATGTCTGCAGTTCTGGAAAATTTTCTACCTGTATTGTTCTGCATATTGGATAGCCACGAATATTTCTTCTTTAGAAAATTCGGTTAGGCATATATTTAAAGTTATTGATATGCTCTCTGCTTTTTTTTTTCATTTAGTTTATGCTCCTGTAAGTTATTTGCAGTACATTCTAGGGCAATTCCTTGACTTTATTTTTGAGCTAACAAGTTTACTCTTCAGTTATAACCATTTCGTTGTTCTGCTCACCTCTTGTACCAAAGACCAAATCCTAATTTCCAAAATCTGTTTCACTTTCTATTGATACAAAATTCTCTTCTATCTCTCTGAGGTTATTAATAATATCTAAAGTTTTATACTTTTTTTTTTATTTTTTGAGTTTTATTTATTTATTTTGAGAGAGAGAGAGAGAGAGAGAGCGAGCATGAGCAGGGGAGGGACAGAGATAGAGAGATAGAATGAGAGGGAGAGAATCCCAAGCAGGCTCCACACTGTCAGTGCAGAGCCTGACACGGGGATCGAACTCACAAACCTCGAGATCATGACTAGAGCCGAAATCAAGAATTGGTCACTTAACTGACTGAGCCACCCAGGCGCCCCTGTACTCTGTTCTTTTAACTCTATTTCTTTGAGTGGAATGCTTTGTTTAATTTGCTCCTGCTTCTCTATGGTTTGGCTTTTCTCAATTGTTTTGTTGAATTTAATGTTTAAGATTTCTAGTTATATAATTTGTCTTAATAAACTCAGGCTATCATAGAAAAATACCATAGACTCACATAGCCTTTCCTCTGTCCAAGTGTGGAGAGGGACAGAGTGATAGAGGGCCAATGGGGCAGAGGCAAAAGAGGGGGAAAGAGAGCGAGCTCTCTTACTCTTCTCATAAGGACCACTAATCCAATCGTGAGGACTTCACTGGCATGACCTAATCTAATCATAATCACCTCCCAAAGGCCTCATCTCCAAATACCATTGCCTAGGGGTTAGGGCATCAACACATAAATTTGGTGTGAAAAGAGGCACAAACATTCAGTGCATGGCAGTCCTTTATGGATGAAATTAATAAAGCTAACTATAGTTTTTTTGGTTTTTTTGCTCATTTTTTCATGGCATTCTTTCTCCATACTTTTTTTTTTTTGACCCATTACATTTAAAGTGAATTTCTTGTAGACAGCATGTATTTGGGGCATGCTTTTATAACCAATTTAACAATATTTGTCTTTTTTTTTTTTAATTTTTTTTTCAACGTTTATTTATTTTTGGGACAGAGAGACACAGAGCATGAACGGGGGAGGGGCAGAGAGAGAGGGAGACACAGAATCGGAAACAGGCTCCAGGCTCTGAGCCATCAGCCCAGAGCCTGACCCGGGGCTCGAACTCACCGACCGCGAGATCGTGACCTGGCTGAAGTCGGACGCTTAACCGACTGCGCCACCCAGGCGCCCCAACAATATTTGTCTTTTAATTGATAAGCTTAAACCATTTACCATGTTGATCTTTTTTTAGTGGCAGGCTAAGTGGACAGGGCTCCAAGGTCATTAATCACAGGTTGTAGTATAATTTCCACAGGATTAAAAAATAACCCATTAACCAGTAGGAGCATGTAACCCGAAATAAGCATCAGTTTCATCAGGAGAAGGTGTTCAGAGATACATGCACTTTATGCAAATTCTTAAGAATTCTGGACTAAGTTTTTGATATCCTCGAGCAACCAGAGCATGAATATCACCCAGGTAATAAATATCATGTTTTGGAAGGTGTAATGGTTGAACAGGCATCTGCATGAGAGGAAATTTAATCAACATGTGAAAAGATGCCTAACTTTAATGGTCATCTTAGATATGCATTTTAAAATAATGATTCAATACCTTTCCAAATTTATTAGATTAGCAAAAATGGAAAGTCTCATAGTACAAGTGTGATGAAAATGTAGAAAAATGGGAATTACTTCCTTTGGAGAGCAATTTGGTCCCCTACGATAAAATTACATTGTGCCTAACAGTCTCCTAGTATCACCATTTAACCGGTTCAAATAGTGTAGAAACCTCCCAGCACATCCCTTATAGAACTATCGTAAATATTTACTCTATAGATCTCAAAAACCTTAGATGGTGTTAAAATTTTTGCTTCAATATGAAACAATTTAAAAAACAGAGGGGCGCCTGAGTGGCTCAGTCGGTTAAGCGTCTGATTTCGGCTCAGGTCATGATCTTACAGCTTGTGAGTTCAAGCCCTGTGTCAGGTTTGTGCTGACAGTTCAGAGTCTGGAGCCTGCTTTGGATTCTGTCTCCCTCTCTCTCTGTCCCTCCCCCCCCCCCCAACAACAAATAAACAATAAAATTTTTTTTTAAACTCAAGAGAAGGAACCTCTAGGCTATTTATCATACTTTTCCACTTTGTTTCCTTTCTTCTTTTCTTGGTGCTCTAAGATTCCTTCTTCTACCACTTTCATTTTAGAAACTGTCCTGTAGCCATCTTTTAGCATAGGATTGCTGGTGACAGATTCTTAGTTTCCTTTCACCTTAGACTGTCTTCATAAGTTCTTCATCCCTAAAGGACATTTGTGCATGATAAAGAATCTGGACTGATGATTCTTTTTTCAGCACTTAAAAAATGTTGAACCATGATCTATCAGCTTTGATGGTTTCTTATGAGAAATCTGCCATTGAATTGGTTTTCCCCTGTAGGTAGGGGGATATTTACTCTGGCTGCTTTTAAGATTTTCTCTTTGTCTTGAGTTTTCAGAAGTTTTACTGTGATGTGTCTTTGTATGATTTGCTTTGAATTTATCTTCTTTGCCGTTTGCTCACCTTCTTGAATCTGTAGGCTTATAGTTGTTGTCATTATTCCTTCTCGTTCTTTTTCAGCCCCGACCTCTGTGTCCTCTTTTTTTTCTGGGCCTTCAGTGATGTAACCCTTAGACTCTTGTACCAGTTCTGCAAGCCCCAGGGATTCCATTCATTTCTTTTCATTCTGTTTTCTATGTTCATTGGATAATTTCTGTTTTCTAAGTGCAATTATTTTTTCCCTTCTCTTCCCTCGATTGTATTATCAACCCCATCCAATTCCTTTTGTTTAATTTTGGTTCCTGTACTTTTCACTTCCAAAGTTCCTATTGGATTCTTCTTTATATTTTATTTCTTTACTGGGAACTTCTATTTCCTGCTGAGAGTTTCTATGTTTTTATGTTCCCAGTGCATTTGTAATTACTTGTTGAAGCATTTCTATGATGGTATCTTTAAAATCCTTGTCAGATCATTCCGACATCTATGTCATTCCGGTGCTGATGTCTGTTGATCATCCTTCCTCATTCAGGTTTGATTTTCCAGGTTCTTGGTATGATGAGTGGTTTCCTGTTGAAATCTGAACTTTGGGTATTATGAGACTCTGGATCTCATAATAGATCCAGATGATTTGTTTTATCTGGCTTGCTCTGACACCATCCCAGTAGGTGAAGGGGTACATACACCACCTTGGTAATTCCAGGTTTTCATGAAAGTCCAATTTCCCTATTTAGCCTCTGCTATCACACGTGGGTGAGAGGCTCCTCATGACTGCTGGGATTCAGGCTTCCCACCAGGCCTCTTCTGGTGTCATCCCACTGAGAGTGGAGGAGTGTGTTGTTATTATGACTCTGTGGTCCCCATTGATGGCCTGGTGTGGTTTTACACTCGTTGATGCTTTCCCACAGTTCTTAGATACTATGTTCTCTTTTCCCACTTTCTTTTCCATCTTACTATTTCAGTTAGCTTAGTTTCTAATAATCTACAAGTTCATGATTCGTTCTGTGAATGTGTTGTGTCTACTGGTGATCCCTGTCTGGTACTTCCCAACAACTCTCCTAAATCAGTCTCATTCTGATAATTGCTTTATCTCTCCAGACTGTTTTCTTGCTATTTAAATATACCTCCTAATTGTTTGCTGAAAGCTGGACAAATTATATAGCACAATAAATACATGAATATATATATATTTTTTTATGTCTGTAGATGAACAAGCCTTTCCTCCTGTTAGGCCTTCAGACTATGGGAAAAATCTAATCAGATTTTGAGTGGTTTGGGTGCTAGTTAATATGTTAGAGGTTCATCTCAATATCTGATCACCCTTTGACTTTGGTGTATCCCTTGGCCCTGCTCCCTAGAGAGACCTCCCTCTCAGCTGGCTTGACAGTTATTTTGCTAGTGTGGTGTTGAGTGGGTGGGAGAGTAAAATATTCCCTGGTATTCTGATTGAGCCTTGGTCTCTTTCTCTCTCTCTCTCTCTCTCTCTTTTAATGTTTGTTGATTTGTTTAAGGAGAGCATGTGTGAACAGAGGAGGGGTAGAGAGAGAGGGAGAATCCCAACCAGGCTGCACACTGTCAGTGCAAACCCAATGTGGGGCTTGATCTCATGAACCATGAGATCATGATGTGAGTGGAAATCAAGAGTCAGACAGTTAACAACTGAGCCACCCAGGCGCCCCTGAGCCTTAGTCTTATGGAGCCTGTGAACTGGGTATTGGGGAAGTATCTTTCTCAGGTGTCCTTACTCATTTTCCAGATACAACGCTTGACTTACCATATATTCCTGCCTCTCCCATAGGATAGTCTATTCCCACAGGAGTAGACTTTTGTGTTTCTTGCCCCCCCCAACTTCCTATAAACAACCATTAGCACTATAATATCAATTCCTGTATTTTTTCATATGATATAATGTTAAGTACACAATGCCCAAATGATACTTGTCAACCCAATAAATAAGCAATGTATTGTAATTTCCATAATGTATACAGTGATAAAATAGGTGTCACAAAATCCACCTTTTTAGTGTTATTTTTCAGGGTCTTATTTTTTCTTCCAACTTCTAGATTGACAAAGACTATTCTTAGTAAACTACAATAATTTTTTGTTGCATTATTAATTTGTTTAAGACTATTTTGATGAATAGCCTTTCTCTTTTTATCTATCAATGTAAGAAGTTCATAATCATGAAAAATATTAGAGCCCCCATTATCAGTGTTTATAAAATTATTTAATTGACCAAGAGTTTTATAACTTACATATGCATATTTATTCTGGTAAGAGCAAATTATATAGCCTTGAAATATAATTTCATTACTTTTCAGCAAATCTTACATCATGTAAATCCATCAGCCATGGCTATTTTCCTTATTGAATTTGAGAATGAGAAATTTAGGTCCCTTTTAAGCTGTCAGAATGAGAAAGTTTCATAAAATATATTAGCAAATGAGAAATATTTAGCATATTTATTGCTATGGTAATCATAGACCGACTGTATTTCAATAGTAAACAGAGATACAGTATTAGTAGTAAATCTTTAAAGAGCACTTATTTCTTTATCTTTCAAGCTCTTTGGATAACCCTTATTGGCTACGGGAAGAATATAGCTAGGACTTTATTTTTAGATGAAATAAATCAAAATATAAAGAACAAGGACTGCCACTATAAATTAGAAGTAGTATAAATATTCATGATTTTTTAATCTTACATAATTCTTCTTCTAAAAATGTTTGTCCATATCTTTCTAGAAAAACAACTGACACTCCTATCTGATGCCAAATTTGGCGAAATGGGATGCTCAGAGAATTACTGTTCTTATGTGATTCTTTAACAATATCTATATATGGACTTCATTACAATTGTATTACTTACTTTTGCTTTTTTTCTGCCTGGTTTCTAATTCCGTCTTTCCCACACACTTGCAGTTTGCCCTTGGGAACATTTAACTTGTTTTTTTTACCTCACTTTCCTCATCTGCAAGATGGTGCTATAATAATACCAGGATGTTTAGATAATTAGATGGTTTCACACTTGTTGAGAGTCTAGATTAGCCTCTAGCACATAAGTAATGACATAGTGATACTATTTTCTGAATACAATATGCTTTCTAATTCTTTTTAAGATAAAATTGTCTAACCTAAAGCACTTCAGTAAGTTAAATACAACACATGTGGAATTTGTAATCATTTTGATAGTAGCAACTAGGGTAATGCTTACATCCTCAATTATGATACTATATTGAAAAATGTTTTTCTATGAACATGGGTCTCCTAGTTTGATCCAAGGGATAAATAAAGGTGATTTTATTGTGTAGTAATATATATGTGAGCGTGTGTGTGTGTGTGTGTAAGCAAATATTTGATTATAATCAAGGTGGCAATATTCAGGAAGAACCATGTGAAATAAGTATCTGTAATACAAAAACTTTGAAAAAGAACACTGTCCTTAGGAAGAGTAATAAATCATATTTAAAATATCTTTTATCAAAATTTATTCTCAATGAGCTTTTAATCAAATTCATTTTGATTAGCTCCAATTTTTCCATACTTCCTTAAAAATTTTTTTAACGTTTATTTACTTTTGAGAGACAGAGTATGAGCCAGGGGGAGGGGCAGAGAGAGAGGGAGACACAGAATCAGAAGCAGGCTCCAGGCTCTGAGCTGTCAGCACAGAGCCTGATGTGGGGCTTGAACTCACTAACCATGAGCTCATGACCTGAGCCGAAGTTGGATGCCACCCAGGTACCTCATCCATTCTTTTTTTATACTTGTATGCAGACAGACCTAAGAGTGTGTTTGTAAAAGTATCTTCAAATTATATATAATTAGAATCACTTCCCTATCTTACCATGGCTTTATGGACCTGGTTATCATTCGTTGTTAATTTACAGCCTTGTGTTCAGTTCTATTTCCATCCAATTTCTTTTTCACATATTCATCCACACCCCACCCCGTCAGAATTATCTAGTGAAATTCACAGATACATATTCACAAATACTTCTACAAAAAAAAAAAAAGCCGAATTTTGCTCTATTGATTTGCTCCAATGATTAAAAGATAGGATCACCTGCTGTAAAGCCTAGACTTTTTCTTCTCTCTCCCTTTGTCTTACTCACTACCCATCCCCTTCAATGTCTTCATACATTGTCTTATGTAAATATACCTGATAAAGTTAATGCCCAGCACCTGAGGCCAAGGCAAGACAACATGTCTTTAGTCATAAGAAGAAAGTCACTAGAAATATTAGAATAGTAGTTAGAAAGGTAGATATGATATTTTTGAAAAGCCCCAAATGCTACATTTTGGAAATGTGTCCTGAATTCTTTCCTTCAAAGACAATGTTGGAATTCAGGGTCTGGACTACTCTTTATTCTCTCTTCCTGTTTCCATGTAAGTCTCTTCATCTGTAGAAGAGGAGAGAGTCACCTGATGGGTTTTGTTGGCAGAGGAATCAGCGTACGGCGTCCCGCCTGCCTGTCCCCTCTGATCTGCCTGCGGGACACCGATCTCCTGAACTGAGTTGTGCTGCTGCAGGGGCATACGCCTGCACACTGCTGGGTGCGAAGGACACCTGTGCTTCTGTGTTTCCACGAGTATTAGGAATTCTGTTATTGTCCTGAAACTGAACCCGGGTCTCTAAGATCCTTCTCTAATATTTTGATTTCTGTCTGTTCCTATTTGTCTATCTCAACTGGCTCTGAACTATTGGGAGAAGATTTGTTATCTATGAGGCCCCTTAAAATCCCAATAGAGAGGGGCGCCTGGGTGGTGCAGTCGGTTAAGCGTCCGACTTCAGCCAGGTCATGATCTCGCGGTCCGTGAGTTCGAGCCCCGCGTCAGGCTCTGGGCTGATGGCTCGGAGCCTGGAGCCTGTTTCCGATTCTGTGTCTCCCTCTCTCTCTGCCCCTCCCCTGTTCATGCTCTGTCTCTCTCTGTCCCAAAAATATATAAACGTTGAAAAAAAAATTAAAAAAAAAATCCCAATAGAGAATATATTTTTAAATGAATTTTAGTAAGTGGACCTTTGGTTTCAGAAATATGCATGAAAAGGGGTGCCTGGGCGGCTCAGTTGGTCGAACATCCAATTCTTGATTTTGAATCATGTCATGATCTCAGGGTTGTGAAACTGAGCTCTGTGTCAGACTCCATGCTGAGCACAGAGCTTGCTTGAGATTCTCCCTCTTCTTCTCTATCTCTGAAATAAAAAAAAAAAAATACAGGAAAATATATTAGATATTAATATCATAATATATGTTAGTACAAGTTTATCCAAATGTTCATAATAAAATTTTAGAGATTCTTTACTGATTATATTCAGATGTAATTAAAAAGTAAAGACATGGTGAATTTTGCCCTTTTTATTTATTTTTAATTTCTAAAAAATGTTTATTTATTATTGAGAGACAGAGGCAGAGCACGAGCAGGGGAGGGGCAGAGAGAGAGGGAGACACAGAATCGGAAGCAGTCTCCAGATTCTGAGCTGTCAGCACGGAGCCCAATGTGGGGCTCAAACTCAATGAACTATGAGATCATGACCCAAGCCAAAGTTGGGCGCTTAACAGACTGGGCCACCCAGGCAACCCAATTTTGTTCTTTTAAAAAGCAGTATCTTTTTACTTTGTGTAGTTTTCTTAGCTCTGTGAACAGAGCTTTGTTTAAAAGTTATGAATGACTTCTAAATATCCACAATAGTAAAGGAAAATGAACATATGTTTGCAATTTTGTATGGGATATTCATGAATTTTTTAGTCATCGGATGCTTTCATTTAGGAAGTATTACATATACCAGCAGCAGGTTTCTAATGTTCCGTTAGTGAGAGTTCTATAGTAGGTAGTCTAATGGTAACACTCTCAAATCCTTGAATCTACTTCTTGATTTGCAGGTTCGTGCAGGGTACAAGGAGTTCCCAATCCATAAATAGCCTGGCCACATAAATATGGAGTGTCTTAGTAATTTAAGTATTATTTTTTGTTTAGTTCTTTGTTTGACTGGCAGATCTCTCCTATTGTTTTCTGTATAATGGCCTATAGTTGCAAACAAACCTATCACTGAGACCATGTCGAATTCTGGGTACAAAGCAAACAAGAAGATCCAGAAAAGCAGATAAATGGCTACTGAACCACAAGACCGTAAATTGCTTTTGTTTTCTTTGCAATAATCGTGATATTGTAGGATGTAGCCGACTGAGGGTCACCCATGCCACTCCCAAAGCTGACATATCTGTTTATTCTAGATCTAAGAGGAGAATCACATAGAGTTTAGCAACCAAAGGCATTGTATCTGATGTATGTTGAGGATGCTTAAAACCAGTTCTCGATATACTTTTTAATATACAGCATCATTTAGAAGCTTATTTACTATTATTTAGAAAGACATTTAAATTGCTAGCTCTCACAAATACACATTTATGATTCTTTCAGCCCTTTTTGCATATATAAGCATATTTTCATGAAGAACGTTTTCTTTTAGGAAAAAACCTTCAAGCTTATGGCAGAAAGGCTTATTGTTTTAGAACTAGATTCTTAAATGCTGACTAATTCTTTTTTCTAACAAAATAGTCACAGGTCTGCTTTTCACTGTTTTCACAAGATTCACAAACATTGGGTCTCCTGCACCGTTAACTGCTGCAGTGTCAAATCTTAGCAAGAGCCAAGCTACTCTCTATATAGGTTATATTAAAAGATACTCAATATAGGGGCTCCTGGGTGGCTCAGTCAGATAAGCGTCCGACTTAGGCTCAGGTCACCATCTCGCGGTCTGTGAGTTCGAGCCCCGCATCGGGCTCTGTGCTGACAGCCTGGAGAATATTTCAGATTCTATGTCTCCCTCTCTCTCTGGCCCTCCCCCATTCATGCTCTGTCTCTCTCTGTCTCAAAAATAAATAAACATTAAGAAATAAATAAATAAAAGATACTCACTATAAAGTAACCAACTGTGAATCCATAATGATTTTACAAACTTTTATCAGCAGTTATGTTGGTGATTTGATGTATATTTAATCATTTTATGAATAAGGCTTAAAACAAATTCAGGTACTCAAATATCATGTTTTTGTTGTCCTCGTTAAGAAAAATGTTCTAGTCCAGCTGTATGAGGCCATTTTTTTTCCTGTGGCATTTTCCCATTTATTTTATTGACCTAAGAAAAAAATATGTCTGGGGCACCTGAGTGGCTCAGTCAGTTGAGTGTCCAACTCGATTTCAGCTTGGGTCATGGTCTTGAAGTTGTGGGATTGAGCCCTGAGTCGGGCTCCACTCGGCATGGAGACTGCTTGGGAATTCTCTCTCTCTCTCTCTCTCTCTCCTTCTGCTCCTCCCTGACTCACACTTTCTCTCTCTCCCTCTCCCTCTCCCTCTCTCCCTCCCTCTCTGTCTCTCAAAAAAAAAAAAAAAAGGAGAGAAAAAAGTTTGTTGGGTATAGTCAATTTATATGTGGTAGAACCCTTCCCCATGCAACAGCTAACTGTTTTGAATGCTATTTAACTGTGGTATAACATAGTTTTCCCTCATAACCATAAGACTATACATTCAAATACATCCTGAAAATTTTAAAGTAGACCATCAGTGAAGAGTGGTGGAATTATAATGCAGGAATATAGGAAAAAAGATTTTATGATTTACAAGAAAACCCACACGACATCTTTACATATGTGGCTCTTTCCCCTAATGGTTATCAAAAGTACAATTTACCAAAAATCATTTAAAACATTTAGATAGGATTCTTTATATACAGAAAGTATCATAGTCTATAAAAATGATCTTTTTTGATCCTACACTGTGTTGAGAACCATTGTGCTAAATGCTATGAGCAATGTAAATTAGGAGATGCCGCATGCTCCAAGGAACATACAAATTAGCTAAGATTTAAAACATGTCACCGTAGAAAGGTTACAAGAAGCAGTGTCCAAAGTCAAGTGACAAGTAGAGGCATCCTTCCCAGGCACCACTGCCAACTGTATCTGCACTTACATAATATGAAATTAATTTTCCAGGATTGATTACTCTTGGAGTTTTGTATGCCCCTTTCTTCTCCTTATGGATAAAATTTCTAATCATTATTTTCTCATGAGCATTCCATAGGTCAAGGGAAAGCAGAACTTCAATATTTAACTCATTATTTTTGGCTTAAGAAACAATAAGATTATAGAGCAATTTATTGTATCTATAAACTCTCACCAAATATTTGAAGAAGGAGGCTGATACCTATTTGGGCAGTCTATAAAAACGTTTGAGGAGTCTGTGTGAATACTTTTTCTAATGTTGCCTCCAACAGTTGTTATCATGCATATAATCGAACTGATTGGGTCCTTTGAGGACAATGTCCTTTGGAATATTTGTTTTCTTGAGAGAATACTAACAAACAGTAAACTGTCAAGGCTGTGAGCTCCGGGTCTATTTCCAAGTTGAAGTGTGTGGCTTGGGAATGTTTTCTCAGGTCGGTCTGCCTTCAGTGTCCCATTATTATTACCTAATAATGTGATTTCATAAGTAGCTGCCTAGAGACTTCACACTCTCTTGTCTTAGGCCATTCTGCAAGTGACATCCTTCATTCATTAATTCTTTCAACAAACACCCTACCTTTTATGTGCAGAGGGAAAGCACACTCTGTCTCCTGTAGTGGCTCATTTAAGAAATTTTCTCTACACAAAATTTGTATAGATCAGCCCCATGGGACTTAGGCTCTTCAGACTCCATCACAAACAATATTTTCTTTTTCTCTCCTTTGAAATATTTAGCTGTTATTCATGCATGCAGCACTAATTGAAATTTTATGTTCACAGGATTCAATAGAAATCCAGAGGCCTTTCAGAGAAGTTTGCTCTGAGGAGACAGTACCCATAGAAAATTCCCTTTTCTCAGTTAAAAGATATTTTCTCTTCATTGCTAAAATTATATAAAGTTTAAAGTATAAAATATTCTCTTAGGTTTGGCTTTGGTTTCAAGTAAATGATATTTAGATTCCTATTCATTCACCAGTACACAATCTGTACAAAAACAACCAAGTTTTGACTTACAAAACTTAAAATTCCACTAAAGATCTAACATGTTTTCACAAATCTTAAAACTGTCATATTAAAAAAGTAGTTAAGCATGCCCAGAATACTAATTAATTATTCAAAAACAACTCTTAGTGGTCTTATTTTGACAACAAAATGGACACGAATTCATGTAGAAATTTTGGAAAATACAGAAGATATCACAAGCATTAGGAATATTTTATAAAATCATTAAATTTTCTTTTGCAAAATAATTCTGAATGGATGCATTATATAATATGTACAGAGTAATGCAGTTAACTAAAGACCAGAAAGTGATATTTAGGTTCTTTTTTTAAAAAAGTTTATTTGTTTTGAGAGGGAGAGAGAAAGAGAGAGAGAGAGAGAGAGAATGAATGAATGAATCCCAAACAAGCTCCCTGGACTCAGCTTGGAGCCCAATGCAGGGCTGGAACTCATGAACTATGAGATCATGACCTGAGCTGAAACTAAGAGTTGTACAGTTAACCTACTAAGCCACCCAGGAGCCCTGATACTTAGGTTCTTTTTAACACATACACAATTATTACTTTTACAATAGTGGGTCAAAAGTTGGGCACATTTGAATTAATAAATTTGCATTACAAACATTGTCTCAAAAAAAAGTATCAATTTATTTTCATTAGCAATGGACAAGTAATTTATGCATCCTTTGACTATTTAGACATATTTCTGAGTCTCTGCCTTCCTCAAAGTCCTCTGTTTGTCTATTTCTGTCATAATATCACCTGGTTTTAAATATTATAACTTTCCTGTATTTTAACTCATCAAGTGAGGCTATCAGTAAATTTCTTGTTCAAGTTTGCTTGGCTCTTTTCTTACACACATTCTGGCAGATAACTTTCCAGATTATTGTTCTGTGTTCCTAAAGAAAGCCCATTATGATCCCATTGATATGGATGGCATTAAATTTGTGAGTTAGAGATTTGCTCTTAAATTATTAATAACTCTTTACATTGGTCTGGTCTTTCTCTTCAGAAAAGTTCATTTTCTTCATGTTCTTATGAACTTCCTATTCAGTTTATTCTTAGACATTTTGTATTTTTGGGATAGTATTAATTAGCTCTCCTTTTATTATAGTTCACCTCAGATCAATTCTGGAGTGTAAGAAAAGCTATGGTTTCTATGCATTTGATAGCACATAACCAGATTGGCCCCAATGTGTCTCATATGGTTTAATTTACAAACTTGGGGTTAGCTTGTTTATGCTCATGCAAAATTTGGTGATTTTATCCTGGCCTGGCCATAATTTAAAGAGCAACACTGAAAATAGGATTGGCAATAGGCATCCTAAACTCTTCCCTGATTTCATAGTCATGGTGTGATGTTTTAACATTAACTATGATGATGATATTTATGGGTTATGGAGACTGTATCAGTCTGAATATCATCTTGCTCAATCTAATTTACTGAATTTTAATTTTTTTAGAATATATTTTTAAATTTTATTCAAATGCCCTTAGGACCTATATTGACAGGACTTAAATTCTTCCCCCTCCATTTAGTATTATTTAAGATGAATTATATAAATAACCTCCTAAGAGCAATAAATTTCAGCCAGCTGGAATAAACACTTCCTTTCAGTTGTATTATTCATTTTAATTCACTGCTAAATTCAATTTACTGCTATATTATATAGAATTTGTCAATTTATACTTAAATTTGCTTTCATATGCAGTTAAATATGCTTATTTTTATTTGAAATATTTGCTGAGTAGCTCAGAAAATATATTTATCATCACAGTACCGGCCAAACTTATCTGAATGATGGAGTATATGGGATCCTATATTAACCTATTAATGTACTTGAGGACTTTTTGAAAGTGGGTTATTTCATGTTATATAAATTAGTGAATTAATGTATTATGGCTTTCTTTAGATTCTATTATGATTAGCACAGGGTTTTGGAACTTACAATTGATTTGGGTGAAAATACAGAGGCAGTTACACTCTTTGAAATAATGTAAATTCAACCTGGGAATTGAAGGGGTCTTGTCATTTGTTTATCTATAGAAAGCACAGCGTCTGACAGTCTGTCAGTCTTTGTTTTGTCTAGATCAGCTCAAATGGAAGCAATGAAAGCCATCAACTTGCAGGCACAGCCATATGCAAATATGAGTTGTTGAGTCCATTGTCTACCTGTAGAAATCTCTTAGATCACCCACTTCCAAAAGCATAAGGTAGAGTTAACAACTCAGGCCTTGGAGTCAGACTATAAAGCACATAACAATGTGACACCAACACAGAATTAAATACTTAGTAAGTGTTGATAATAGTACTATTGTTATCATACTAATTCTCTGGGGGTAAGCCCTGGGCATCAGATAGCCTTTTGAACTCTCAGGGAGGTAGTAAGCTTTTCTGGTGGTTAATACATTCTTTTTGCACTTATTTTAATATGAAATTAGGCTAATAGTTACTAATATCGTTTCTTCATATTGTCTGGAGAAATAATTACACTGTTTCCAGCAGAAGATAAAATATGCTAAACATTAACAAAAAGCAAAAGCTAAATTTTCAACTACATTGTTAAAAGTAATATTACTTAGAGATAATCCTAGATTGGGTTGATGAAGATTGGAAACACAGAAATGAAAGAAGGGAGGATAAAATGGGCCGTTTCTTTAAGTGTTAAAAAAATACTGAATTATGCTTAAATTTGGTAGCTACAACTACCATTCAAAGTGTTTATAACTTCAGACTAAGAATGAAGCCTTTGTGTATAAAAGGGAATCATAAACCTATCATAAACAGAAACAATCACAAAACGTAAATACTAAAAAATCTCAAAAATTCTCCAATCAGAAATCGCACAAGCCATAATGCAGCAAAATTTGGCAACAGGTATTTATGAATAAATAATTCTCCTAAATAATTGCATGAGAAAAAACTTAGTTATTCATCAAATGAATACTCCAAAAGATAACGGAAGTTAGCATTTTTTTCTTAATGGCCAAAGTCTAAAAATGATACAAATTTCATAAACAATAATATTGTTCAATCCATTGTATTTCTAGGGAATGTATATGGGAATGGGAGAAAACACATAAGAGCACGGCTGCATTTCACAGGTGGTTCTAGGTGGTTCTGATGTAAAGCATATTTGCTCCAAACATTTTCAACCCATAACTAATTGGCCCCAAGTCAATTTTGCTATAGAAGAAAAAAACATCACAAAAAAGAAGAGAGGGACTTTCATTTAAAAAGACCTGGCAAGGGGCATCTTGGTGACTCAGTCAGTGAAGTGTCTGACTCTTGATCTCAGCTCAGGTCTTGATCTCAGGTTCAAGCCCCACATTGGGCTCCACATTGGACATGGAATCTACTTAAAAAAAAAAAGACCTAGTGAAACATAAAAAAAAATGAATAACACTTATAAAGACTTTAATGAAAAATACAAAACATTTGAACATATTTAAAATGAGTGTAGATTCATGACAATGCTGCACAAAGAACTGATTTTGCTTTGCGGACTGTACCTAAGCACTGTCTTCACAGTCTTCCATTTATAGTGTTTTTACAATATGTTTTGCTTAGCGACTCACCTCCTCATTTGGCCTTGCACTTTTGCCTTTTTTGCTAAAATTTCTTCAAGAGAAGCATCAGTTTCCAAGTACTAGAATGCGTATTTGTTTTTTTTTTTTTTATTTTTTTTTTCAACGTTTATTTATTTTTGGGACAGAGAGAGACAGAGCATGAACGGGGGAGGGGCAGAGAGAGAGGGAGACACAGAATCGGAAACAGGCTCCAGTCTCGGAGCCATCAGCCCAGAGCCTGACGCGGGGCTCGAACTCCCGGACCGCGAGATCGTGACCTGGCTGAAGTCGGACGCTTAACCCACTGCGCCACCCAGGCGCCCCTAGAATGCGTATTTGTAATCAAGCTTTATATGGCATTGTGAAAGCCTTTTGCACAGGTGTTTGTTCTGGCCATATTGTCACATGTCTACTGATGGACATTGCAAAGTTCTGTGGGACATGTGGGTTTAAAACTCTGTGCCACTGTATAGACCACTATGAGGGCTAAATTTATATCCTATAAAAATAGGAGTACTGTGCCAATGGAGAAACGAAACCAAGTAGTCAACCGGTTATTTTTTTTTATCTCTTATGGCAAAACTACCCCGTGGCCAAGTAGTGATGCTGAAAATGTTTGTGGCAAAGATGTCTACTGTGAAGATACCAGACACGCTCGCACACAATGTTGAATGAAAGAAGCGGTTATAAAAGGATATAGACCATGTGATTTCATTTAGAGATTGTACTGGCAGAAGACACAGCAGCAGTTGAAAGATGCAGGTGGCTTTTGTCATGTTGGCGACCTTATAGATCTTAAGCAGGGTGCTGGACTCACAGGCCATTTTCCCCTCTGCAAAGTTTCTCCAACAGTATAACTCATGTTATACTTCATTCTGTATGAGTTATGTGTTATAAATAATTCAAAACCGCATAGAATGTGTTCAGGATGCTATTCAAGAGTGGTGATTCTACAGTGAGGTAGCATGCGGATATTCTGAAGAAAAAAAAAAACCTAGCAATATGTATAGGCTTAAAAGTATTCTTTTTCTGTAGTCCAATAGTTTCAGAGAAATGAGAACTCCAAAATAAAATGGATCTCTCTCCAGGTCATTTAACAGTGTAAAACTGAGGTCAAAGATACAGAAAGGAAGAAAAGAATAAAAAAACAAGCTAGTCAAAGTGATGCCTTCAGCCCAACTTTATGAAGAGTCAGAAGACCACTAATGTGGGGGGTGGTGAAGAAAATATTATTTATTAGATTTCTTCTTTGGCAGAATGCTATATGTGGTTTAATGAAGAAAATTAAGACTGAATAAAATGCAATTTCCTTCAGCAGAGGAATAGTGAATGGTTCAGACGTAGGATGAACTGTTAATCAGTTTTCGAGAAGACAATTGCAAAGACTTACGTGTTCACTTTCATGGAAACATACTTCTATTAAGTGAAAAGGAAGTCGGCAAAATGGATCATGGGAAATACTATAGATTGCTCTTTTCTGATGCTTTTCTTTGTTGTAGAGGCTAAAATGCTGATATATATATATGTGTATATATATATGTATATATATGTGTATATCTATGTATATATGTGTGTATATATATGTGTGTGTATATATATGTGTATATATGTGTCTTTATATATGTGTATATATATGTGTGTATATATGTATATATATGTTACATATATATGTGTATATGTATAGATGTGTGTGTATATATGTATATATCACTTTCTAAGATTCCTTACAGCATTACTTCTGGATGCTAGTTAGGTTCCATGCTTTTCTGAGACTTGAAAGGCCAAAGGAAAGCAGAATCCACTCATTGTTCTGTTATTTTCCCGTTGTGTGGGTTGGCAAACAAGCCTGTTGGGCAAGAAGCAACTGTGGGCTGAGATGGTATTTCATTGTATTCTCTGGACCCCAGGATGTCAAGGGCAGTTAAAACAGTAGCCACTTTTGTTAGGTCCTGGTTTTCTATTCCAACCTGTACTGAAACTCCCCCACCTTGCAGGTAGATCCCTTCATCGGTGAGTTCGCCAGTGGCTGGTGGCATTCTGGAGATCCAGGATGGAATTCTGTTGTCTAGCATCTTAAACATTTGATAAACACCTATTTCCTTATATTAAATTCCTTTCTTCTTGAAATACTTGCAGTTTCCTTCATTCATCACAGGATGGTATAGCAATCTTAAATAAGGTCGTTCGTTTATTCAAGCAATTCAACTTAGGGCTTGGAATTTTCTAGGTACTTGGGATACATCATTGAACAAAATGGACAGAGATCTTTGCCCTTGAACCGTTTAAAGTTTAGCCAAAGCTGTCCATGAAGGAAAACCAAAAATGATATAGAAGTATATACTCCCTGAGAAAGGTTGCTGTTTTGTTTTGCTTTGTAAAAAGAAATAAGATAGATCCAGGGAGGGCATGGATGACATAGTTTGAAGTATTAAACAGAGTGGTCAGATGAAGTCACATTGAGGACACTTGAGCAAAGATTAGTAGGAGTCAGATAACAAGCCAATGAATATATGGGGCAGAGGGAATGACTAGACCCAGGCCCAGAGATTGGACTGGGCCTGACGTGTTGGAAGAACAACGCAGAAGGAAGGCAGAGTATCGCGGGCGGTGAGGCCAGAGAGATGGCAGGGGCTCCCCACCACGGAACTTGCAGGCCAATTATTAGGACACTGGGTTTACTCGGAGACAAGGGGGGCGCTGTGCCTTTTGTGCAGATGAGTGTGCACCATCTGACTGGTGTTTTGAGAAGATCAAGGATCACTTAGCTGCTGAGATTGTCAATGGGATTGATGGGTCCCAGTAAGGAGGCTATTGCCAGGATCCAGGAAAGCTAGAGCTTGGAATCTGGGGGAGACTGACGGCAGTGAAGGTAGCATGGCTATCACCAGATGGCTGAGTTTGTTTTCATGTCTTTACTTTTCTGTGCCTTCAGATATCCTACAAGAAGCATAATTTACTTAATACTAAAAGCACTTTTAGGAATTAAAATTTATAGCTGGTAGAAGAGGAAAAGTGGCTAAAGGAGACAGGTATATTTAGTTCCAACGTAAAGCATCTGGAGAAAAGAGGGGAAGGAAGGGGGAGAGGAAGGGACGAGAAAGAAAGATGGAGAAAAGGTAGTTCATACTAGCAGTAAAGTACAAGGACCACAAAATGTATGCATGCATATGGTAATGCTGGCCTCCGTGCTGAGAACAGTAACAGTAACAATAACCCTAGCATCGCCGGGACTTACCAAAACAAAGGATTATTTCTGCTCACTCCACAACGCAATGTGGTCGGTGGGGTGGGAAGGTCAGCTCTAATTCCCGTATTCACGCGGGGACCCTCTGAGAGAGGAACCCCATCCCATTCTGTGGAGCAGCCAGGGACTCGTGCAGGAGACACCTGCCTCTAAGCCATGCTCGCAGAACATTAGGCCAGGTCTTGTCAAATGCCCAAACTGACCACAAGGTACTGGGAAATTTAGTGAGCAGCGCAGCCTTTAAAATTTGAGTAGAGAATGGAAAGAACACGTGAGAACAAAGGATACCCAGGTAAAAGAGAGCTGCCCTAGCAAAGGAAGAAGTAGCCTTTAAGGACACATGACTCTCCAGGGTCTTGGCTAGCTGTGACACTTCGGTGATCTGAATAAGAGTTGCTTTGAAGAAGAAGAGACAATAAAACCTGATCAGTGTTGAATGAGAATATAATTCATGGGAAGATAATGGTAGTGTATATACTTATATGCATATATGACCTAGAAGTTTTATTATAATATGAATGAGAAACCAGAGTGGGGCTTGCAGGGCTGTTTTGATATTTTAAATATTTAATGACATAAAGATCTGAGTATACTTAAAGGTATCAAGTATACTTAGTATACCGAAAGACGTCAAGTATGTTTAATATCCTTAAAATATTTGAAGGTATTAAAGATATTCTGTATTTCAAGGGGCGTGGTCTACCGAGATATGAAAATACTGAGGTCGTAGGTAAGAATAGGGCTCTGCTGAAGAGTGAAGTCCTTAGGAAGACCGTGGAGGTAGTGGAGAGGTTGGTCTTAAATAAGAAGAGCGCGTATTCCCATTTTTCACAGGAGAGAAGACAGAGAGTGAAGGTGAAGGTGAAGGCTGGGTGTTGAAGCTGAGGGCTTGTCTGTTTCCGTTCCTGTGCGATGTATCCAGTTAGGTGACTAGTGAGAGCGAAGAGGAGGAGAAGTGGAGATTTGATGAGAACGTGTCTTCAAAACTGAAGACATGAATTTACCGGTAGCGTGCAGTGACAGGCAAGTGCAAAGCGCCAGACCAACAGAGAGGAAGACGTGGGAATAGGTCTCGTTTGCCAGGGAGACATTTTATTGGAGTGCTCTTCACTTACGCTTGTGAGGAAAAGACGTGGAGACAACGGAAAGGTAAAGGAGAAAAAATTCTTGATTTTTGACAGAGTAGATGATACAGAGTCTTGATGAGAACAGCTGACACGGGAACATGAGAAACGCTGGACGCAATGGTTCGAACCTGCTGACCAGAGATATTTGAAAGCAAGATCCATCATTTTTAAGTCATTAACTCATTAATGTCATAAGCACCTTTTCGTGCCTGTTCTAACCATTTTCATGGAGGGCGCCAGGAACATGGCAGTGAAAACACACACGAGACCCTTGGCCTGACGAAGTTTGGCATTTCATTCATGCGTTCAAGAACCGATAGAGAGATTTCTGAGTTGGCATCCTAACCGGTTATGCCTGCTAAAGAGATAAGAAGGTGACATTTGAGCCGAAGCTCTAAAGTGAGTAGGATCTTGAGCTACTTAGGAAATAAGTGGGGAGATGAGAGAAAACTTCAAACGGGAATAAGATTCTTTTGAGGATGAAAACAAAGCCAGTGAGCTGGAGGTAATGTAGTGTGAGATATCAACGGTGTCTTTGATAAGACGATACCCTGTCCTAGAGACAAATCCATGCAGAATTTTGTCTGATAAAATATAGAACACTTATTTTCTATAGTCCAATACTCTCAAAAATGTTGTCTTCATTTATCCCTAAGAATGTAAAAAAAAAAAAAAAAGTGCAATATGTGGATGTTTTATCTGGCATTAGAATTTATAGATTACATATATTTAATGCATATGATATATGCATTATATATGGATATATATGATATATGCATATATATGGTATATATATATCATTATATATATATATATATCCACACATTTGTATGTATATAAATGTATGTATTAAATATATATAATGATATATGATATATATATGATAATTTTAAGGAATGCTCACACATAAATGTGTATACACAAACACATTAGTTGGGATATTTTCTTCCTGCAATCTTAACCAGGCACACTTATTTGCAGTGCACATCCCTCTTGAAATAGATCAGATGGGAGCACCTCGATGGCTCACTTGGTTGAGCGCCTGACTTTGGCTCAGGTTATGATCTCACGGTTTGTGAGTTTAAGCCCCGGGTGGGGGGCTCTGTGCTGACAGCTCAGGGCCTGGAGGCTGCTTCACATTCTGTGTGTCCCTCTCCGCCCCTTCCCCACTCACGCTCTGTCTCTTTCTCAAAGATAAATAAAAAAATATTAAGCAACGGGTCAATGCAAATTTTATTTTCTAGTACATTTTCTAAAAACTTGATTTTTAATAAAAACTAGTGATTTTATTTTAATTTTATATGGATGAGACGGGAAAATAATTTCTATTTGTTTTTACAACGCTGATTTGCTTTTGTCTTCATTGTATTTTAGTCCCTGGAATATGCTCTCCCTCCTTCTAGACTATAATCTCATTCCGTAAGAAATAAACGTCTGCAGAGTAATAGCCAATGAAAAATATTTGTTAAGTGACTAAGGACCTAGTGAAATATCACAGCAACAATTTAATAACCTATTTTTTAATCTTCTAATGTATCGCATATCTACATTTTCTTTCAAAATCATACATAATTCTGTATGTAGAAATTTTAAAAGGTATTTGTATCTTTTCTGGTTAGTGTCATAAGCCACAAATATTTGCACAAGCCACAAATACTTGCACCACAAATACAGTTCTTAAAATAAGTGCTTTTCCATCTGGTCATTTGTGTCTGTGTTATCCAATTTCCATTTTTAGTAGCATACTTTTTTCCCCTTATAATTGGAAGTATTCATTAATTTGAGAGGAATCCTGAGGGGTGATTAAGTTTTTTTTTTTCAGTATAATTTATGTAATTTTGGTGAATATATGAACTCTTTCAAGTCATTTAGTAAATTATTCTCTCTCTCTCATAATCTTATCTGTATGCCAAAGTGAAGTGGACATTTGGCAAGTGACCAGTTAATTTGATCAATGCAGACACCAGACAGGATTATGCAGGGGGGGAAAAATGTCACTTGGCAGCTTTACTAAGGTCTTAATGGATCAAAACGTTTGATGCAACTGCAGAAACAGTTTAGTCACCTTGTATGAACCAACCCACGCAATTCAGAAAACGGCAGTAGTTGGACCCATGAACTCAGGCAAATGTCCCAGCTTTTATTTTACAAACCTGTGATCGGATAGACGGGATCCATCCTACCCACACATGCAACAAAATGTCTGTTTCTTCTCAACTACCTGTTCAACCACATAATTACAAAGTGCGCTACTTTTGTGATCTGAAGTGGAAGCCTGAAAAAAACAATTTTATTTAATGAAGTTTCGACTAATGAAGTTTCGACTAAAATACTCCTTACAAGTACAAATACACCCTTACAAGGTGTTTACTAGGAGCTAACATTTGTTATAGGTGAATAAACTCAAAGGAAATCTTTTTGCTGAATTTTCTGTTTAGGGTTATTATGAACTTTATCTCGTACTTAAGGTTGAATTAATAAAATGTGTTAGTGTTATCTGATTTTTGGATGGTATGAAACTGATCTTGTACAATTATTATTATTATTATTATTGAAAGAGAGAGAGCAGGTCAGAGAGAGAGAGAGAGAGAGAGAGAAATCTGAAGCAGGCTTCGCACTGTCAGCACAGAGCCCGACGTGGGGCTCAAACTCAGGAAATAATGAGATCGTGACCTCAGCTGAAACCAAGACTCAGAGGCTTAACTGACTGAGCCCCCCAGGCACCCTGATCTTGTATAATTCCTGCCTGGAAAATGATAGTAATTCTATGTCTTAAGGAATGAAATAAATATTTTGGAGAATAATGCAAAAGTCATAATTAAAATAAAATAAATTACAATAATTTTTATAGCATTTTCAAGAAAAATTTTCACATGAAGGAATTCGGAAGGAAGTTGCTTTCTTGTGTACCAGAATTGCATTTGCAATTGCTTTAACTCTTGCATTTGTAAATGCATTTGTGCCTTGGCAGAAATATACTGTTTTCATGATGGAAAAAAAAAATTTTTTTTTGAAATTGTGTTAGACTGTGTTAGACAGTATCTGTTTATGTAAAACTTGGGCTTAAACAGACGGAAATAACCATATTTCATATTGCTCATTTAAAGGATTATGGACAGAATTCTATTAAAATTCTCGAATACATGTTTGATCCTCAATACACAAATTATACATATTGAGTCTACTGACCATATATCTAAATTGCTAAAGCATTTTCAGAGAAAGTGTACTTAAGATAGGCCATATAAATAGGGCAGGAAACGTATTTAGAGCTCAGAATGCTTTGTGTAATGCTTGGGGTAAGACCCTTTAACCCTATTCAACTTTGCACATAAAAGGTTTTATTAAAAAGTTTGCTACATGAGCTATGCATGCGTAATCTTTATTTAATAGCTATAGCATTGAAATATTTAGGAAGAACAGAAAAACCGTATCTGTGGCCCTATTTTCAATTATGGGCTTGGGAGGATACTTACAGTTGCCTATAAAAATCAAGAACATATTTCTAAATTTACCTTTTCCCTCCAGAGACTTTTCTTATTGCAAAGACAACAAGAATGTGTATAAATGTCACTTATTGCATAATGATAGCAGATATTGAAATCATTTAAATTCCTGTTTTTGCTATCAAAAAGAAAGAAGATGGGAGAAACTGTAAATACCACTCATGCAGGTTAAATTAATATGAATACCAGGAGCTAGAGTATATTCCCTACGTAGGAAAGTAATTAAGATTTTCTCTACTCTGTTTATCTGCGGCCACCACTCCCGGCCCTAAGGTAGCACTCATTATGTTCTATTTTAATGTACAGTTAACTCATTTCATCTTCTAGAACAAGAGCTCCCTAAGGCCAGGACTGTTACCTTTGTAACACAGGGGCTGCAAAAAATTTTTAAAGTAAACAGTGGTCTCTCTCTGAGCCCCTCCAGGCTGTTTCCAGCACTCTCCTGTTCTGACGCGCCCGAAACTACCCAGATTACGGGCAATTGGCATTTGGGACTATTTGTGTGAATGGCCAGCACACAGATTCCAATCACCAGGCACTGCTGACCATGCAGGGTGGTCAGAAGCAGGTGTTGATTTCCTGGGGGCGGGTCCAGACGATGTTTCCTGAAGAGCACCAGCTCTGGCGGTGTCTCTAGAAACATTAGGAACCTATGCCTTTCCTTTTTTTTTTTTCCCCTGACCTAACCTTTCCTAACTCTATTCTTTGCCCCCAAGAAACTATTCCTTAATGCACGCAACACCACCTTATTGAATTCCTTGCTAGCCCTGGAGCAAAGCTGACGACAGCTGCAACCACAAAGGGACCCACTTTGCACACCAGGCAAGCTCTATTAAGTATGAGGATATGTTCGGTTTTGGATAAACTTATTTTCCCAATTTTACTTTAAGGTTTGCCTAACTTTGGCCTCCAATGCTTCTCTTTTACAAACACCCAACACAGAAAGGAAAGATGAAACTCCAATAGTCTACATTGATGGATTTGTTTTTCTTAATTTACATGGAACCCCTTATTTCCAGACTCCCCAGGAGAGTGCCTGAATGTACCAATTAGTGCTAGCCTATTTGATAATTCCATTAGGTAACATATATTGATTTCTGGATATGGAAACTATCTGGGGAATTAAAAAAAATCTTTTTTAATGTTTATTATTTTTGAGAGAGAGACAGAGAGCAAGCAGGAGAGGGGCAAAGAAGGAGGGAGACACAGAATCGGAAGCAGGCTCCAGGCTCTGAGCTGTCAGCACAGAGCCCAATGCAGGGCTCGAACTCACAGACCAGGAGATCATGACGTGAGCTGTAGTCGCCGCAAACCGCCTGAGCCACCCAGGCGCCCCGGAAGCTATCTGGAGAATTAAATATTAATAAATGCTATTATCTATTTCTTGCGGTCTGAGGCAATCTGAGTTTGTGAATGAAATATGCACTACTTGTGTTAGATCAAATTGAAAAACTGAATTAGCCTCGTGGTTCTCTATCGAAACTTGTGTATTTCAGTGGAAAGTAAAAGGCTAAGAGCCCCACTCAATTTGTACACCTATAATCCCACGCCTCCTCCCCGTGGCAAATGTTCTGTCCAAAGCGATGGTGCATTTGGTATTCCACGGAAAAGAAAAATTCCAGAGGATGATATATATTTAATGATAAGACATGTTTAAGAAAGCTGAGATTCACAGTAACAGCGAGAAGCACTTTGTAATCTTTTCTACATCAGCAACTCATATTTAAATTTGATATACTCCTCTGGAGATATCATACACATGTAATACATTATAAGTGCTGAAAAGACACAAAATGAGTAAAATGAAACCACGTCCCTCATGAAATATACACTGTATGTCAGTGGAGGCCCAGTCAAGTAAACGGAAAGTACTCCTGTGTCTACACACAGAGGAGATTCAATTCCAGGGACTTGATTACATAGTAACTGAGGAGGTGAGACGCTAGGGAGACCCGCAAGCAAAACCCACAGCCCAGCAACAGCAGGGCCAGGCTGCCAGGGGAGAGGGGAATAGTATGAAGTAGTGTTGCCAGACCCCAGAGCTGGAGCCATCTGATAAGAATAAAACCACTGTTGATAACTTCCCTTTTCCAAGATAGGAGTTAGAGCCACAGCAGATAAGCAACTGCATGCGTGAGATAACTCTGGACAGAGCCAGAGAACAACTCTGGATTCTCCCCTCCACCGGACCTCCGTGGTCAGGATCCATGGCCATTGGCGGAAGCTGCCTGGAAGTCCATTGACCAGGAGCCTGGGAAAGGGACTGACTGCAGTGCAAACCAGAGCAGGAAAGAAAGAGGAATAGATCTGAGAGCAGATATAAGCAAGTGGCCAAACAGCACAGACAGATATTCAAACAACTAGTATAGTAGAGTATGGGAAAGGCCATGAGAAAAGTATAAAATGATTGCTCAGGTGATAACTTGAAGGCAAAACATAAACTGGTAAGAATAGATCATATTTGATGGGGGGGGGTGTCAAGATTAAAGTGAATCTATTGTTGATCATCTAAATCAAAAAAAAATTAACAACGTATGGGAGATTTTAGTAAGGACTCTAAGACTCTCAGCTGGGTCAAGCTTTTGCATTTCTTCAGTCTTGGCCTCTGGCTGGGAAACCTAGAGTGAGAATTGGCAATGTCTGCTTCTCTCTTTCCTACATCGCTCTCTCGCTCCGTCTCCCTGACTCACTGGGCCACCTCACATTTTTCAGGGCTGGGAGAGAGGAAAGGGGGGAGGGAAGGTCCTATGGCCACTCGTGCTTCTCTGGCCACTGGATGTTCCTGTGTCAGCTGTGTCTGCCATGGCACCCTTTCCCATTTAACTGCTAGGCCTACTCCTTGTGTTCTCGGCCCTTGTGTTCTCGGAGTTCCTTCTTCTCTAGCTACCACCTCACCCGTCCTAACTAGTCCTATAATAGGTTTTCTTGTTTAAATGACGCAAGCCCAGCACCTCTCCTGGGTCCACTTATGATTCATCCCAAACATTAATGCTTTCTTTTTCCACCAAATTGCCTAAGAGTGCAGGCAATTACTAGTGAGATACCATCTATCTGCCCTGTAGCAGCAGGTGCTTTTTATTCTTCTCATGTGACCAAGGTGCCAATCTGCCCCCCAACCCCAACTCAAATGACACATGTTAAGATTGTTTTCTGGAGTGCCCTTGATTTGGGTTCAGGTGGGAGTGGGTAAATTGCCTGCGTTTCTCAGGAAAAGAGGAGAGGACGTACCTCGGCACTCAGTTATGGCCTCTCCAGAGTCTCCATGTCAATGTCAAATCCTCCCTTTATGTACCCTCCAGATGGGGAAGAAGCTAATGGGTGCTACACTAAATTGCTCCGTCCTCTTATCCTTTTGCTGTTCTTGCCGGCCATCATGTTATCTGTTTCAGGAGAGGTACCTAAGAATCTTCTGATTCCATGTTGAAGCCTTGGGTAAAACTGAGCAAAAGGAAAGCCCCACTTCTTGTATATTTTGAATATCTTGCCACCGTGTGTTTATGTGGTATGTCCATACATCACTGGAGTTACTATGTACGTAGATTTGTGCATTGTGCTGTTTTATTCCTCATTACATTAGCCTCATTTTTGTATTACCAAAACACTTTACATATGGTTTAAAGGCATATAATATCATACTGTATGGATAATTATAATTTGTTTGGTAGGGGCCCAATCATATAGATCATTCAAGATGTTTATTTTTGTTGTTGCTATTATTATAAGTAACACAGTGATTTTTTTTAATATTAAGCTTTAGTATATGTCTTTGTATTTTCCTAAAATAATTTTCTTATTATAAAATATACTAGAGAATTAAGAATGGATTTTTTTTAGTAAATTATCTTCTCTCCCAAAAATGTCATGAAAATTTGAATTTTCCTTTAGCACCATATGAGAGCATGTTTCTCACCACTTCTGTATCAATATTCTTATTATTTTTTTTTTTTCATTTTTGGATTTCCTCTTCTGTGAGTCTTCTTTGCTCTGCGTATCTTTGTCTTAACCTCTGGATTATTTCCTATTTTTAGGAATACTTAATACAGTCTTTTTTCTATTTGCATTTCTGGGCACTTCCTTATTCCCTCCTTTACTGACTCCTCTATTCTTTTTACATAAACAGTAGGAATTATTTGGATATTGGGTCCGTAAAACTCAGTAAGCAAATCTATTTATTTTTTATTTAAGTTATTTATTTCTCTAGAATTATGACCAAAAGCAATAACCTTAGCTATCGGTAGAGTTTGCTGTGTGCAGAACCACTTTCACATAAAAGGGCTGCCTGGGGACTTGGAAAAGCCTGATTTATTAAATGAAATTAAGCATTTTCAACAATAAAGTGCTTTCTCTGAATATTTGTAGCTTTGTGAAATTACAGAGTGCTGAGTGTGGGTAGAGAGAAGATTGCAAACTTTGGTTATGAAGGATTACTTAGCTAAGTATGCATGGCTTTAAGAAAAAAAAAAAAAAACTATGTAGGAGTAATGCATTCCCCCACTGAGAATGAGTCAGTGATCAGTCTTTCTATTTCCCATGGAGGCCTGTAAAACAGAAAAAGAACTTGTGATTCCATCTACAATTTTGGTGGCTAACCATTAAGGATTTAACATAACATTTGTGTGTTCTTTAGAGACCCAGAATGCTGTGTGAATGCTAAATTATATTTGTAACTTATAGTTATGGTTTAACTGTAGGGTTAATAGCCATATTTGCAATTTTTTTAGAAATATTCAAATATCACACAGTCAGGATATGTATTGTAATACATGAAATGTATTGCCTACTGTTATAGAACTTTATTATGTATAGATTTAATTGGTGATTAATACATGCTTTAAAAGAAAGAGAGTCTAGAGAGATATTTTTTATTTAGCCTATCTCATGAGAATATATATATATATATATATATATATATATATGCATGAACCACATGAGATACTCAAGATGTATACATATTTAAACACATAAATGGGATAGGAAACAAATACAATATTGCTACTTAAGCCCTATAATGTTTCTCTGCAACATTTTTAGGTACATTTGATCCCTGTTCTAGCCTTACTTTTGCATGCTAGACTATTTTGATTGTTTTTCTTTGTTTTTTTCTTTCCCTTTGATACGGTTTTTTGACTAAAAGGAAATAACCAGCAGGTACTGTGTACTGAAACCTAAATGATCCAGACTATTGCTTCTAAAAGGAGCATGGACCTCCCATTTGGACTCCATTCTACATGTAGAATAGGACTCTGAATATTTTCATTATGCTTATTCATGGTTTCATTCATATAGATAACTAATGCTTATCAGCCACTATCCTTATGCCAACTCAAGAAAGAAATATATTGACGATGAATTCAGGAAGAAGGTCAGAGTCATCGCCTAGATTAACTCGGAAGCCTTCTGGCTGGACTCCACCTATATCCATCTCTGCTGCTTCTATTTCTTTTCACTTTGTTCTGGAACCTTCTCTTTATACTCTTCTTCAGACTTGATAGATATCACCAAACTCTTCTCCCAAGTGTTTAGCCAACTTACATTCCTACAGTGTGCATCTATACTGGGGTTATTACATTTTAAGTATAATTTTATAAGTATATATAAATATTTTAATGTAATTTTTGTATTTTTAATGTAATTTTTGGTAGACCTTTTGTATTCTCTGAAATAATACGGAGCAAGTTTATCCTCTAAAATTTGGTAAAATCTCCCTAAAATGCTTTCTGTGTCTTGATTGTTCAATTTTTTAATGATAATTCATTGACTTTAATTTTCTGTTTTTCTCAGTTCAATTTTGATAGGTTTTTCTACAGTCCATTTATTTATTTAAAAAAAATTTACACCTTCATATATGTTGGTATAACTATAACATACTTCATAGTGTTCTCAAATCTTTTATAAATATCTATTCTGTCTGCATCCATCCTGATATTTTTTCCTCTATTATTTTTTAAGTCAATTTTGTGTTCTCAATTTTTAATGTAATTTTTAAAGGAACTGTGTTATCTCTTTCTTCTCACTGTTTTTGTTAATTCATTATTTTTGTGCTTCCAATTTTCAAAAATCTACTGTTTTACTATCTCACGTTTCACAATTTTTAATTGAATTTGTTTTCAATCTTCATGTCATTTACTAAACATATCCAATGCTATAAATTGTCCTCTGAACACTGGGTTAGTTGAGTGAATATATAGGACTTTTTTTTTGTAATTTGTATTATAATTTCCTTTAACTCATGTAAATTTCCACATAATTTTTAAACTATTTATCAAACTTTATACTTTAATTGCTTTATTACTGCAAAATATAATTTTTTTGAAAATTGAGGTGGGAGGTTGTTGGCAATTGCTAAGACTTCTTTGTGAGTAGATATATTAGAAATTTTGTAAATATTCTATTAACTAAAATATACTTAGACAGGGATGTGTTCCCTTTTTGTTCTTTTTGTGTGTTTCCTTTTGGGGGGATGTATAGACACACCTCCACCCTCACCCATATATTTTATACTAGATCAAACTTTCAATTTTGCCATTCAAATATTCTATATAGTTGCTGTTTTAATTTGTTGTTTTTTTGTTTTTTAAATTTTTTTTTCAACGTTTATTTATTTTTTGGGGGACAGAGAGAGACAGAGCATGAATGGGGGAGGGGCAGAGAGATAGGGAGACCCAGAATCAGAAACAGGCTCCAGGCTCTGAGCCATCAGCCCAGAGCCCGACGCGGGGCTCGAACTCACGGACCGCGAGATCATGACCTGGCTGAAGTCGGACGCTTAACTGACTGCGCCACCCAGGCGCCCCTGTTGTTTTTTTGATACAGACTGGCATATGAACAGAGAACCTGTTTTCTCCTCTTTCTGGGCACTCTTCACTTATATGTGACCATGTGCCAAAGGAATGTGGGTCAATGTGATGGCTGCACTCCAGGACTGACAATTGGGGGCTTGCTAGAATATTATGGTTTATATATCAAGTAGACCACTGGAAATCCAAGTCTGGCCCTTAGTATTTTTTAACCCTTCTGTATAGTTACTTCATAATTCTTTGCTACAGTCTATATACTTTAATTATGATCTGTTGGGATAGTTAATTTCCTCTTCAGGGGTATCGAAATTTCTATTTAATTCATCCATTGACTTTTTAATTTTTAGAACTTTATTGAGATTTTCAAAGAGTTCTACTTGGTTCTTTTTCAGATCTGCATTTTCTATTCTCACAGTTTACTTTTATTATAATTTATAGTCTTTTTCAACAATATTGTGATTGCTTTGTAGTATTTTCAGGTTCTTGGGGTGCTAATTTTTCTGCTGTGTTTGTTTGCTCTCTCTCACATTGAATCACTACTTCTTATGGTTTGAAATTTTATTTTTGAGCTAATTTCCCCATCACGTTGAGCCATTTGGTTTGTTTCTTCTACGTGTTCCAAAGGTTTCACTGGTAATTAGGTTGGTTTTCCCACCTGGTGATTGCTTTAGCTTCTCCATGTCAGTGCCTGCTCAAGTCTGTGAGTTTTAATATTTTTTACTATGAGAGTGATTTGTTCACACTCTGTTGAAGGCAGAAACAAGCTTGCTTTTTCACCTGAGCTTAATATCACATCGCCTATGTTAGTATGAGCATTAAAACCCAACCATTAAATGCTTATTTAGGGCTTACATCTTGGTACTCCTCCTTATTTTCTCAGGTTGTGATGACTTTTATGTGTTTTTTAGTAAAAGGTGTACTGGTTAAGTTTCCCATATCATTGGAATTATTAGAACAATAAGTCGTATAACATTTTAAATGTCTATTAGACATTCAAATGTAGATACCAAGTTGATAGTTGGGTATACAAGACCAGAACTCAGCATCCAAAATGAATTGATTGTGTGTATGTATCTAAAATTATAATCATAAAATAAAAACATTGTTGAGAGTTCGAGTTAGGATTGCGACTGGGAGGCAAGCAATGTATTTGGCTCTCTAGAAGCCACTAGTGACCTTGACAAGAACAGTTTCTCTGGAATCATGTGAAAGAGTAATAATGAGAAGAGTTAAAGAAATTATCGAGGATGGAGAAGTAGATACAACAAATACAGAAACTTACTTCATGAAGTTTTATTTTGAGGGAGAATAGAGATAAGGACTCTATCTTGAATTGGGCATAGAATCAATATCTAAGTCTTCCCAAATCTTTCGTGTTTGTCTTATGTTACCTTTAAATGTGCCCCTTTTACACATTTCCTTGTTCTCCTTAAACTGTTCCTCTTATTTGCTAATTTGCCTGCATCTAAAATTTCATCTGTGAGGGTGGAAACAGGGACTTCAGTTCACACTTACCGTCGTCATCTAGCAGTGTACCTGAATGCAGCATAAACGTATTTGTGTTTTTAAATCACTTGAGCAGGAAGACTTAAGATTGGAGACAAATAGTATATATTGTTTCGCTATTGATATAGTACATGCCCTCTGGGAATTGTAAAAGAGAAATACGTGAAGTAAAAAGTTCTATTTACCCCAAGCAGAACTTACACATATTGAATTTTAATTTTTTTGAGTTCTTGCAGTCATTGGATCTGTGCAACCCATGATTAGAGCAGAGTGAAGATAATTTATTCTTAGTAATAACAATAATAATTAGTTGTGTATAAAATATCAAATCCATATTATTTTATATATATATGTACATATATATACTTTACTATGAAGAATATGCCTGTTTTAAACATACATGTTTATTACATTTAATATAGTAGAAAAATTCTTTTTGCCTGGAGAGACTCTCAATCTTTCCTCATCATATAGTAATTTTTAATGAACTCCAATTTCAGATACAATGTTCCTTTCTCCAGGAAATAATGCCTTCTTTGTGCTGTTAGCTGCTTTGTGTATCTCTTCTTGAGCATACCCCTAACATAGTTCTTCCCAAGATAGGTATTTCATTTTTCTGCTTTCATTTTTCTCAGCAAATAAGTATATGGGTTGATTTTATAACTCTATCCTTGGTGCTTATGATAGCGTCAAGTACATGGCTGTTTGTCAATAAACACTTGAGAGTGAATGAAAGGATGGAATGAAGAAGAGAGGGAAAAAAGGAAAGAGGGGGGAAGGAAAAGGAAATACAGAGAAATAATACGTTGGATAACAGGCATTTTTGGTTGTTCAATGTCTAGCTCCTTGCCCACTGTAGCTTTCTTGACACATAAACAAGTAAACACTTCAACATGTGATAAAGACTACGAAGAGAGATGAACAGATCATATAAAAGATAATTAAAAATAGTACTATGAATCCTTACTCAGATTCGGGTAACCAAGAAAGCATGTCAGAACAAATAATAGGTAAACTAAGACCCAAGTGATATTAGGATTCAGGTTACTGTAGAGCTGTAAAAGCTCTTGGCAGGGGGAAAGGAAAAGCACGTCTGAGTACTCGGAGGCAGGAAAGGATTTGATTAATTCAAACTGTAAAAAAGGTAAATTGCTGAAGACTGTCCTGAGTTCTTTCATCAAGATGTGAATGGAATATCCTACCTCTGCCTAAAACTACAATTGATTTTGCCCTGCCTCTCACATATTAGTTTACCTGGGTTTAGAATTCTATGTTATTCAGTAACTGAAGACATTCTTTTATTCAATCAGCTGTTGCCGATTATAAATATAGTATTCATTTATTTACATGTTCTTGTTTCCCCTAATCTGTTTGTGCTTTAATAATCTCTTTCAGCCTTTGATGTTTGTTTGTTTACAATATGTTTGGCTTTGAATATATTTTTGTGTGTCCTGCTCAATATTTTGTGCAATGTTTTTAGCATTTCCCCCCTGTAACATAGCGTTGGGAGGCTGTCTTATCAACAAAAAGGCAGAATCTCACTAGGAGAAAGCCATTTTTATCACTGCTCCTTCTCCTCCTACTTCCTGCCCAGCAAGATTCAGCAGATATTTTGTGATTATAATACAAGGAGCTTAAGGAAAAAGCCCATAAGAATGAGCTCAGGGTGGCAAAGCAGAGAGATGAAAAGGGTGCAGTCCTTGATGGTGTTTGCTCTATCTACTCTGGATTCCTGACACCCAGACTTATCACTGCATTTGATAAAAACCGAACGATCTAGTCAGTCTGTTTTTTTCTTCTTTATGTGTAATTAGTGTATCACAAATGGCCTACACATATTGTGTCATTTAAAACTTACAATTCTGTGAAGTTGCTGTTATTTGCATTTTTATAGATGAGGAAACTAAGACTTGGAAGTTAAAATTAGTGAAGCTTGGGCACCTGGGTGGCTCAGTTGGTTAAGCGTCCGACTATGGCTCAGGTCATGATCTAACGGTCCATGAGTTCGAGCCCCACATCAGACTCTGTGCTGACAGCTTAGAGCCTGGAGCCTGCTTCGGATCTGTGTCCCCCGATGCCATCTTTCCCCAACTCACACTCTGTCTCTCTCTGTCTCTCAAAAAATGAATAAATGTTAATTTTTTTTTAATTAGTGAAGCTTTTCCATATTTTCTCCAACATGAATATTTTGGGGAATATTGACTTAAATGACTAGATAGTCCTTAATGGAGGCTCAACAAACATTTTTTTAGCAAACTGTTTAGTTATCTCTGGCATTTAACAGTCCTACTCCAAAGTTCAATTTACATTCTGTGGCCTTTACCTTGTCCTATTCACTTTACACATATTCAAGCATAGTCTCTATATAGACGGTTCCAGATACTCTCTTTCTTCAGACATTACCATTGGGAATTCCTATCTCTCCACATAGATATACACAAGATGGCCCACCAACACCTCAAAAGAACATAGCAAAGTTGAACTCATTACCTTCTCTCATTTTTTTCAAACTTGTCTCTTTGACCACTGTTTTTTGCCTGAGCTACTTTAAGCAACATCTTTCCAAACTTCTAGGAAACAAAAAACCCTAAACTAACCTGCCTCCAAAAGCATCTGTAATATTTTTCCACTGCTGTTTATCTACATTCCCTACTCCAGTCCATAGTTGCATGATTTTTCACCCTGACCATTGCAATGTATTTGTAATTGACTCATTTCCTCCACTTTTTATTAGGTTTGTCTTTGAAACTCTGGTGTGAATATTTTTGTTCCTGCTTAAAGCCAGACCCTCTTTGCTTATAGAGTAAGTCTCGAGTGCCTTAGCATGACATTTAATGGACTCGTAATTTGTGTTCCAATATCTCTTTTCCAAACTCAAGTCTATTCCTCAATTACTTAGGTTCATTGGCTATCAACAAATTGTCGGCAAGTTACTTCCAGTTTCCCAAGTGCTTCTCTCTATTAAATATAGTTGAACTATATACTCTGTTGTAGATTTCAGATTTGTACGTGTCAATACCCTATTGATATGGATATTTGGTATTACATACAACACTGGTGCATACGATACTGTAAACTCACACTGTTTCCACATTATTTTGTCAGCAAAGTTTCTACCCTCTAGCTCTCCGTCCGTGGCCTTTTTGCTCTCATATTTAATTCTTCATGGTACATGTCCCCAAGCCACAGCCATGGGGCACTGCATGTTGAAGTTTGTGTTAGCCAGGAGGCAGATTCTGAGACAGATAACAACACGTGGGAAGTTTATTAGGGAAGACAACCCCTATGGGAAAAGGGAGCAGGCGATATACAGCAGAGGAAGAGGTAGGACTGGAATGAGAGAGAACAGTACTTCAGCTGGCCTCTGGGGAGTTCTGAAGCCAGGATAGACCCATGGAGCTGTGCCCAATCAGAGTGAGGAAAGCAGTTGTTTTTACTTCTAAAAGAGCCAGGCACTAAGTCAGTTAAGCATCGGACTTCAGCTCAGGGCATGATCTCGCGGTTGGTGGGTTCGAGCCCCCCTCAGGCTCTGTGCTGACAGCTCAGAGCCTGGAGCCTGCTTGGGATTCTGTGTCTCCTCTTCTCTCTGCCCCTTCCCTGCTCACACTCTGTGTCTCTTTGTCTCTCAATAATAAACACATGTTAAAAAAAAAAAAATTAAAAGAGCCAGGCTGCTCCTGGGAGAGGATATGTACTTAGGGAGAAGGCTCTTGTCCCCACGGAGAAAGAGCCATCTCACATTTCCAGCTGCCGGTGGAATACATTCTCCCACCCTGCCAGGGGTTCTGAGGAGCATAGGGCAGCATTCCCCAACACCAGGTCTTCCGTGTTTCTCATCCACCCTTCATAATTTATTCCCAATACCCTATCTTAACGACTCATTTGATTATTTCTTAGTAATTTTCACAGTTAGAAAAGTTGCTTATTAGGCATCTTTAACCCATTGCCTCTACTGGCTTCTGTGTGCCGCGAAGGTAGAGATTTTTTCTGCCTTCTTTACTTTTCTATGTAAAATGCAGAACCCAGTCATTGGCACATAGTAGATCCTCAATGAACGCTTGCGGAATGAATGACTGATAATGTGGCAACTCTATAGCTAGCACTAAAATCACTCTATTTTTATTTAACATATATTAAATGAGCCTTCTAAAGATGCTACTTACAATCACAGCGCTCTTATAATAATGTATCATAAGTATGTTTATGAATAACATTGAATTGATTTCTGTGGAAATACATGTTGCTTTGATTTCTATATTTCTTGATGTAAACATTTATTATAGATACAGAGGTAGGCACTTATCATAAGAAGCAGGCAGGTGGTACCAGATATTTTTAGAATATGCTTAATTTGGGTGAGATTGTGAGTTCTTTAATGTATTTAAGTAGATGGATTTGATCTGCTATCAATCCAATCTATCTGAGTCAACTCAGAAAAATCTGCCCTTGTTGATAGACTCCAGCTATGTAATAGTGCTAAGAAGGCCATCAACAGACCATGAGCAAGTTATTTCCAATTTTCCAGGTGCTTCTCTCTATTAAATGTAGTTGAACTATATATTATATTGTGGATTTCAGATTTATAAATGTTAATATACCATTATTATGAATATTTGATATTATCGATGTAAAATTCATAATTTCCTATAGATTTAAAAAATCGATCAAATAACATAACACATAATACTCTAAATTTCCTGCATGTTATTTTGTTTTTCCTTCAAATAGATGCCTAGAAATGTATCTGATTAATTTTTGCCAGCCTCCCATGTCATTTCAAGTTATAATAAATGCATTTTAGTTCTGTCAGCTTGTCACAATCAAGAACATGTAAGCCTCAATACTTGATGTATCAGATATAAAATTAATTCTAGGTAGAAAGCAATATTCTTACTTATAAGAGCATAAACTAATACATGTGTTCAAAAACCACATATAAAATTTAAATCAAATGCTTTATATCACTACAGTCAATTTGAGAAACTAGTATTATCCTATCAAAATATCTGTATATAAACACATTATGCATGTGTATTTTCTACATTAAGACTCAATATCATTACTCATATGCACTTATAAAAAGATTTTGAATTATATTTACTGTTCAGTTTTATAGCTTTAGATTTATAGAGGATTACACACTAACAAAAATCTGTAGTACTGGATATTCTTTACATATGCTTGATATCCATTCAGATTTTTCTCTTCCAAAATAAACTATAAACATATTACATCATTGTTTTATGTATTTTACCATTAAAATATACTAGAATAAGCTTGCTCTAAAAGACCATAAGAATCTGTATTATCCATTTAATTCTCTTTTCAAATGCAAAACATTAACTCTTAAATAAACATATATTTGGACGCCTCCCAATTGAACATTTAAGCAACTTACAGGGAAATGGATTCTTCGGATAAAGTCATCAAACATATGCATGGGACTATAATTTGTGATACTAAGAGCTTTCATCTTTTAATGTGTATTCAAAGAAAGAACTGGGGTGGTAGAAGTCTCATTACAAGAATAACAAGAAATGGGCATATAGTAGCAAAGGCCAGAGCTTTGAGAATTAAAGAAATCCATCTCTCTCCAGGAAGTAAAATGGGGATTTGGAGAATTAATGGCTTAAAATGTTAAAAAACTTTGAAGTCTTGAAAGTAAGGCCTGATAACAAGATTAAAGCCAGCTATGATATAGTGTTTTCATAAAATGAAAAATGCAGGAGTAATTTACAACTAGGTTGACTATAAGCAATTTGCATAGTGTCTCTAAGACTGAAGAGGGAAAATCGTAAAAAAGGAAAGGTATGTGAAGAATTTGGCATACAGCAGGTACTTAGCTAATACTAATTCCTTTCACCCTACACTGATTTTTAAAAACATCTTTGTATTAATGAACTAATCTTTTTCTTCTAATGTGGAATCCAGTTTTTATTTTTATTAGAATAGAAAGTAAAAGTATGCAATAAATGTAATTGAAATATGTTTGTAGATAAAATTTGATATATTTTCTCATGTAAGAAAACGAGGCCAGGCCAGGTTTGCCAAACTCAACTGTAAGCAGGATTCCCCTTTTGGCCTAGATCATTGTAGCACCTACAAACATGTATCTTCCCTTTACATATTTAAATGCTAAAAATTCTAGATCATCTCCTACCACCCAGTATTTCATTGTTCAGGTAGGTTACATCTACTTTACTAAAAAACTCACGGGTTAAGAGTAAAACTTTCTACAACTAGCATATACTACTATGCTAGTTGTATATGTATATGTATATGTATATGTATAGCATATACTACTGGGTCCCCAACTTTAAGTGGAATCACTAACACACAGAGGGCTTGTTAAACACAAAGTTGCTGTGGTTTCTGATTCATCTGGTCTTGGATGGAATTCCCAGGTGATGCTGATGCTACAGGGCTTAGGAACAATGTACTCGGAATAGAGTTTGTCCAATAATACATAGCCACCTCCTAGGCCTGAGAATAGGCTGACCTTCCCTAAGCAAATGGCCAAGCAGTAGAATGTGAATGCTAGAGCTCTGCCTGCAAGGATGACACATGCTTGAGGTGCAATTTGCACTGACAATTTTTTCTGTTTTTTCCTTCCTTCCTTTCTTTCTTCCTGCCTTCTTCCTTCCTCCATCTCTCCCTTCCCTTTCTTGCCTTCTTCCTTCCTTCCTCCTTTTTTTATTCTCTTTTTTTCCCCTATATGCACATCTCAGGGTTGTTTTTGTTCGTTTTCTTTAAATAGAGTTAAGTAAACAAAGTGAGACTTCCAGGGAAGATGGCAGAGTAGAAGGACCCTAAGCTCACCTCATCCCATGGATATACCTAGACAATAGCCACATCATTGTAAATAATGTAGAAAAGGACTGGAAGACCAGTGGAATGCTCTCTCCATCTAAATGTAGAGAAGAAGCCAGATCAAAGAGGGTAGGAAGGGCAGAGACAAGGTTGGACCCATGGTGGTGTCTGCAGGAGGGAGGGACACTGCAGGAGAGGACAGGGGAGAGGGACAGAACCTACCTTAGGCATCCCAGGCACAGGGAACTCACACTGGGAAGATGGATCTCCATAATATTTGGTGATAAAAACGAGATAGATTAACTTCACAAGTTCTTGTAATAGGTGGGGCTTAATACCTGGAACTTTAAACATTAGCAGGTTGGCTCTGAAAGCCAGAGGGTAATGAAAAAACTGAATCCCACCCTTGAAGAGATAACAAACAGATATAGCATAGAAACAGCAGTTTGAAAAACACCTAGTATATGGGAAGAATTATTGACTAATCTCAATGTGTGCTATAGGGGCAGGGATCATTAGGAGACTTCTCCAAGAACAAAAGAGCTAGAGGGCACCACTTCCCTCCCCTGACCCCCAGCCTAGATACACAGTCACCTGCTGGAACCAGCACAGAACAAACACTCTTGATCTAGCTTGCTAATAGTATGCCTGACCCCTGCATTCTCCTGCAACTTACCCCCTTCAACCAGGACTGGAAGGAAGTTTTCCAAAGCAGCTACAGGTCCCCTCCCATAGCAGCCAATGCAAACCTTGCTAATACCATGCACCCTGCCCTCATGTTCTGAAGATCAGCCCCCACCAACAGACCCTCAACAAGAATCCATCCAAAGCAGCATCATAAGCATAGCAGTGAGAAACCCCAACAGGGGCTGGCATCACTCCAAAGTGACTCCTGCCCCAGGGAAAGGGGAAGATAACCACACACACAAATTCAGCTGTGGTCCTAGCAGTGGGCTAGGGGCAGACATCTGGTGTGACTACAGGCCCTGCCCACCAATGAAAACTTCTCATAGGACAACACAGGAAGAACACCCTGCAGTTTGGTCCTACCATAGATCTGGCAAATGTCTGATCTGACCCAACTCAAGACCAAGGCCCCAGACTGGCCCATTAACACCACAGGAACCAAACCCTACCCACAACAGGCAAAGAGAACCATTGCAAATAACTGGAGTGAAGGCAAATACAGCTCATCCACAACAGTAGGATGCATGCAACACACATAAGAGATACCCATGAAGCACCAGGTTGCAGTAAGCAGGGGACATTGCACCACAGGGCACTACAGGATCTCTTCTTTATAAGGCCACTACTTTAAAAGGCAGGAGATGTAGCTGACTATCCTAACACATAGAAACAGAGAGAAAATGGAGACAGAGGAATGTATCCCAAATGAAAGAACAGGGCAAAATTTTAGCCAAATGAAATGGAGATAAGTAATATGCCTGATAAGGAAATAAAATAAAGTTCATAAAGATACTGGGCTTGAGAAGAGAATATTTCAGTGAGACCCTCAACAAAAAGATAGAAAACATTAAAGAAGAACCAATCAGAGAAGAATTCAAAAAATGAAATGAAAAATATAGTAGTAGAATAAATAGTGGACTAGAAGAAGCAGAAGAACGGATCAGGGACCTGTAGTCCAAAGTAATGGAAAGTAACCAAGCTAAAAAGAAGAGAAAAAAAAAGATTAATAAAAAAATGAGAATAGATTAAGGGAATGCATAGACATCATCAAGCATAACAACATTCACATCATAAGGATCTCAGAAGGAAAAAGAGAAAGAGAAGCAGAGTGTATATGAAGAAATCGTAGCTAAAAACTTCCCAAATCTGGGGAAGGAAACAGAAATCTAGATCCAGGAGGCACAAAGAGCCCCCTAAAAAATCAGCCCAAGGAGATCAACGCTATGTCTCTTACATAGAAATGAGAATGGCAAAAAGCATGGAAAAAGAATTTTAAAAGCAGCCAGAGAAAACAAAATAGTCACATACAAGGGAAACCCCATAAGGCTATCAGCTGATATGTTTTATATGTAATGTATTGTCAAATTGGTTTCCATACAACACCCAGTGCTCATCCCAACAAGTGCCCTCCTCTCTGCCCATCACCCAATTTCCCCTCTCCCCCAACTACCATAAACCCTTAGTTTGTTCTCAGTCCTTAAGAGTCTCTTATGGTTTTCCTACCTCCCTCTCTGTAACTTTTTTTTTCCTTCCCCTTCCCCTTGGTCTTCTGTTAAGTTTCCCAGGATCCACATAAGAGTGAAAATATATGGTATCTGTCTTTCTCTGTATGCCTTATTTCACTTAGCATAACACTCTCCAGTTCTATCCACGTTGCTACAAATGGCCAGATTTCATTCTTTCTCGTTGCCAAGTAGTACTCCATTGTATATATAAACTACATCTTCTTTTTTTTTTTTTTAACGTTTATTTATTTTTTTGGGACAGAGAGAGACAGAGCATGAACGGGGGAGGGGCAGAGAGAGAGGGAGACACAGAATCAGAAACAGGCTCCAGGCTCTGAGCCATCAGCCCAGAGCCCGACGCGGGGCTCGAACTCACGGACCGCGAGATCGTGACCTGGCTGAAGTCGGACGCTTAACCGACTGCGCCACCCAGGCGCCCCTAAACTACATCTTCTTTATCCATTCGTCAGTGGATAGACACTTAGTCTCTTTCCATAATTTGGCTATTGTTGAAAGTGCTGCCATAAACATTGGGGTACTAGTGCCCCTATGCATCAGCACTCCTGTATCCCTTGGGTAAATTCCTAGGAGTGCTATTGCTGGGTCATAGGGTAGGTCTATTTTTAATTTTTTGAGGAACCTCCACACTGTTTTCCAGAGTTGCTGCACCAGTTTGCATTCCCACCAACAGTGCAAGAGGGTTCCCTTTTCTCTACATCCTCGCCAGCACCTATAGCCTCCTGATTTGTTCATTTTAGCCACTCTGATGGGCGTGAGGTGATATCTCATTGTAGTTTTGATTTGTATTTCCCTGATGATGCATGATAAGCATCTTTTTATGAGTCTGTTGGCCATCTGGATGTCTTCTTTAGAGAAGTGTCTATTCATGTTTTCTGCCCATTTCTTCACTGGCTTATTTATTTTTTGGGTGTGGAGTTTGGTGAGCTCCTTATAGATTTTGGATACTAGCCCTTTGTCCGATATGTCATTTGCAAATATCTTTTCTCATTTTGTCGGTTGCCTTTTGGTTTTGTTGATTGTTTCCTTTGCAGTGCAGAAGCTTTTTATCTTGATGAGGCCCTAATACTTCATTTTTTGCTTTTAATTCCCTTGCCTTTGGAGATGTGTCGAGTAAAAATTGCTGCGGCTGAGGTCACATAGGTTTTTTCCTGCTTTCTCCTCTAGGGTTTTGATGGTTTCCTGTCCACATTCAGATCCTTCACCCATTTTGAGTTTATTTTTGTGAATGGTGTGAGAAAGTGGTCTAGTTTCATTCTTCTGCACACACACAAGTTGTATACTTATGTGATGACATTTTAAAGCTCTGATCTCATGAATGAGATTGTGCTTAGAAAAACTTGCCCTGTTTGGTAATTTAAAAAGGATCCAAATGTTTTCCCAGTATTTTCTAATGCTATATGGCTTTATTTTTACTGTTGGATCTCTGACTCTTGATTATTATTAGTGGTAGTGGTACCAGTATAATATGTGGGAAAGAATACTATTTTCGGTTGTCTGCCTACTTGTTGGAAAACAATTTAACTATACATTTTTAACTAGTATCATTTTATGTGATTTTCATAAAGTACCATGATGGTATTTTTCTGAAATTTAAATAAATAGTTTTAGATGTTTTTCTTAAAGGATTACAATATGATGAAAAACTAGATGTTTTCTACAATAACAGTACTGTTAACTTGGCCCAACACATTTTATGAGAAGCTACATTAGTGATAATCTGAGGCCAATTAGTGTAATATATTGATTCATATCTTATATTTATAACAAGGTTGGTTGGAGATACAGTCATTTAATGATAGGTTTATTCTGTTTCTTCCTAGGGTAGGACCCTTACTCCAGGTATCTTAGCCCAAACCATGTGGTTTTTAGAAAGGGAATGTTCACAGCAGGACTTCAGCAGTACAAAACCTTTGTTCTTAGAAAAATAATTAAAAGCAGATAGCTAACTTTTAATACTTATCCTAATTTAGCAGAGGAACAGCTCTTCTCGCATTTATTTTTATTTTATTCTTCATTTGTGAATATGTGATTTCCTGTTTTGGAAAGCATACATACAAACCATATTTGCATAACAGAAATGGATCATTCATTCAAGAACATAAATTTACATTGTTTTTCAGCCATTCTAGTCACACAAAAATAAAGTTTCCATTTATGGTTATATGCTAATCATATTTTGTTGCAGAAATAAAGAGTCCCAGTTGAAGAGATGCTTCATCTGAATTCTTCCTAAAATGTTCTTCTCCTTTGTCAGAAGAAGTTGCCATTCTTCTGACCTTATCAAAGCGAATTATAAATAATGGAATTTGTTTTCTTTTCAAAAGAATTGTCGGGCTTTCAACGTGCCCGCTATAAATGAAGCAGACAATACCAGGCAAAAATAGTGGAACTGACACATGCAAACAACTGTGTGGACCAAAAGGAGTCTGAAGAAACAGAGGTCCAATGGAAGGACTAAAACAGGGACTCATCCAAAAGGAAGAGTGAGACACCTTATGTGTGAGCACATGTTGAATAACGTCAAAGTAGCATCTTCTAGCTTATATAAAGCATTTCCCCCTTTATTAACGTATGGTTTCATTGAGATAAAAATCTTCACATCTTAAAAACTAGAATCAGTAAAAAGTCAAATGTAAGGGAAGAGAAAAATATCATATAGACAACATACTCATCTTTGTGAGGACAGTAGTATATTCTTTATGTGTGCTCTACAACTCCAAATACGCTTCGTCATGGTCCTCTATGTGTGTGTTTCCATATGGGTCCAGTATCACTGAAGCTTGATGTTTTAAGCTTTAAGCCTATACATCAGAGAAATGTGATATATGTCATGATCGTATGTTATGTCATATATTATAATACGTATTCTCAGGGCTCTCTGGTGTTTAGAAAAAAAATGTAGGCATCTTGTTTCATTGGGTAAGGTCAACTTGTTAATGGTTTACGGAGTATGTAAGAGGTTTCTGGAAGGTGGAAAACTCAGTGTCATGAGCAGCGTGACACCTGCAATGAGGAGGTGATTCGAGTTACAATTACAAACCACAGAGATTCTTTGGGAAGGGAACAAAATCTCAAATGGTAATGTTCTCGTGGGACTGTCACCACATGGCGACAGTTACTTCAGATGGTGTTCCAGTCACCACATCTGCTCCTGTTGGACAACTTATGACTTGAAAAGTATCAGTTCCCTGGTTGGTAAGACTGTTTCCTGGTAATGCCAAACAGTTAGAAATTAAGAAAGAAAAGAAAAGAAAAGAAAAGAAAAGAAAAGAAAAGAAAAGAAAAGAAAAGAAAAGAAAAGAAAAAAGAAAAGAAAAGAAAAGAAAAGAAAGAAAAACATGGAATCATTTTTCCAAGTGGTAATTCTGTAACAGAACACATTTAACATTTTGAGATTTTATGTTTAATCAATACTATTCTAGTCAAGCAAACTACGGTTTCTCCTCTAATAAAGCACCCGAAAGAAGAATTGTTGGCCAGCAAAGCTCATACATTGTCCCCTGCTGTTACTAGCAATGACTTTTTGGAGGACATTGTATCTGTGATTCCTTCCCCCCCCCCCCCGCATCCCCTTCATCTATTTTATCATCCCCTATCCCTCTTTCTTTGGCTACCACCAGTTTGTTCTCTGTATTTATGAGTCTGTTTCTGCGTTTTGTTTGTTTATTCATTTTTTTTGATTCCACATATAAATAAAATTGTATGATCCTTTTCTCTGACATTTCACTAAGCATAATACCCTGAAGATCCATCTAGGTTGTCACAAATGGCAAAAATCTCATTCTTTTTTATGGCTGAATAATATTACTGTGTGTATGTGTAATATATATATATATATATATATATATATATATATAAAATCACATCTTTTTAAATATAAATATACATATCACACACTGTGTATATTTTTTCACATATTTTTCTTTTTTATTATTTTTAAAAAATTTAAATATAGTTAACATACAGTGTTATATTAGTTTCACATATATGGTACGGTAATTCAGCAATTTTATACATTACTCAGTGCTCATCATGATAGGTGGATTCTTTAATCCCCATCACCTATTTCACCCACCTCCCCACCCTTCTCCCCTCGGGTAACCATCAGTTTGTTGTCTATCGTTAAGAGTCTATTTCTTGGTTTGTCTCTCTCCTCCCCCGCCCCCACCCTTTGCTCAATTGTTTCTTAAATTCCATATGAGTGAAATCATTTGGTATTTGTCTTTCTCTGACTGGGTTATTTACCTTAGCATTACACACTCAAGCTTCACCTATGTTGTTGCAAATGGTAATATTTCATTCTTATTTTTATGGTGAATAATAGGCGTGTGTGTGTGTGTGTGTGTGTGTGTGCACATGCGCACATCTTTTTAATCCATTCATCTTTCTATGGGCATTTGGGTTGCTTCTATACCTTGGATACTATAAATATGCTTCAATAAAAAGGGGTTTGTATATCTTTTCAAATTAATGTTTTTTTTAATTTTGGCAAATATCCAATAGTGGAATTACTAAATCATATAATATTTACATTTTTATTTTTTTGAGAAACCTCCATCCTCTTCTACAGTGGCTGTACCAGTTTGCATTCCCACCAACTGTGCATGAGTGTTCCCTTTTCTTCACATCCTCACCAACTCATTATTTCTTGTCTTTTTGATTTTAGCCATTTTGACTGGTATAAAGTGATATCATATTGTGGGTTTTAAATTTCATTTCCCTGATGATGAGAGATGTTGAGCATCTTTTTATGAGTCTGTTGGCCATTCTGTATATCATCTTTGGAAAAATATCTATTTAGGTCTACTGACCATTTTTCAATCAAATTGTTTATTTTTCTGCTATAAGTTTTGTGAGTTCTTTATATATTTTGAATACTAACCCCTTTTCAGGTATATTATTTGTAAATGAGATTGTGGTATAGTCCCAATCATTTGTGTTTGCTTTTTTTTTCCTTTGCCTGAAGAAATGTTCCATAACTATGCTGCTAAGTCTGATATCCAAGTGATTACTTCCTGTGTTTTCTTTTAGGAATTTAATGGTTTCAGGTTTCACAGTTTTAGATTCCACATAAATGAAGTCATATGGTATTTGTCTTTCTCTCCCTTACTTCACTTAGCATAATAACCCTGTAGGTGCATCCATGTTGTCACAAATGGCAAGACCTCATTCTCTTTTCTTCATCATTTATTTGAAAAATAAATGTCAGTTAAAGTTGAATTTTCTGGTAAGGATCAAATCAATGGTGTAGTCATCAAGTCTGTTGTTAAAACCTCTTAATCTCCTAAATTATGTTCCCTGTAAATTATTTGGCACAGGGAGAAGAGCTTGATATTGTCCTTCTACCAGAACATCTCCCAGATTCAAGGTAAGTATGAATAGTTCGGAGATAATGGAACATCTTCAAAAGATTTACAGATGTGACAATTGACTTGTGTAAGTTAATGGAATTAAAAAAAAAAAGACTACTAAATTTTTGTGAACGTTATACCGGCAAATGAACCTCTGGCCTGGGATAAAAGAGTAATTTTCCAAACTCGACTGAATCCATCCATTCTCATGCTTCTAAATTTCCATGGGCAGAAAGCTGGCTGAGCATGCTGTCAGCACCTTGAGATGGAATCATGTCCATAATATCCATTGCCATTCAAATATGGATACAGTATGGATATATATGGACCTCCTATAAAGTAAAACCAAGGACCATATAAAACTGCAGAATAGGTAGGGGCGCCTGGGTGGCTCAGTCGGTTAAGCATCCGACTTCCGCTCAGGTCATGATCTCACGGTCCGTGAGTTCGAGCTCACGGCCGGTGAGTTCGAGCCCCGCGTTGGGCTCTGTGATGACAGCTCAGAGCCTGGAGCCTGTTTCAGATTCTGTGTCTCCCTCTTTGTCTTTCCTCCCCTGCTCATGCTCTGTCTCTCTCTTCTCAAAAATAAATAAACGTTAAAAAAAATTAACAAAACAAAACCGAAAACTGCAGAATAGGCAACTCTTTTCAGGGGTCATAAATATTTTCAATGATCTCCTTTCTATATGGGGTCTTTATTGCCCTGCGGTTTCAATATAGTACATTGGGTGTGGGGGGGAAGGGGTTAAATCACGTGCTGTTTGAGTACATAGACTTCTGGAGCAATCAGACATGCTGATTTCTGAGGTACATATTATTGTAAGATCTTTGACTGTGAGGAAGGTTGCTTGGGTAATTTCTCTTGGGGAGAGAAAAAAAAATTTGAAGACGTAAGGCTGACAAACTCTGTGACCAAGAGGATGGACTGTGTTATATTGTATGAGAATGAGTGTGTATGATCGTATTTTAATACTTGCTGCCCTTTTCTGTGGAGAGAATATAATCCCAAACACAAAGGATGAACACTATCCTGTAATTTATTTTGCAAAGGGGATTTGTGCTGTTCTCCAACGGAAAGTTTGGGAATCAGAGTTCAATGCGGAAAAGTATTTGGGAACATTTCATGTTTGAAATCTAGAAATAGAAGTATTGAACTACGTGTTCAGGACACAAAATATTTCCATGTTCTACACCTCTACATACAAGCAGTTGAGCACCAGAGAGGATTGACCCAAAACAGCATCAACTCATAGGAATATTGTAATTTGGATTATTTGATTGCAGTTGTCAAATATCAGTTTTTCTCTGATGAAAGGTCATCACTGTTTCTGGCGGTGGATGGGAATGAACATAGTCCTCACGGAAATAAGATTTTGTAATAGCAAGCAACGCTTCCACATTTTGACTTATCGTTGAAAGCAAAGAAAATTCTGTCACTTTTCACTGCTGAGTTTTTTAAATTTATAGTAGCAAATTCTTCAAAGTATAATTAGGTGAAATTAATTCTTAATTGAAACTGTCAAATATGAGGTTTCAAACTCCCTAAGTCAACAGATTTCAAATAAATGAAAATGAAATATTAATTCTCTATGTTATAGAGCGAATACATATTTGGGGGCTCATAAGAGAAAACATAGGGCTTAATTAAAGAAATGAACAAATTAAGAAATCCAGTGTTTTGGATGAGTTCTTTTCTTAAGGCATATTTACAAAACAAACAATTTGATGTATACATGTTAGAAGGTAAACATTCTTTTTTCATCATTTCATTGATATCTCTGTGAATACATAATTTCAAAATATGTAATTTGTGAAATTTAACTGAGACTTCATTCCCATACTGCAGGACCAATAACATCTATGGCCAGATTAAAATACTGAAAATAACTGACCACTTTAATAAATACAGTAGAAGAAAAGCCTAATGAATAATAGGGTAATAAGCAAAGCTATTATAGACAGAACAGGTGTCAGCCAAATTTACAAGATTATGCCTCTAGTGTCTAAGAAGAAAGGAGTATAAAATAAATGATTACGGGGATGCCTGGGTGGCTCAGTTGGTTAAGTGTCTGACTTGGGTTCAGGTCACGATCTTGCAGTTCATGAGTTTGAGCCCCGCGTCGGGCTCTGTGCTGACAGCTCAGAGCCTGGAACCTGCTTCAGATTCTGTGTCTCCCCGTCTCTGCCCCTCCCCTGCTCATGCTCTGTCTCTCTCTGTGTCTCAATAATAAAAATAAAAACATTAAAAAAATAATTACGAAGACACATGGATGTTCACACTGCAGAAATAGTGTCAGGAAGGCTAAAGGATGATTGAGATAAGGTTTGCCAAGGAACATTTTACAATTTGTGAAGTAAGATCACATTACATAAAGAAGGAAAAATAAAGGGAAAAAGTCAAATTATCCACTGCACTGTGGTATCCTTCAGTGCATTGATTTCCAACATTTAGGCAGTTTTACGCATAATTGCAATCATTGTTTGCAAATAATATACTCTGCTTTTCGATTGCCATATCCAGTTTTCATGTTGCTGTGTAGCTCTCATACTTGGTATTTCAAGGGAATATGTGATATTTATTTCCTTGAATATAAGTTTAGTTAACCAATCCTCCCTCATTTAGGTCATTTGGATTCTTTTCTGTAGATCTTTTTTCCCCCATGGGATAAAAAAAATTTTCTAGGTGGAATTATTATGAATGCTTCATATACACAGTATTCCCAATTTTCTATGCTTCTCAGTGATAGGTCAAATTGTAGAAATGTTTATTTTCTAATGCAAAATGTTGACTGCATTTTAACTGATAGAAAAGTATTTAAATCTCAAATGATTTACTTACAAAATTAATACAAGCTGAATCACTCAATTTTCTGGGTTGTTAATTGGATATACTTTTCAGTTTCATCCTTTTATTGAGCTCTTTTCCCCCTAGTGTAATTCAATACTCTTGTTTTGTTTTCTCTACTTAGTAATAGCTTTTCTATGTAAGAGAGCTTTCAAAATACTAGTGAATATTTTACGTTAAAGAGGTGTAAATCACGAGGTCAAGTAGTGTCCAGACTCTAGACACCTGTTCCCCACAAACCAAGATGTAGGTGATAAGAGTGAGCCTCGTAATTGAAAAATAAAAGTCTTATGGTAATGGGAAGAAGAATCACCGAACTCTAAGATGATATTCATGCTTTAGGTAATGCAGTGATTTCTTTATCAAACTTAACATTCATTTAGGGGCTTGCTACAATTCTGGGTGAAAGACTATAGAGATGGATAAAATATAATAAGGTTTAATGTCTAATACATTGATTTTCTGTCTGCATGATAGAAACACTTCAGAAGATTTTTTAAATACTAATATTCAAGTCTCATCTCCAGAATCTGACTCAGTTGTTAAAGGGGGGACTTGTGCATGAGTATCTTTAAAAGCTTCTCAAATGATTGTAATGTCTAGTCAACTGTCAGAACGCCCGGTCTAATGAGAAAAAGCTACCAACAGTGAGACTCAAATTCATAACTTTGGCTCCCATTGAACATATATTGAACATAGTTGTGATAACAGCTTTTACTAGTAATACATATGTAAAATAGCTTGCAGCTAAAGAAGTTCTTATTTCATTGTAGTCTGTACCTGTTAGCATAACATGCAAAATTAATGTATCGTCTTCTAGTTTGAGAAGAATCAAAAGAAGAAAAATCACTTCAACAGATGGAAAGAATAAGCTACTACTGAACACCATAAGTTCACACTAAAAGTGTTAGTGTTTTGCTAGATACATTGTTGGTGTGGCTTTACACTTAGCAATTATCACATTATTACAGTTTAGCTAATTCTGGCCTCACATTTTAATGCCTTCTGGTGTCAAAAGATGAATCTTTTCAAAAGTCTGATATCATCAGCGATGATGAATGTGAGAGACACTTTGTTTAAACCTACAAACCAGTAATTATCTAAATTAACAGCTAATTTATAAACAAGCCTTTATTTGGAAGGACACAGAAATCCTTTTCTAGCCCTAAATATACTTTGGTAAATCTCATTAATTTGCACCTCACTAATTTTAGGATTGTGAGAATAACGATAGACTGAAATTCACATTTATCTATGAAAAAGTTGTAAGTGTTTCGGGTAAGATGAGTTAAAATAAGAAAGAGGCCAAATCTGCAGGTTCGCACGGGGACACGGGCAGTGACCACAGACCCCAGATCTGAATTGACTATAACAACCAGACTGTTCATTTAATATCTATTACTTCCTAACCTCTATGTTGGATGTTAGGATATACTGGAGGCTTCCCAAGAAGAGGTTTTAGTGTGGCAGGGGATTTTCAAGCCTAAGTATAGGAAGTTTGAATGAAACAAATGTAAAGATGTTCTTTTCATGTTTCTTTTCCTTCCAGTGCTTAAGGGCCCTTTGTAATTATGTGCTCGTTTTAATTATTTCTGGTCTGACACCTCAACTGGACCACATAGGCAAAGACAGCACTGTCTGTGTCCATAACAGCGCCAACATTCAGTAGAGCCATCCAGAGTTCTCTAAAATGAAGACACAATGAACGCAGCAATACAGACAGAAGTCCAGCAGCCCAGTCTCTCCGTATTTCTAATCTAAGTCACTCTAATGATTTCATTCTGCTTGCCCTGAATAATGTGAAGGTCACCAATTTCCTGCAATCCTTTATCATGACTTTGTTCTCCTTTTACTTTACGAGCCACCTCCATTGCCCAGCACTTCGGTTCCCCTTCGGACACACCAAACTTGGCAGGCGTGTCCTATCCTCTGCTAAATCCTCTCCAGGTTTTGTGGCAAGGTTTAGATCCTGATCTTCTGTTAGTTTTCTCTCCTCTTAAATCCATGCACAGCGCTCATTAGATTACCATCCTTTACCTTTTATATTTGTTTTTTGAATATTTGGCAGTTTATTCCTCTCGTTCAGCTTTATTGTTGTCTACACATATATGCTCTGAAAAGTGATGAAGTGACAGCCCTCATTCTATTGGAATGAAATGGCAATGGGAAGCCCAGCAGAGAACAATATATATATATATATATTTTTTTTTTTTTTTTCTTCTTCTTCTTCTTCTTTGGGGCTCTGTGCTGCAGGCTTAATTAATCTCACTTATTTCTTATCACATTCGTTCCTCCATGTGAAGCCATTCTTTCCGTGTATACATTCCTTTTTACCCTCCTATCCCATCCCATTCACCTCTGCCCCGTGCAGCCACTTGAAGGAGGATTTTGTGTAGCTTTTTAAGTGTATTGTTGCACAGTGTGTCCTTTGTTTTGTGTATATGTATTTTAATTTATGCTAACCCTGTTCCCAGTCATCTCCCAGGGAAGTTCCCACGCAAGAGCCGGGGTATTTGTTGCAGGATTGTTTCTGGGGGCTGAAAGATGGGTGCGGTTGGGCTTTGCTCCCGGGGAGAGCAGACAGAGCAAATCTGTGGATGTGCACCCCAGAGGCTCTACCTTACAGCAGATTACACAAATACACTGTAATGCAGAGGGATTTTAACAACTATGTTAAGTGAAAATAGAGGAGATTTTTTTTAAGTATCTTCTGGATCTGAGACTGAGATTGAATACTACACACACACACACACACACACACACACACAGACAGGTGAAAACTGTAAACTCCATCTAGCTTCTGAAATTTTCACACAATGTATGGTCTAGTTGGCAAGATAAACAAATGGAGTTAAATCTGAAAGTAAACTGATGTACACATTTTCGTGGTGTGATCTTGGGCTAATCATTTAGCTTCTGTGGGATCCACTTTCCTCATCTATAGAATGAGGACTAATGCAGGAAGTTACCTAAGTTTAACCATTGAAATACATGTAGTTGATTTAATAAAATGTTAGAGGGGAGTAAAGAAACACTGCATCTTACAATATGAAAAAATCATGCATAATTAACTAGGTCTTGGGTCAGGTGTTTAGTGTTTAATGTTACAGTATGTAGAAGTGCTTAATTGAATGTCCTAGTTTTTAACATATAATATATATAATAACCTAATTTTTATTATAAACTTATAATGGCTGTTATAGTAATTTATCAATATAAATATTGATCTCATTAAGTTTTACTACAACCATAAATGTAGGTATTGTAATTATAGTAATTACAAAAATTTGAGATTTAAGCAAGTAAATGACAAGACTGTAGTCATAGATGGGCAAGGAAGAGTTAAGAGACCAACTCAGGTACTGTTAAAATATATTAAAAACATATTCTATTTTTATGTTTTATCGTATTCTCTACATGATGACAATATTTATGATGTTAGGTCAGCTATTTTTACCTGCAAATAAAAATGTAAAGAGAAAATATTATTTAGTATCTAGGCTTCCATTTCGGATTACCAAGCATTCTGATAAAAGATTCATATTCTTTATTCCTTGTGAGCCATTCAAAGGGAACACCCAGGAACATATTGTTCCTGTTCTAATCAGAATGTTCTCTTCACGCAAAAATCAAAACTAAGTTCAATAGTAAAATATTTCACATAATCCAGTAAAATGAAAATATAACAAGGAACATTTTATTGTGTTGAAGGAAGTAAAATTCTAAGTTTTCTTGTATACAATATATAATAATGGGAAATAGTGATATCTTTGGGTATTAATTTATGTTCAAGAGAAAACAAATGTCCAGGGTAGACTTAAATGTTTTCTAACTTCTAAAATAAAAATCATATTAGTTTTCACCAGTGACATTTTAAGTTGTGTCTTTTTCAAACATCTTTCAGGGTATTATAAGATATTTTGTTTACCTGATATAAAAGGTTAAAAAATATATATATATTTATATTTATAAACATATTTATAAACACATATTTATAAATATATATATTTTAGGATTGTTCAATCTAGAACTATTTTTAAAAGGAATGACTACTTGTATTTAAAAACTCAGAACTCTGAACCCATGAAATTATTTTTATTTTTTTAAATTTTAATTCCAGTATAGTTGATATACACTAGTATGTTAGTTTCAGGTGTACAATATAGTGATTCAACAATTCTATAAATTACTCAGTGCTCATCATGATAAGTGTACTCTTTTTTTTTTTTTTTAATATTTTTTTTTCAACGTTTATTTATTTTTGGGACAGACAGAGACAGAGCATGAACGGGCGAGGGGCAGAGAGAGAGGGAGACACAGAATCGGAAACAGGCTCCAGGCTCTGAGCCATCAGCCCAGAGCCCGACGCAGGGCTCGAACTCACGGACCGCGAGATCGTGACCTGGCTGAAGTCGGACGCTTAACCGACTGCGCCACCCAGGCGCCCCATGATAAGTGTACTCTTAATCTCCTTCACCTATTCCCCCCCCCCCCACTTCCCCTGTGGGGAATTCTCTATAGTTAAGAGTCTTTTTCTTATTTTGTCTTTCTTTTCCTTTGTTTTATTTCTTAAATTCAACATGAGTGAGATCATATGTTATTTGTCTATCTATGATTTATTCCACTTAGTAGTATACCCTGTAGGTACACTCATGTTGTTGCAAATGGCAAGAATTCATTCTTTTTTATGGCTGAATAGTATTCCCTTCTGTGTATGTGTGTGTGTGTGTGTGTGTGTGTGTGTGTGTGTGTGTATAACGTATATATAAATTATATATACTACTTCTTAATCCATTCATCTATGGATGGACACTTGGTCTGCTTCCATAATTTGGCTATTGTAAATAATGCTGCAAAAACATAGGGGTGCATATATCCTTTTGGGTTACTGTTTTTGTATTCTTGGGGTAAATACCCAGTATGTGATTCCTAGACCCATAGTTCTATTTTTAAATTTTTGAGGAACCTCCATACTATTTTCCACCATGTCTGCACCAATGTGCATTCCCACCAACAGTGCACTAGGTTCCTTTTTCTCCATATCCTCACCAACACGTGTTGTTTGTTGATTTTAGCCATTCTGACAGGTGTGAGGTGACAGCTCATTGTAGTTTTGATTTGCATTTCCCTGATTAATGATGTTGACAATCTGCATATCTTTGGAGAATTGTCTCAGTCTTCTGTCCATTTTTAATTGGATTAATCGTTTTTTTGGTGTTGATTTGTGTAAGTTCTTTATATAGTGTGGATACTAACCCTTTAGGGCTTTATTTGTTTGTTTATTTATTTATTTATTTATTTATTTATTTATTTATGAGAGCACATATTAAGTGAGCAAAGGGCAGAGATTGAGAGGCAGAGAGGGAAAGAGAAAGAAGCAGGGCTCACATGAAGTGGGGTTCCAGCTCACCTGCTGCAAAGCAGGACTCAAATTGACAAACCATGAGATGACCTGAGCCTGAGCCAAAGTCAGATGCTTAACTGACTGAGCCACCCAGGTGCCCTAGGGCTATGATATTCTTAATGAGCCATTTCTCCTTCATACTGCAATAAAGTTGAGAGTTTTGGGAATTGGAAAAGTATATATGTGGACACCTGGTTAAGCGTCCAACTCTCGATTTGGCTCAGGTCATGATCTCATGGTCTGTGAGTACAAGCCCCACGTTGGGCTCTGCGCTGACAGCATGGAACCTGCTCATGATTCTCTCTCTCTCCCTCTGTCTCTGTCACTCCTCCACTCTCTCTCAGAATAAATTAAAAAATAAAATAAAATGTATATATGCCAGAGTTGTAATTATTCATATGTGTGGGTCTGCTGGTGTTGAAAATTAGATAAAACATAAATCACACAATTATATATCTAAGACTTTATTATTTGATGTGTTTCACACTTAATGACTATAAATATAAGAAATTTATATTGGCATAAATTATCAAGAAATATTGAATAACAGGTCTTTTTCCTTTTGGTGGAAGAAAAATGAATGTGTTGTGTGTTTTTTTTTAATTCAAGATGGATAAATATACCTGATTTTATACTTTAAAATATGTATAGATTGGGCTAATTATATTTGAATAAAGGTATATGAATAATTATAGGAAGTTTTCTAGAGTAGATATTTATGAACATTCAGTTTTCCCTTGTATCACTGACATTGAGAATTTTAGGGAAAGCTCAATAAATATTTTTGAAGTATTGCATAAACATACAATTTTTTATAAAGATTTATCTTTTAAATAGTATATATTGAAATTTTATGCATTTTTGCGTATGTTGGTCATTAACACCTTATCAGATATATGATTTGCAAGTAATTTTTCCCGTTCCCATTGTCTTTCACTTTCTTTTGCTGTGCAGAAGCTCTTTAGTTTTATGTAATTCTACTTGTTTATTTTTATTTTGCTGCTTATGCTTTAGGTATATCTAGAAACTCACTGCCAAGACCATGTCAAGGAGCTTTTTTAAGGAGTTTCCTGGTTCAAGTCTTATGTTTAAAATTCTAATCCATTACTAGTCAATTTATGTAAATGTTTAAATTTCTAATACATTACTAGTTAATTTAGGTGTTATAAGGTAGAGGTCTTCATTCTTGTGAAAATTCAATTTTTCCAGAACCATTTATTGAAAAGATTGTCTTTTCTAGACTGAGTATCTTTGGCTCCCTTGCCAAACATAAGGTCACTGTATATGCTTGGGTTTATTTATGGGCTCTCAATTCTGTTCCATTGATCTATTGTCTGTTTTTATGCGAGTACCATGCTGTTTTGATTAACATAGCTTAAAATTAGGAAGTATGATGCCTTCCATTTTGTTCTTTCTCAGGATTCTTTTGGCTATTTGGATCTTTTGTGGTTCCATATAAATTTTAGGATTGTTTTTTTCTCCCTCTGCAAAAAATGCTACTTGAATCATTGTAAGAATTGTATTGAATCTATGGATGGCTTTTGGTAGTATGGACATTTTGATTCTTCCAATCTATGAACATGGGATACCTTTCTATTTATTTGTGTCTTTTATTCCTTTCATCAATATCTTGTTTTTGGAGAGATCTTTTCCCTCCTAAATTCATTCCTAAGTATTTTATTGTTTTTGATGCTCTTGTAAATGGGATTTTTACAATTTCTTTTTCGGGTAATTTGTTGTTAGTGTCTGGAAATGCTGCTTATTTTTTGTGTGTTAATTTTGTATCCTGACACTGTATTGAATTTATTGATTAGATCTAACAGGGTTTTTTTGTGGAGTTTTTAGGATTGACTCTCTATAACATCATGTCCCCTGCAAATAGAGACAATTTTATTTCTTCCATTCCAATTCTGATGCTTTTCTTTTTCTTTCCTGATTGCTCTAGCTAGGACTTCTGGTACTATGATGAATAGGAGTGGTGAGAGTAGGCACTTGTTTGGTTTTGTTCCTGATCTTAGAGGAAAATAATTCAACCTATCACCATTTAGTTTGATGTGAGCTGTGGACTTATCATATATGGCCTCTATTATGTCAAGGTACATTCCTTTGGTACATAATTTGTTTAGAAGTTTTATGATAAATGGGTGTTTAATTTTCTCAAATGTATCTATTGAGATGATTATACGAGTTTTTCTTTTATTCTATTAATGTGATGTCTCACATAGCTTGATTTGATTTTGTTGAACCATCCTGGTATCCCACACATATTTCCACTTGATTGTGGTGAATGATCCTTTTAATGTGCCAAATTTAGTTTGCTCGTATTGAGAATTATTTAGAATTTTTGCATTTTTATTCATCAGGGATATTGTTCTATAGTTTTTTGGTAGTGTCGTTCTCTGACTTTGGTATCAATGACCTGATAAAATGAGTCTGGGAATATTCCCTCCTCTTCATTTTTTTGGAAGAGTTTGAGAAGGGCTGGCATTAATTCTTTAAATGGTAAAATTTACCAAATTTACCAAAAATTTACCGAAAGGAAACCATTTGGTATTGGGTTTTTCTTCATTAGATTTTTGCTTACTGACTCAATCTTGTTATTATTAATTGATCTATTCAGACTTTCTATTTCTTCTTGTGTCAGTCTTGGTGGTTTATGGCTCTAATTTTTTTCCCATTTTATTCTAGGATGCCTGGTTTTTGGGGGGTATAGTTGTTCATAGTAAACTCATGATTTTTTTATTTTTGATGTCATTTGTAATATTTTCTTTTTCAGTTATAATTTTGTTGATTTGGGTCCTATTTTTATTTCTTGGTTTATCTAGGTAAAGATTTATCAATTTCGCTTATGTTTTCAAAGAAACAACTCCTAGTTTGGTTAGTCTCACCTACTGATTTTCTGTTTTCTATCTCATTTATTTCTGTTCCATTCCTTATTACTCCCTTTCTTCCACTAGCTTTATACTCAGTTTGTACTTCTTTTTCTAGATCCTTAAGGTGTAGAATTAGGATCTTTCTTGTTTCTTAATGTAGGCACTTATTGCTATGCACTTCCCTCTAAGAACTACTTTTGCTGCATCCTGTAAGTTTTGGTATTTGTGTTTTCATTTTTGTTCATCTCAAGATACTTTAATTTATTCTTTGATCCATGGTTACTCAGGAGAATGTTGTTAAATTTCCACATATTTGTGAATTTTCCAATTTTCCTCTTAGTGTTGATTTCTAATTTTATATACATATATTTTTTGAGAGAGAAAGAGCACATGTGCTGGGGAAAGGGCAGAGGGAGAGAAAGAATATTAAGCAGGCTCCACACTCAGCATGAAGCCCAATATGGGGCTCTCAATGTCATGAATGTGAGATCATGGCCTGGGGAGAAATCAAACATTGGACACTTAACCGACTGAGCCACCCAGCCCTATGTGTATCTTTAAGCATAAAGTCAGTGTCTTATAAGCAGCATATCATTTAATATGATTTTTAAAATCCATTCAGCCATTCTGTGTCTTTTGGTTAGAGAATTTAATATGTTTATATTTAAGGTAATTATTGATAATAACTTACTATTGCTGTTGTTTTCTGGTTGTTTTGTAGATCCATTGTTCCTTATTTTTACTCAGGTGTGTGTGTGTGTGTGTGAGCGTGCACACATGTGTATCAGTGTGTCTGTGTTGGTGCCATGTGAGATCAGTATGTTTTGACTTCTTTTAATCATGTTCTTATGTGCAATTACTCCAGGTTTTTCCTTTGTGGCTACCATGAGGCTTACCTAAAATAATTTAAAATTATAACATCCTATTTTAATAACAACTTAACTTTAATAGAATTCCTTAGATTTACACTTTACTTCTCCCCTTCCTCATATTTTACATTATCAATGTTACAGTTTACATATTTTTATATTGCATAAAAAAATAACAGGTTATTATGGTTATGGTTCTTTTTACTCATTTTTAAAAATTTTTAAACTAGATTTGTTAAATGCTTTATGCACCACCATTACCATATTACAGAATCCAACTTTGAATATATACTTACCATTACCAGTGAGTTTTGCACTGCTTTATGTTTTTATGATGTTCATTAGCATCTCTTTATTTCCCCTCAAGGAACTCCCTTTAGCCTTTCTCCAGTGGTGAGGAAAGTCTTCCTATCCCCTCATTTCTGAAGGACATCTTTGCAAGGTAGAGAATTCTTGGTTAACAGTTATTTTCTTTCAGTGTTTTCAATATATTGTCCCATTGTCTTCTGGACTGAAAAGTTTCTGTTGAGAAATCTACCAATAGTCTTATGGGGTTCCCTCATATGTGACTTCTCTCTTTTGCTGCTTTTAAAATTAGCTGTCTTTGACTTGACAATTATTTGTCTTGGTGTAGCCCTATTTGGATTCAACCTATGTGTAATCCTTTAGGCCTCTTGGATGCCTATTACTCTCCACAACATTTTCAAAGTTTTCAGCCATTATTGCTTTAAATATACTTTCTCCCCCTTTTTCTCTTCTCCTTCTGGAATTCCCATAATGTAAACATTGTGGGTTTTTTTTTCATTGTGTCCCATAGGCTTTCTTCATTATTTTTTATTCTTTTTTGTTTTTGCTCCTATGACTGGACAATTTCAAACATCTTCTAGGTCATTGATTCTTTCTTCAGCATGGTCAAGTCTGATTTTGAAGCTCTCTATTGAATTTTTCAGTTCAGTTGTATTTTTCAGCACTAGGATTTCTGATTTTTTTAATGGTTTCTATTTTCGTCAAACTTCTCGTTTTATTCATGCATTGTTTTCCTAATTTTAAAGAGGATTATTCAGAATTTTTGTCTGACAGTTCATATATCTCCATTTCTTTAGAGTTACTGGAGATGAGTTTCTAGTAGCCATTCTTCATTCTACCCTAGTATGTCTTGGTCTCTGTGCTGCAGGGTAGTGCTTCATCCTCCCTCTCATGTTCCAGGATTCTCTCCAGTGATGTCTTGTCCCTAAATAGTCAGTCTTCTTGTGAGGGGGAACAAATTCAGGAATGACCTATGTTGCCATCTTTTTGGTGTCACTCTCAACAAATAAAAATCAACTTTTCAGAGTTAAAGTAGTGCATTGAATTCCAATTTGTATGTTCCAGGGCTGATCATATTTCAGGACATAATTGGACACGACGGTAGAAGAGTACAAGAGTGGAACTGAGTAAGAGTTGAGATCCAGAACTCAGTACATGCTCGGATGGAGGTAAGCCAGAGCTGGAATGCCAAACCTAACTTGAAATCATTATGGTAGACAATATACACAAAGTAATTCCAAAATTGGCGTTCTAAACATGATTTGGAAGAATCTAGGAGGGTGTGGTCCTTAGAGTTGGTATACGATTATCACCCTCCATCATAAAACTCTTTTGCAGTCATTTGCACTGTTTTTTGTTTTTTTTTAATGTTTATTTATTTGAGAGAGAAAGAGCATAAACAGAGTCGGGGCAGAGAGAGAGGGACACAGAATCTGAAGCAGACCCCAGGCTCTGAGCTGTCAGCACAGAGCCTGATGCGGGTCTTGAACCCACAAACTGTGAGATCATGACCTGAGCCGAAGTCTGACGCTTAATTGACTGAGCCACTGAGGCACCCCTTTGCATGGGTTTCTAAAGGAGAGAAATCTTGTTCTGAGGGAGAAGACAGCTGTGATTCAATCAGGGTCTCAGGTGAAAAGGAACTGGAATACTCAGCAGTGTATCAAGAGAGGAATCTAGTCTCAAAGCTAAGAAAAAGGTGATGTCTCAGAATGAAGCAGAATATGTCAGAGATTCAGCATAAAGGCAGACTATCAACAGATGTTCAAGAATGGTAATCCTGGAGTCCTTAAAATATTCTTTACTAAAGCCGGGAAGAACTTTAGGAAAAAAAAATTATTATATATTTAATTATATCTGGAGATGGGAGAAGAGAAGGCGGCAGAGACTCAGAATTTGTTAAGGTCTTCAAGGTGACACCTTTGTCACCCAAAACATTATGTCCTATTTCTTTTTCCTGCTGTATATCTGTTTTTTTCTACTTTATACATAGGAATCATTCTAGGAAAGATACAATTATAGAAATAGCATCCAAATGTACAATACAAATAAGCATATGTGGGGTGGGAAAGTATGAGAAAGGTCTGGGAGGTCCCACTCACCTTACTCGGTAGTGTTTGAAAATGAGTCTTTCTATTCCTCAGCTACATCAACCATGAACTGACAGAGTAGGATTCAAATGAGGTTCAATCTCTACTTCTAGTATTATTCATTAGAACTTTCATTCAAAGCTAACATAAGTTTTCCACAGTTGTCTGTTTGGTAATGTCATCTCACAGGTGTTAAGTAGGGCTCACCAGATCTTTATGAATAGAGTTTATTCAGTAGAGGTGGATTACCCCATTGTTTGAGGCAACATGACGGTTTAGATGACATCAGCAAGTGATTGTCATCTCTATGAGCTTACGGAAACAGTTTGCTTCACTCTTAAAATGGTTTTCAAACTCTAAGTCCTAAAACAATGTAAAGCACATTTTTAAATTTTCTCATTTGCCGTAAGATAGGCACATACCCTTCTCTTTTCATGCACTCAATTTTTATTATGTCAATGTATGTACATTGAGAAATGGAATTTTCTGTATGCAACAGGAAAGACTTATTTTGAAGGTTCTGCATGCTCTGTCCAGATGTAAATCATTTGTAACATTTAACTTTTTAACTTTCAAGATCTGGCAGTTGAAAACCTTGTTCAATGTTCTGTTTTACACATTATGACATCAGCAAAATTTTAGACTACTGACAGATTGATAGAGAAGGTAAGCTTTAAGTTTTAGGCAAATTAAAACTACTTCATAGTAAAAGCATTCCATTTTCAAGACAGAATTTCTTTTTCCCTTAAGCAGTGTTTATGTGCAATATTGCTATGAGTGACAGATAACCAGTGACTATCACATAAAATACCAATAAGTGAATTCTCATTTATATCACACATGCATTTATACATGGAAGGATAATATGTACCGAATGCTTACCAAATTCTAGGTCTTAATTAAATAGCAATGATACAATGATGATATAAAAATTTCAATAATAATGATGAGTACTTAGTAGACGCTCAAATCTGTTGAACCAATGCATGATCTCTAGCTTTGTGGCATTTACATTACACTTAATTTGAGAAAACAGACAACTGAAAAAATAATTAACCTGAAGAGGATTTAGTACCCTATTGAGGCAACCAGGGACAAGTAGCTTAATCTATTTAGAAAGCTTCTTGGAAGAAATGTAAGAAATTGAGGACAAAAATGGGGATTATCACTTAACTAGGGCACGGGGAAATGAAAGGAAAGGGTAAAAAGAACAGCATCTCTGAAGGCTAAATGATGAATGAATGGCAAGTTTGAGGAAGTGAAGTGTGGCTGATCGGGGTAGGTAGTGAGGACAGAATTTGAAAAAGCTAGGGCCGAAAGCACAAGGCCTTGAATGCCATGTTAAGGAAGTTAAATGTTGTTTGGTGGGAATGGGAAGCCACAGAAGTATTTTATATAGGCCAGTGATAAGGCTGATTGCCACCTCTCAGATGATGACTTTTTTCCCTATTCTGGAGGTGAAGGAGGTGACCTCTCTTCTATTCACCTCTTCATTTCTAACTGCAGACCTTTGTCCCTTTCTTTAGATGACAGATGGAGAACTGGCTGGATAGGTATGGTATGCCCTGTCCCTGCTCATTGCTGTCATTTACACAGATCTGGCCAGTCTCCATCACTGGTATTTTAGCACCTTGCTATTTCTTTGCAACTCTACCTTTGAGTACAGTATCTGAAACAACAACTTTTAATACCCTATACTCTCAATTCCTCAAATTTTTCTCTTCCAATCATCTTGTCTTCCACCGGACCTTAGGAATCCACTCCTAAGGTCATACTGCAGATATTATCCTCACAAGTTAGGACATCTTCTTTAGGGTCTCTAATCAAGCAGTCCACTCCCCAAACATACTTTCTTACTCTTTCCAGCTAACTCCTTTCAGTACTAACTACAAGACTTCAACCACTGGGGCATATAATCTTGATGACCCCACTTCTTTGCTGTTCTTTACCAACCCCCATTTCTGATTTTGCTCCTTACACAGAAATGTAATGGCTCAGCATTATAATCACTTCAATGCATACACCTCAATTTCCTTGCCCTCATACCCTTTGCAAAAGCTTACCTGTGATACTCAAGCTTTGGTAAAATGCAACCCTCTGTTCCGTCTGCAGCTGAGGGAAGAAGCTGCATGAGGTCACAGAAGAACTATGGTGATAGGTCTTGGTTTAAATCCAGGACCACTCATCTCAAGTAGCATCTTAGTACTCCATTCAGCATTAAATTCTTCAAAATGACTACTTCACTTGCTCTCTTCCCTCCAACCTGTAATCCCTCCTCACTTCTCCACACTCTCCGCTGACAGTCTTTCCTTTTAATTTACTGAGACACAGAAATGGGAGTAAGGAATATGTACACACTCCCACCATTATATCTACCAAACTATACCAGTTAGAACCATTATATTCTGCCAACATTACTGACACTATGGATGCAATTTCTCCTACCTGTGATCAGCCCCTCCATGTATGCAGAGTCCTATCTATTTTTGCCAACAGATATATATATATACACACACACACACACACACACACACATTATATAATAGCGATATCTATCTGATTATATAGCTCAGCAATAAAGACTACATATGTATCTGATATATCTCAGATATTTATAGTATAGATGTACATACATATGTATTTACACACATACATGCATATTTAAAGATTTTATGTTTAAAATAAACCAGCTTTCTTTAAGCATGCATTCCATTGCTGCTACTCAAAATTTCACTCCCTCCCTTCACAACAAAAAGTCTTGAACGAGATATATTTATCTTCACTTCATCCCCTAAATCCCAGCAGTGAGTGATATTCTGACCACTTTGTCTTTACCCAAAGATGTCAAGAACACATGTTTCCCATACTTTTAAAGCCAGAAGTCCATTATCAGTCTTCATCTTTCTGAAAATATCAATTTGACGTACCCAGTCATATTCATAAGGGAATTTAATCACCTGGATTCAAGAAAAAGTAGTCTTTCTTGAGTTTCATCTTCTGCTGTACTTTTTGACCTCAATCTTATTGACTTCTCTTCATGTCTCCAATTTGATATGTGCAAAGGTCTCCAAAGTTAGCCATTAGTTTACTGTTTTTGCTGTGCTCACCCCAGAGATGATATCGTTAACCCTCATGACTTCAGAATGTTATATTTTTTTAAAAAATGTTTATTTGAGAGAAAGCATGTGAGAGAGAATCCCAAACAGGCTCTGTGCGGTCAGTGCAGAGACCAATGTGGGGCTTGATTCCACACACTGTGAGATCGTGACCTTAGCCTATATCAAGAGTCGGATAATGGGGCGCCTGGGTGGCGCAGTCGGTTAAGCGTCCGACTTCAGCCAGGTCACGATCTCGTGGTCCGTGAGTTCGAGCCCCGCGTCGGGCTCTGGGCTGATGGCTCAGAGCCTGGAGCCTGTTTCCGATTCTGTGTCTCCCTCTCTCTCTGCCCCTCCCCCGTTCATGCTCTGTCTCTCTCTGTCCCAAAAATAAATAAAAAAACGTTGAAAAAAAATTAAAAAAAAAAGAGTCGGATACTTCACTGACTGAGCCACCTAGGTGCCCCTCAAATTTATATCTTTAAACCTGCTTCTCTACCCATTCCAGTGCTCAATCAAAATGCTCTTTTCTCCCCCACTCCATATAAAATCAGTCCTCACATTCTTTAAGCCTTATATTCTTAATATATCACAAATGTGACCACTTAAGACCAACCTCATAACTTCCAGTCTTGCTCAAGACAGCACCATGTTTGGTCTATTCCACACTAACACAAGATGTTAATAATAGGGGAAAATGGGGTTGGGTGGGGGGCGCAGGGCTACATGAGAACTCTTTACTTCCCCTTCAGTTTTTATGTAAACTTAAATCTGCTCTAGAAAGAAAACTTAAAGTCTGCTAAAAGTCCCTAAAATTCTTACATGCAAAAAGTCTATTAAATGTATAGTCAACTAAACATCATTAGCATTATAGCACTTAACTTCAGTATCTGTGCTATCAAACTGCATTTAAGTTCAAAGTAAACAAAACTAAATATTTCATAGCATATTGTCTTTTAGAAGAATATGGCCTTTGGGGAAATAAACTTAAATTTTAATAAATAATCTTTCCAAGGAGAAATATATCTAAATTTAGTAACGTGATTAGAAGTAGTGTTGTCTTATGTAAGTATACTGGTGTTCTAAGGTGATGGCTATTTTTCACAAAATTCCCTGAATAAGAGAGTGGACTAGTAGCCCAGAACATTCTGCATTATGATCCTCAGCTAATGTGACATTTCTTTGATGTTTACAGTTTCTATTACAGAAAATATACATGGTAATCTTAATGTAAAATATTTAAAGATACTGTTTAATCAGTTTACATTTGCCCACATTTAGGAAAAAATGGAATTCTAATGATTGCATGATTTTTGTCTTACCATATAGATATGGAAAGTCTTACAGTGGCTTCTCTACATGGAATGTGTTCACTCAATGACCTAGGTGTGGAGGGCAAAGTGGATGTATGTAAACCAGAAGTAAATACCCTGTTGGATCACCAATAGCACTGAGGACTTTTTTCCAATCCACATCTCACTTCATTTGTATCCATTTTAGGCATGTTTGTTTGCTTTCATTTACTCACTTATCTTTAGTTCTTTATCAAGAAGCTGAATGTGCTATGAATTATTACACTATTACACTATTGGAAGATATCTCCAAAACTTTACACAGGTAGTTTTAAATGAACTGAATAGCAGCATTCCCCACTGGTATCTTTTAATGTTCTTTTTTTTTTTTAAGTTTTAATTTAAATTCCAGTTATTTAACATACAGTGTAATAGTTTCAGGTGTACAATACAGTGATTCATAAGCTGGTGTCTTTTAAAGCAGGTAGTGTTCTCTGCACATTCTTCACATGAGGGGCCTTCATTCTCCACCAGGTTGGATGATGTGCTTCTCCATTTATTTGTAGCCTATATGCAAGGAAGTTTGTGTCAGATACAAGAGGGTTTTTTCATACCATCTCTAGTAACTTCTAGCCGAATGCAAAGTAAATTAAAAATGCTATGAACTCTTCCAATTTGGAATGTACTGTATTGAGAAAACAGTCTTCAAACTAGCAGTCCTCAACTGTGGCGGGTCCTAGAGAATCTTTCTGGAGATCCTGTGAGGACAAAACTACTTTTATAATACTTTAAAGATGTTGTTCACCCTTCTCATTATATTGACTTTGAATGGATAACACAAAATAAATAGCAATGCAGTTACTTCCAGGGACCCAGACTGTAGGCAGAGGCGATGCTCAGAGAAACATACAAAGAAATGTTTTAAAAGTTTGGAATGCATGTTACTCCACTGAAAGAATACTTACTATTTTATCATTAGTTTTCATAGGTCAGAATTGGGTTTCTGTTTTAAAGAATGTACTTTAGATACTGCTCATCTGTCTTTATCCTATCAGCACCAATGAGTCTCCTTTGACTTTTGTAATATCACTAATGCTATGACTGGAAGTGATATGTTGGAAGTAAATTAAAGTGTGCCAGCTTTATCCTACGTCTTATTTAGTGGAAAACATGTTTTCCTTATTATTCAAGACTGCATAAAGTTTGTAAAGCATGACTACATTTTCCATTTACTATTTCTTACTGTCATTTAAAATAGTTTAACCATGACAATAAGGAAAAATCTAAGTTGATCATAAGCTTATATAACAAGGAATATGTAAAATAAAATATTTAAATATTTTTTTTCCATTTAAACACTTATCCTAATGTGCCAGTTAGCTCCTCTTGTCTCACGGATTAGGCAATTTAGTTACTTCTATAAATGCTGATTATTCCAGATAATAGTCATCAAAATTATTTAGAGGAAATTAATGAGAGTTTCTTGGTGGAGACTGATCTGGAAAGATAGGACTATAGGTCCAGTTAGGAAACGATCAAAATTATAGTAGACAAATGCTGGAAGTTTGGAGCTCAGAAACCTAAATATAATGCAGCAAATAATGAGTGTCCATTTCTGTTTCAGAAACATTTTTAGAAACATAGTTTTGGAATCTCTTCTGGTTCTTTGAAACTTTCATAGGAATGTGTCCAACAAACATGTTTATGGGTTATATAGAAGTTCATATACAAGTCCATATGCATTTTTTCTTTAAATGGAAGGGCATATATTTCAGTATAAGCTTTTTCTACTTGAGTCTTATTCAATAGAAGAAAGATTTAGTTTGTCCTATCTTATTTTCTATCCGAGGAAAGAAACCTATATAACAGCTTTTAGGTACCTCTGAAGGAGATACTCTCTGAAGGAGAAGGAGAAGTTGCAGGGTAAGTAACTTCACCTGCATGCTTTTGTCATTTTGGAAACTGTAATCTGGAAAATATTTGTATTATAGAGGAAAATATTTTTTCCTGTTAACATACATTACTCATCTTTCATCATAGTGCCTTTTAGAGATTTAGAGGTTCACTTTTAAATTAAAACAATGAATATTACAATATCCTTTCCTCTGTAGGAACTTAAGGATTAGTCCTTTGATTTATAAGCCAATCATACAAATATCATTTTATTTCCCCTTAATTTGTATTCATTTCTGTATTACTTTTTGTAGCCTGCTTACTTGTAGAAACAACTTTTTGAAGACTCTTCTACTTACTCTTCATGTCAATTTCATTTTGAAATAACATTGTTTCCCTAATTTTGGATATCTAATTTTTGTTTGATAATAGCATGAACATTAGTCGTAATCAATTAATCAACAGTACTTACTGGTTTTTAAATATTCCATTAGTCGCTCAAGTTAGTTCCTAACTTGTTTTTCCTTCAGTTTTTCATTTTCCTTCATTTCCTTCATCCTTGGTTGCAGGTCACAGGCCTCTTAATAAAATTACCATTTCCTGCGTTTCATGAAAATTTCACATCTTTGTGGGACCAGATTTCTGGTCTCACTGTCAGATAGTGCTGGCCACACCACAGGCCGTCTACACAAAGGATTGTCTTAATAACTGGGCTGAACTGCTAGAGTGTGCAGAGCCACGAGGAAGGGTTTCCAAATCATGTTTTAATGAGTAACATTGAGTAGTTTGGTACTGAATTCTCTTGTTCTTAATGTTTACATTCTTTTAGCCAGCTTTGTAATTTTAATCCCATTTTACCTTTGCATTTCTATAACTAATGTTTCTGCAATTTCCTTTTCTTTGGATTAAAATAGTAAGAGACATAATCGGATTTTTATACCCATATTCAACTTTGGTTGGAGATGAATTCTGGTGGCTCATGATTGAAACTTGGGGTAAAATGGCAATTTGACTTCTTTCATTGAGTTTCATGATTCTGGAACTCATTCCAATATCCGAAGGCAAAGAGGCACATAGCCCAGTGCTCTTAAAAAGCTTCTGGAAGCAGACATCTGTTGTATGTTAATTGACTAATATAAAATAGGAAAGGAGGGATTGTTTGTTCCCTGGGTACGTTATTAGAGTTCTCACTATTCAGATTCTCAAAGAGAAAAGTGGGGAATACATATATCATGTGATGATCAAATACAAGTGCTGTTGTCATGAAAATTAATATATTATTTGACAATGTTTTGTCTTCCTTTGATGTTAGACAAGATATTGTTATCCATGCACAAACATTTTAGCACATTACTAAGGTTACTGCAACTTGAAATCAGCTTTAATAAAGATCCATATCAAAACCCTTGTGAAATACTAGTTACAAATTAAATACCCTTAACATTTTGTTACACGTTTTTATGAGACCATTCTTCTCTATGGAAAGAGATGCTTTAAAGTCGTCTTTAATTTGGATAAATTAACACCAATTAGGTGTCCTTTATCAAGATGCCACACCATGAACACTTGGAATAGTGCTGCCCCAGGTGATCCCACAGAATCCTGAAGTGTTCTCTCAGCTACAAACTTGCCATATGAGATCATTGCTTTGATTCTGCAGTTGCTATGGTACCCTGAACATATTCTCAGTATTAGTCCCTCAGGACATAAATTAAGAATCACCAGCATTGTAGGATGTCAAGTGCTTCGCTCCCACTGGTCATGAGGCTGGTTTAATTTATTGAAAAGAAAAGACAACTAGCTCTGAGCTGGAGCAAACTGTTTCTTGATATTTATATACAAAGGATTCTATTAATCATATAAGATTAAGGCATCAATGTCCATTTATCCACCCAACTCTTAGGGAATATTTCAAAAGTTCATTATATAAAGAGATAAAGCAATGAGATATTCTAGACTCAATTGATGCAATTATTTAAGATAATATGCCTAAGAATTTTGGAACCACTAGTTATATTCAATTGACTTCTTTTGCAGATACCCTAAAACTAATTTTTATTGGCCTTATATATACATATTATAGCAACTGAAATGCATGCCATATTTACTTTTAAGAGCTAATTGATATCTAATTCATATACCACAAAGTTTACCCATTTAAAGTGTTCCATTCAGTGGTTTTTAGTAAAATCAGACTTGTGCAACAATTACTATAATTTTAAAAGAGTTTCATCATCCCCAAAAGAAACTTCCTTCTCACCAGGAGTCATTCCCCATTCTCCCTTTACCCCCAGCCCCTGCCAAATACTAACCTACTGTCTGTCTCTATGGATTCACCTATTTTGGACATTTCATAGAAGTGGAATCATAGAACGTATGACCTTTTGTGACTGGCTTCTTCGACTTAGCATAATGTTTCCAATTTCATCCAAACTGGAGTATGGATTGATACTTCTTTCTTGTTATGGCCAAGTAATATTCCATTGTATGGATATAGCACATATTTTTTTCGTTCTTCAGTTGATGGGTATTCCGATTGTTTTCATTTTTTGGCTATTATGAATATGATGCTATGAACATTTTATGTACAAGATTTTTTGCAGATGTGTTTTTATTTCCCTTGGAGTTGCTGGATCCCATAATTCTTATGTTTCCATTTTTAAGGATAACCGAACTACTTCCAAAAGTGGTTGCAATACTTTAAGCAATGTTTGAGGGTTCCAATTTCTCCACGTTCTCACCAATACTCGTTGGAGTCCATCTTTTTTATTACGGCCATCCTGTGGAGGTGAAGTGGTATCTTATTGTGGCTTTGATTTGAATTTCCCTAATGGCTGATAATGCTGGTCATGTTTTCATGTAATTGGTCACTTGTATATCTTCTTGGGAAAATATATATGTTTAGATACCTTGCCTATTTTTAATTGGGTTATCTGACTTTGTTTTTATTGTAGTTTTGCATATTTGGGATACAAGTCCCTTCTAATTTGCAAATATTTTCTCTCATTATGTAGATTGTCTTTTCAACTTCCTCACGGTTTTATTTAAAGTATAAAACTTGGGGCACCTGGACGGCTCAGTTGGTTAAGCTTCCGACTCTTGGTTTGGGCTCAGGTCATGATCTCATGGTTCAGGTGTTCAAGCCCCACGTTGGGCTCTGTGTTGACAATGCAGAGTCTGCTTGGGATTCTCTCTCTCTCCCTCTCCCTTGTCTCTCTCAAAATAAATAAATAAACTTAAAAATAAAACATAAAATTTAAATTGGCTTCATCAAAATCATTTTTTAATTGTTTTGTTGTGTTTTGGTATTACATGTTAAAACCACTGCTTAATTCAATGCAATAAAGATTTACTCCCATTTACTCCCATATTTTGTTATAAGAATTTTATAGTTTTAGCTCTTACATTGAGGTCTATAATCTATTCTGAGTGAATTTTTATAAATGAGGTGAGGTGAAGTAGGGGTTCAACTTCCATGATTTGCTTGTGGCTATCGAGTTGTCCCAGAACTATTTGTGGAAAAGATTATTCTTTCTTACTGAAATAACTTGCCAATATCCAGGCAACCATAAATTTAAGAGTTTATTTCTGGTCTGTGGGCACAAATTTTATTCAATTGACCTACATATCTATACATCTATCCTGCCAGTTAAACATTGTGATTACTATAGCTTTTGAAACCAGTGTCAGTTCTCCCAATTTTTTATTCTTTTCTAATTTTATTGTTCACATTTTTTTTCTTTTTTTAGGTGAAGAATATTGAGCTTTATTACAGATTTATCCACATGTGCTTCCAAAGAGAAAGAAACACTGGCACTAAAGCACAGCCACTTGGAAAGTTATTATGGCTTTGGTTGCTAAGACAGAAATAGAGCCTTTGGAGAAATGATTGGTTCAAATCATTGGGAATGTAATTTTCATCATTGCATTCACTAAAAGGCTCACTTAGAGAAAATGGCCTCCCAGTTTCCAAAAATACAGTTTCCTTAAAATGGGAATATCTCAGATCTGATCTTTGTGGGTATTAAACCAATTTACTTATAAGCAAAAGTTATACCTTTTGCCCTAAACAAATTTAATTCACAGATTGAGTTATTTAGCTGAGATATACTCCTATTAGTTTCATTAATCTTATTGACAATTACACTGTCACCTTAGTTCATTAGAAAAGTTTATAGACCTCAAAGGTCTAGGGGTGCCTGGGTGGCTCAGTCGGTTGAGCATCCGACTTCAGCTCAGGTCATGATCTCATACTCCGTAAGTTCGAGCCCCACGTTGGGCTCTGTGCTGACAGCTCAGCAGCTGGAGCCTGCCTCAGATTCTCTGTCTCCCCCTCTCTCTGCCCCTCCCTGCTCATGCTCTGCCTCTCTCTGTCTCAAAGATAAATAAAAACATTTGAAAAAAATTTTAAAAAGGTCAGTAAATTATTTCAACAGTGCATTTATCCAGTACTAGCTTCACATTTCTCAAACATTTTTCACAACTGTCCAGGAGACAATGAAACTACTTACTTTAAATGGAAAATACTTGGTAAAAAATTTAACAGCCAGTTTCATAAAGCTTCCAAGTCCTATGAAATAAAATGACATATGTGTAAAAAGGTAAGTAAGTATGAGGAATAAACTTGGGAATTCCCTGAGCCCGCACTGATGGGTTAATGAGGCGTAAAGAAACTAGCCATAGGATGTACACACCCAAGTTTGGGTAAACAAAGTTAGGTAAATGGGGCAAAGGCCCCCAGTATAGGACAAAGGTATAAAAATAGGGAATCTCAGGATGAAAACATCCAAGATGAGGTAAACAAGATTAGGGTGGAAATGCCCCCAGCTTAGTACAATAGCAGAAAGCTGCTTTTACAGGAAGGAAGGACCAAATTAGGTAAACAGGTAAATAGGGCTATAGGCTGCTGTGGAGTGAAGTTGCCCACAGAAGAGCTAATTAGCAAAAGAAAGGTGCCTTGTTGACCCTGAGGTTGCATGCTCTTTCTCCTTCTCTGTTTACCTAAACTGGTCTAGAGGTGGGGACTCATGTTTGCTGTAAACAACCTTCCAACCCTAGCCAGGGTTTTGTTTTGTATTGACCCAAACCCCTAATACCACATATCTTCAGAACCCCCTTTCCCTTATGCACATGAGTTAATGTTCACGATTTCATTGTCTCTTTGTGCACATCCATCAGCACATTTGTAAGCCTTTTGATCCTAATACAAATGGAGCAAGGACCCTTACTCAGGGGTCTTGTCTCCTCTCAGACATTAGCCTCTCTCACAGTTTTAATCCTGCATCCTGCTTTCTTGCTGGACAAGAGAGAACTCCAGACCCAGAGTCTATGACAAGTAAGGAAACAAATAATTCTGGTATATAATATAACACTTATCATCATGGGTTATAAAACCACACACATTTTATATTCTATTAAAATAAGATCACATTAGATCATAAATAAACTTTTATTTAAATAAAATGAGATCACCATTTAATTTTTGAATACCTTAGTAATAATTACTTGAAGTCACTGAATTTAAGTCATCCAATAATTTCTATACAGGTAGGAATGAATTATTATATTTAAAGACTTGAAGTTAACTTTGACATTGCAAAATAGGCGGGATCATGTAACACGAGCTATATACTTAACAAACCTTTAAAAATACAACCACTTTCCTTTAGAGATCACCAAGAAGTTTTAGTAAACCATTGCTTTTTTTTTTTAAGGAGAAAAGCATATTGTGGTATAATCCTTAATAAAACAGTTCAGAATGCTTCAGTTCCGATTATAAATGTCTGTACAAGATTTAGTCTATTAATTATTTGAAGTTGGCAAGTTGTTGTACCCACTCATTCCTTACAGAGACTGCATTGCATGAGTTGGGTTTAGGGAATTTATGAATAGGATATTTATTTGAATTTGTGCCATCATTCCTTGTTACCTTAATCAAATTCCAGGCTGGAAAGATTATAAAGACACCCCACTGTGGATGCCCTGGAGCAGAGTTGGAGCAGATTGGCCAGGAGGACTTGCCAGAATACTCCATGCTCAACATGTCAGTTCAATTGCTGTGACAAGAACCAGTCCTATTCAGTTGCTAATGGAAAGGCATATCCAAACTGATTATCAACTGTTTTCAGTTAGATTTAGAAAAAGATTTATAATACAAGTAAAAATATGATTTACATGCTGTTGTCCACAACATCTAACAAGCTTTCCTTTTCTAGTCTTCTCCTTTCCTTTCTTTCCAATAGTAGAAATGAGTATTCTCTAGGAATTTCGCCTTTTGTTTTTTGGTTTGTTTTTGGTTTTCGGTTTTTTTTAGCTGAAGTCATTGTGTCCATATCAACAAGGCTTGGACTATAGTTTGGATCTTGTTATATTGCCAGTTTGATCAGATTCTAAAGATATGGTTTGCACACATTTTTTCTTGAATCATAAATTTTTGGGAATCTACCCAGATTTTAGCCAGATTGCCTGGAGCTTTAACAGAGTAGCAGTAGGAACAAAGCAATTATTCTCTACTCACAGAATATATTGAATTGGATTTATCTGGCATATGAAAGTTCTAGGATACTATTGATACAGACTTTTTAAATTACAGCCTACTTTCTTGGCAAAGAAATAACAAATTAGAAGGCATCTGTTGCTTTAACCCATCCATCATCCATTTATTCCTTATTTCTAACATGGAAACACTATTCCAAACACTAGAAATACATATATGAATAAAATAAATACTTTCTTGCTTAAAATTTGCATTCCAGTGGAGAGAAACTGACCTAATATATAAATCATATACCTGGCAGAAAAGAAAAAAAACAATGTTCTTGCTTTTGGGACAGGTTGCAGTATTAAATATGGCATCTGGTCCCAGATTTGAGTAAATACATGAAAAAAGTTAAAGAAAGTTAATTATTCAGATATCTGTTGAAGAAGGTTCTAGGCAGAAGGAACAATCAGGAAGCACAAAACTCTTGATGGGAATGATCAAACAGAGAAACAAAATGACATGTGAGTAAGCAGTGCATATTGAGGCAACTTTAGTAGGTGAAGAAAATGGGGTCTAGTGCACAACTCAGGGAAGTGCAAGTTAAAGTATATGTAAAGTATATATTTATATATAGTCTATAAATTGTGTGTGTGTGTATATATCATACCATATATATATGGACACACGCATACAATATATATGACTGCAACATTATCAAGAAGCCCATAATCTATGAGAGAAAGAGACAGAAAATGACCACCATAGTTTGATCAGTTCAAGGATAAAGGTAAACAACAGGTATAATGGAATATCTAAGGAAAGCCACAGCATTCAGGTAATTGTCCTGACTTCTACTTACAGTATATGCCAAGAACCAGAACGTTAGTATCACCTGGGAACTGGGCAAAATAACAAAACTCTTGAGCCTTACCTGAGAACAGCTGAATTATTATTTTCATTTTAACAGGATCCTAAGGTGATTCACAAAAAGAAGTCCAGGAAGCCAGTTTTAAAGAATTTTAGGAGCAGGTCGTCCATTCCAGAGAGAAGATAGAATGTGAGTAATGGCCTGGGAAAAGAAGAAGAAAACCAAATAAATAACATGACCAACATCACTACCGCCAAACTGTCTTGCTTGTATGCTTAGAACAACAGAAAGTTCAAGGTTGCTGGGGAAAAAAACAAAACCTGGGGTTACCCTGGGAGGAAGTAATGTGAGAGATGAAAATAGAGGGGGGTTTACAGGCTAATCTGGGCACTGAAATTCATTCTGCAGGTGCCGGAGGCTATTAAAGATTTGTCAGGTGGGGCAGCATGGTGAGCATTTTGGCCAAGTCTTCGAGGTGGCCAGATGAGAGATTGTTAAAGCCTGGATCTCATGTTGGGTACTTTCCATTGCACTTAAAACATCCTTAAAGTTATCTGAAAACTTTATTTATTTTTTTTTTTTTACTGTAAATTTTGTGAGAGCTTGGCACAGATTTAGAAAACATCAAAACCTCTAAACACCTCCACCAGTATTCTGAGGTCTGTGTGTGTGCATAATTTTACCTGAGAAATATCATTCACGACTCACAATATTTTAAGGGTTTTTTTTTCTCAAATAACAAAATAACATTATGAAAACCAAATAAACATTTTGAAGTCTGTAGAATGTTCTATCAGCATGACAGACTATAATTAAATGTAATACTTTTAGTAACCATTCAGGTCAATCTGACTTTTTCATGATTATAATAAAAAATATTTTTACTGAGAGCTTTTATGTTTTTCTGATATTTTATTCAGACATTCCACTACATGGTAAAAAACCACGAATGTTAAGACTTTTGGCATACATTTCCAAAACATATCACAAAACTTATTTATTTCATTTATTCTAATTTTGGTATAACTTTTACTTATTTTAGTATCAAACTCTACCCAGTATTTCATATCATCGAACCAAAATATTCCTTCAACAGCTAACAATACCAGTCTGTGATTAAGCTTCTCAAGCATTTATCATGTATCCTATATTAGTATTCACATATTGAAATCAGCAATGAAAGCATAGAAGCTAAAACTTTATACATTAAATAAAAAAAACTAAAAGATAACCTTTCTCATTCTTTTTTTTTTTTTTTAAATTTTTTTTTCAACGTTTATTTATTTTTGGGACAGAGAGAGACAGAGCATGAACGGGGAAGGGGCAGAGAGAGAGGGAGACACAGAATCAGAAAAAGGCTCCAGGCTCTGAGCCATCAGCCCAGAGCCCGACGCAGGGCTCGAACTCACGGACCGCGAGATCGTGACCTGGCTGAAGTCAGACGCTTAACTGACTGCGCCACCCAGGCGCCCCTAACATTTCTCATTCTTAAGTCATTTAGGAACTGTCCTTGGAACCGGCACCATCATGCAAAATAACTGCTGTTTTTACAAGTAGATATTTACGAAGGAGGATTAAAGTATGAAATAATCTGAGGTTCCAGAATATTATTAGTCAAACATTATTATTAGCCTATTACCTTATTGTTCTAATTTACATCTTGACCATATATATAGTCTGTATACATAGCCTATTAGAATTTTATAAAAACATTTAGATTATATACAGGATATAGCTGCGCTCAAATACTTTTGTGATCTTTACCCATTAAATTGACAACACTGTCTTTGATATTAATAACTAACTTTAGGTAAAATATAATGATTAGAATGCAACACACACCTAGTATATTAACAAAAACGTTGTATTAACAAATGCAGACAAAATTAGAACTGGAGAAATGTAACAGTTTTGTAAAATTTTTCTAATTCAACATTTATCTATATAAAGTGGAAATTTTAAAAAGTGAGGTCTGCAAAGATCTATGCAAGTTTGATAAGGAACTTCTATGGTAAACAAGTAAACTCAGATTTACATATATAAAGGTAATTCTATTAGGTGTCTATGAACTTAAGAATTGTGGCTGTAAAGGGGCGCCTGGGTGGCTCAGTCAAGTGTCCGACTTCAACTCAGGTCATGATCTCACAGTTTGTGAGTTCAAGCCCTGCGTCGGGCTCTGTGCTGACAGCTCAGAGCCTAGAGCCTGCTTCAGATTCTGTGTCTCCTTCTCTCTATGTCCCTCCCCAACTTGTGCTCTTTGTCTCTCAAAAAATAAATAAATGTAAAAAAAATAATAAAGAATTGTGGCTATAAATAAAATGGGTATTACTAAAAATGTGTGAATGTTTGAAATTTAGAAATAAAATTTGGGTGTTAATTTTGAGATCCTTTAACAAAATGTTCATTCTATGGGAATAAATAATTGATAAAAAGAACTTACAGAATGGTATTACTCCATGAGCATATGAAGAAAATAGCTATTTTATTCTCCCTAGAAAATGGTACCAACTTAACTATATACAATTCTTTCTAATGTTTAAAGTGATTTAATTTGAATAACACTGGCCTAGGGGATTAGGGTATTGGGACCAGATTTTTAGCAGTACTTTGATTTTGTACATCATCAGGAAGATTTGATTATCCTTACAGTTTTATTAAATACTAAAATTATTAACTCTGGGGCGCCTGGGTGGCGCAGTCGGTTAAGCATCCGACTTCAACCAGGTCACGATCTCACGGTCCGTGAGTTCGAGCCCCGCGTTGGGCTCTGGGCTGATGGCTCAGAGCCTGGAGCCTGTTTCTGATTCTGTGTCTCCCTCTCTCTCTGCCCCTCGCCCGTTCATGCTCTGTCTCTCTCTGTCCCCAAAATAAATAAATGTTGAAAAAAAAATTAAAAAAAAAAATAAAAAATAAAATTATTAACTTTATGTTACTAGACTGTTAGCAGAAATCTGCTTGGAGAGGTGGGAGTTTTGTCTTGAAGATGAATATGCATGGAAATTTCCATGAGATTTTGAAATATTCCATTGGATTGGAGGAATATGATTGCTTAAAATTATTGTGAGGAAAAGGATAGTAAAACTAAAAATATTTAATGATTAAATTGAAGAAACTCAATAATATTTGAAAAAGATATAGTTTTTCCTAAGAAGGGCAGTTCAAAGCCAAGAACTAACCTTGTTCCGAGTATGCCAGGATCCGTTGCTTAAACTTGCTTTTCCAGAAACCTGATATTGTCTATGAACCAAGAGTTGAAGGAGTATTTTGCACACAGGTTTGTTCTCCTCTAGCTCACAAGGCTTGAGCATTTCAACTTGTAAATATAAAGATAAAATATAATGTCAGTACGATTAGATCTTTTTGTGAACTTCTCTTGTTGAAAATGTCTGATTTCTGGTTCCACCGTCTCTGTTACACGCTGGTCATCACCTTAGATTAAGTCTTGCTCCCTCTAGTTTTGCCTTGATGAATATTCTGCCTTTAAAGCGACTTACACATTTTTACTTTGATGTGCTCATTTTACTGCATTAGCATTCCCAGTCATGATGATGTCACACTGTAGCTAAGCATTACTCATAATTGCAGTACTCAGAATTACTCTTGACTCTTTAATCCTAATTATCCTTCCAATAAAACGAGTTTAGATTAGTTAACATACAGAGTAGCACACAATGTGCTTTATGTGTATTATTTTATCTTCTCAACAAGCCTGTAAAATAAGTGCTAGCATTACAACCCTTTTATAGAGAAGGAACTTGAGACTCTCTATGAATAAGAAATTTATTCAATGACACAAATCAAAAGAACTGTAATATGGACTCTAATTGTTTGATTTCAAAGCTTAAAGTCACTTTTCAAAAATTATTTTAAAATAATTACCTTGTATCAGAGAAAAAGGAAAATACAGGCTAATTTCTAGGAGTAAAATGTTTAGCAAGATGTAAGTTATGTAAAATAATTCATTAATAATACAATTACTATATATCTACAATAAAATTGAGAAAATAGTTCAATTATCCCATTTAATACCGTAAATATAAAATTCTGAGAAATAAAATGGAGCACAAAACTTCTAATGAATAAATTATAATATTTAATTGAAAGAATTTAAGGATGACCTAAAATATACCTTGCTCATGGACATTAAAACATTAAATATTGAAATAATGTCAAATATACCTGATTATTCTATAGAATTAATATAATGCCAGGTTAAATAAGATTGTTCATGGGATTTACTATGTTATTTCCAAACTTATGAAGAATCAAAATACCCTTAATATTTCTGAAGAGGAAAAGCCAGGAGAAGGGAGCTTACCCTAGTATATATAAAGGTTTATAATAAAAGCTCTAGCAAGTCATAGGAAAAAGAAAAAAATAAGCACCAAAACCTGATCCAAAGGAAGATTTCATAAAAGAAACTTGATGCATATAATATAGAATTTTGATATCTGACAAATTTGATATGTCAGAGCAATAGGAAAAAGTTTATTCAATATATATACCTATTAAAATTTTCTGTATAGAAAAATTAGAATTAGATATCTACTATACATCATACATAAAAATTAACCCAGAATGATCAAGGACTTAAACAACAAATGCAAAATCTTAACAAATTTCAGTTCAAAATACAGATTGATATTTCTCTAAACTGAGTAGGGAAGTATTTTTAGCATTATTAAATGAATTCCAATGTAAGAAAATATTGAAAAATTGTATTAGTAAAATAACTTATTCAAAGATATTTTAAAATGGAAAAATACGTTATAAATTTGATATACACTGGGTGAAGTCAGTCAATATTAATCCTTTATCAGTTACAACAGTTCCAAGATTGTACCATACTAATGTACAGGTTAATAAAGGAAAATCTCCAAATAGAATGAGCATAAATTTGAATAAGCATAAATGAAGAAAAATTTTAAAGAGGTATCAAATATAGTTATTAATCAGGGATTGGCAAAGTTTTATCCCACAACTTGTAATTTCCCTTAGGAGGTAAATTACTAAACCATGTTGGGGAAATTTTGGTATTATCTTAAAAATTAAACATTGGAAAATTATAACTTGGTAATTCTCTACTAGTTATGTCTCAAAAGAAAACTTTGCTCATATGCATGGAGACATATACAAGAATATTCAGGGCAGCACCAGGCTACAAACTAACACTGATGGACAGGAGGGTGGTGTAATATCATGGCATATTTATGCAATGCTCTAATGCAGTGCAAAACAGATACAACCAACAGACTACAGTGTGACACCAATATAAATTAATTTTACCAGTTGAAATAAACAAGTACCAAAAGATTGGATAAAGCAAGATAACCAATTTTTTGTATATTTAAGTTAAAAACTGAAAGGAAATAGATCTTAAACAATATTTACATCTATCTATCTATATATATATATTCATATACTTAGTATATGTGTATGTAAATACACATATATGTTTATATATAAATATACACATGTAAATATATTTATACATATGTTAGAACTGTTATTTTCAAAATCACAGATGAAGTAAGTACATGTTCCAGTACAGTAACTCATTTAAGGAAGGAAAGGGTACAAAAGGAAAAAGAGTGCCTAAATAGAGAAGATTTTGTCTAATATTCGATACTCCATAGAGCTATCTTATTGTTGAATACATGAGTTAATTCATTGAAAGTAAATGAATATTCCCAATATTTGTGTATATATGCACAAGAAACTCATGCATCATAAGAGTGTGTCATACAATAGTGTCTTTAAACAACCTGTTAAACTAGATGGATATAACAGATGTATACAGAACATTCCGACCCAAAACAACAGAATATACATTTTTTTCAAGTGCACATGGAACATTCTCCAGGATAGATCACATGTTAGGCCACAAAACAGTCTCAATAAATTTAAGAAGGTTGAAATCATAGCATGTATCCTCTCCAACCCCAATGATATGAAACTAGAATTCAGTCACAAGAAAAAAAAAAAAAACTGGAAAAGGGGAACCTGGGTGGCTCAGTCAGTTAAGTGTCTGACTCGTGATTTCGGCTCAGGTCATTATCTCACTGTACATGGAGCTCCACATAGGGCTCTGTGCTGGCAGTGATTCTCTGTTTCTCTCTCCCCTCTTCCCCAACTCACACTTATGCTCTTTCTCTCCTCCATCTCTCTCAAAACAAATAAGCAAACATTGAAAGAAATAAAGAAAAAGGAAAGAAAAAAGCTGGAAAAAACACAAACACTTGGAGGCTAAGCAACAGCTTCTAGATTACCAATGGATCAACAGACAACAAAGTAGACATAAAAAATAGATGCATGGAGACAAATGAAAATGAAAATGCAACAGTCCAAAATCCATAGGACACAGCAAAACAGCTGTGTATATGTGTAGCTGTATATATGTAGCAATATAGGCCTACATCAAGAAATAGAAAACCGCTCAGATAATACAAATTTACATCTAAAGGAACTAGAAAAAGAAGAGCAAACAAAGCCCAAGGTGAGTAGAAGGCAGAAAATAAGGATCAGAACAGAAATAAATGACATAAAAACTAAAGAAAAATTTTAAAAAGATCAATGAAACCAAGAGCCGGTTCTTTGAAAAGATAAAATTAATGAAACATTAGCCAGACTCAAAAAGAAAAGAGAAAGGACCCAAATAAACACAAACAAAAACAAGTAAAAACTGACAACACTGAAATACAAAGGATTATAAGAGACTACTATGAAAAGTTATATGTCAACAAATAGACAACCAACGAGAAATGGATAAATTCCTAGGAGTATACAATCTTATAAAACCGAATCAAGAACTGAAAACTTGAATGTGTATTACTGGTAACAAAATTGAATTAGCAATCAAAAAACTACCAAAAAATAAAAGTAAAGGATGAGATAGGTTCATAGGAATAGAATTTAAATGGAATTTAAATGGAATTCTACCATTTAAAGAAGAGCTAATACTTATTCCCCACAAATTATTTCAAAAAATAAAAGAGGAAGGAAAGCTTTCTTTCAAAAACATTCTACAAAGCCACTATTACCCTGGCATCAAACCAGACAAAGACACCACAAAAAATGAAAACTGCATGCCAATATCCTTGGTGAACATAGGTGCAAAAATCTTCAACAAAATAATGGTGTATCAAATCCAAAAATACGTTAAAAGGACAATTCAGGGGCGCCTGGGTGGCGCAGTCGGTTAAGCGTCCGACTTCAGCCAGGTCACGATCTCGCGGTCCATGAGTTCGAGCCCCGCGTCGGGCTCTGGGCTGATGGCTCAGAGCCTGGAGCCTGTTTCCGATTCTGTGTCTCCCTCTCTCTCTGCCCCTCGCCCGTTCATGCTCTGTCTCTGTCCCAAAAAATAAATAAACGTTGAAAAAAAACTTTTTAAAAGGACAATTCATCATGACCAAGTGGGACTTATTCCAGGGATGAAAGTTTGGTTTAACATTTGCAAACAAATTAACATGATATGTCACATCAACGAAACAAAGGATAAAAACAGTCAATGAAGAAAAGCATTTGACAAAAGTGAACATCTGTTCATGATAAGAACTCAACAAAGTGGGTTAGAGGGAACATACCTCAACCTAATAAAGGTCATATATGAAAAACCCACAGCTAACATCATGCTCAAAAATTTTTAAAAATGAGCTTTTCCTGTAAGATCAGGAATAAGACAAGGATGTCCACTTTGACCACGTTTATTCAAAACAGTACTGGAAGTCCTAGCCATAGCAATTATATAAGAAAAATAAATAAAAGGCATCCATATTGGACAAGGAGTTAAACTGTCACTATTTGCAGATGACATGATACTACACCTGGAAAACCCTAAAGACTCCACCAGAAAACTATTAGAAATAAATGAATTCAGTAAAGTTGTGAAATTAATATCCATAAATCAGTTGCATTTACAAACACTATAAGTGAAGTAGTAGAAAGAAAATTAAGAAAACAATTCATTTACAATTGTACCCAAAAGAATAAAATAGTTAGGAATAAACCACACCAAGGAGGTGGAAGACCTATACTCTGAAAAATATAAAACACTGATGAAAGAAATTCATGACACAAATGGAAAGATCTGCATGCTCATGGATCATAGGAGTATTGTTAAAATGCTTATCCTACCCAGAGTAATCTATAGATCCAATGCAATTCCTATCAAAATACTAGCAGAATTTTTGCAGAACTAGAACAAACAATCCCAAAATTCCCATGGAGCCACAAAAGACCCTAAATAGCCAAAGCAATCTTAAGAAGAACAAAACTGGAGGTATCACAATTCCAGCTTTTATACTACACTACAAAGCTGTAGTAATCAAAACAGTATGGTACTGGCACAAAAAAAAATTGACATATATTAATGGAACAGAATAAAAAGCCCATAAAGAAATCTACACTTTTTGGTCAATTAGTCTATGACAAAGGAAGCAAGAATACACAACAGGGAAAAGATACTTTCTTCAATAAACGGTGCTGGGAAAACTGGTATCTACATGCAAAAATAATGAAACTGGACAGCTCTCTTACCCTATACACAAAAATTAACACAATGTATGAAAGACCTGAAACCATAAAATCCTAGAAGAAAACTAATTTCCTAGAAGAAGACAGTAATTTTTTATGGCATCAACTGTAGCAGCATTTTTCTAGGGGTCCCCTAAAGCACGGGAAACAAAAGCAAAAATAAAATACTGGGACTACCTCAAAATAAAAATCTTCTGTACAACAAAGAAAATCAACAAACCAAAAGGCAACCTAGTAAATGGGGGGAGATTTTTACAAATGATATATTTGATAAGGGATTAATATCCAAAATATATAAAGAACTTATACAACCCAACACCAAAAAAAAAATTAGTCCAGTTAAAAAATGGGCAGAAGATACAGACATTCCTCCAAAGAAGACATCCAGATCACCAAAAAACACATGAAAAGATGCTCAACATCACTCATCATCAGGGAAATGCAAATCAAAACCACAATGAGCTATCACCTCGTACACAGAATGGCTAAAATCAAAAACACAAGAAACAAGTGTTGGCGAGGATGAGGAGAAAAAGGAACACTGGTGCACTGTTGGTGGAAATCCAAACTGGCACAGCCACTGTGGAAAACAGTATGGAAGTTCCTCAAAAAATTAAAAAAAGAATTAACATAGGATCCAATAATTCCACTACTGGGTATTTACCCAAAGAATATGAAAACACTAATTCAAAAAGATATTTTTATTATAGCATCATTTACAACAGCCAAAATATGGAAGCAATCCAAATGCCCATCCATAGATGAATAGAGAAGTGGTAATATATATACACAATAGAATATTACTCAGCCATAAAAGAGGAGGAGATTTTCCATTTGTGATAACATGAATGGATCTAGAGCGTATTGTGTTAAGTCAGACAAATACCATATGATTCTACTTGTATGTGGAATCTAAGTGAATAAATAAACAAAAAGCGGAATCAGACTTACAAATAAAACTGATGGTTGCTAGAGGAGAGGTAGCTGGGAGTCTGGGATAAATGGATGAAGGGGAGTTGGAGATACAGGCTTCCAGTTATGCAGAAAAAGTCACAGATATAGAAGATACAGCATAGGGAATATAGTCAATTGTATTAGTGTTGCATGGAGACAAATGGTACCTACACTTGTGGTAAGCATAGAGAGTTGTGGAATCACTATGTTGGATACCTGAAACTGACATAACATTTCATGTCAACTATACTCAATGTTAAAAAAAAATTAAAAAGAATGTCATGGAAAAAAATGAACTTGATTTTAAAGAGGACTGTCTCATATCAATCATTGATTTCAGCTTGAATTGTTTTCTTTCACCCTGAAGATTTCTTGAATCAGATCTGTGAGTTCCAGGGATCTCTAGATGAACAGAAACAAACAAATGAGAACTTGGAAATCCAACTCAGGCACTTACAAAACTAGTAATTAGCTCACAAAATATGTTGAATTCAAGGATGAAATCTTAGATAAGAAAATTCTGATATCCATTTTTTTCACATTTTCTCAATATCAATATTTTCATTAATTAGAAATATGAATGAAAGACACTAAATGCCACTTAATACTTGAATTGATTGGCTTCTTAGCTTTTATTATTTTTTACCCAATAGACGTTGCGTGTTATGGTAAACATAATTCAAATGTCATTGAAAAATAACTTTAGTTCTAAAAGGTATAGGAGCTGTAGGTGAAAAGTAGGTAGAGATGTCAAACAATATGATTTGTGTTATAAGGAGCCAGAAAGGGCAAGCTAAGATTTGCATTCTTAACTGATAAAAATACGCTCAGAACAGTAATAGATCACCTGTGATTGAAGCTATGGAAAAGTTACAAGCACCTCTGAGAAACTCAGAGGGTTTCTGGCTTCATTGGGATAGTCATTTTGCAGTAAAATCATAGAAAACCCACTAGTGTTGAAAGGTATTTTATCTAGATATAAATTAGGCTGAAATAAAGCTGTCATTTCCCTTTGAGTGGTATGAAATTGTACTTAGGGGAATAGGTCTCTAAAATGTTTTACTTTACTTAAAATATTTTACTGCTTTATATTTTAGTTTTTAAGACAAATTTACTTTAAAAAAACCCACTATGTAATCCTATATAGTTACTTCCAAATGAAGCAGACTTGCAAAATTTAACGGTCAATAATATACATGGTGTTTTTTACCTTCCCATTAGTTAGTGGGGGGAAAAATGAAGCTCACTTTTGCCTGAGAAATTAGCTGTCTCGGTGTGAAAGTTTTCATTGTTCATCCAGCCTTCTCTTTTGCTCCTGTTTCTTTCTCTAAAGTTGGGGAAGGTATGACTAAGGGGGATTCTGAGATCTGGGGCAAGAAGGCCAGTTGCCAGCCTCATCCTGCCCCTTAAGCATGCACAGGTGAGTGTTTGTTAGTCTGTACGGGGGAGTCTAAACCGTCTTGTCACTGGATGATCCGCAGCATTCTGATGCCGAAATGTGAACTCACTTCATTTTGCTCAATATTCCTCTTGCCAATCTGGCCCCGTTTTGGCTCTTTTGGGTAGAGCTTGAGTTGTATCTCCGCACATCTCCTATGAACCAACTGACTGAGGGATTCATGCAGCAGAACCTTCAGCCTGGGCCCCAGGACGGGCTCTCACTTCAGCCAGAACACATGAATTACCACAGTTTTGAGAAGTTAAATATTAGCACCTCCCTCTGCCTGACCACGTTTCTCAGTGGATGTGCCCCAGGTGAGGATGGGACAATGTGGGGTATCTTCCACCTGAGAGCCCAGATGCTTGTAAGAAAACAAGTCTCCTCACCCCCATCCCTCAACACCTGCCTTACTTTCTGTAGCAGTTCCTTGCATACAATCGTCTCCACACCAAAGCACATTAGGGAGAATTGAAAAACTTTTAAAATTCGCTCCCAGAGGTAAAAAAGAAGCAGGCTTTTATAGCTTCATCATTTTATGTCCTTTTTCTACTCTGGAGCTCAACTATTGTGATGGGCAGGGGAAGCAGCTCCCTAGGATCTCAATATCGACTCTTACTGGCAGCTACCACTTACAGGGCCATTGTATGCAAAGCATTGTTCTAGGTGCTTCATACAGATCAATTCATTTAATTGTCATAAGAGTTCTGTGACGGGGCCTGTTATTTTCCTCATCAACCAAATGAAGAAATAGAGGTACAGTGGGTTAAGGGGACAGGACTGTGGAAAAAAGCCCTGGGAGAGGATTCATCCTCAATCAGGAATGGGATTTGCACAGTGGACATTTGATTTGTCCTCGTAATGGTTTAAGACCGTCAGTGGTCTCAATGATTTCTTACTAAATGTTGGGAACGAAATTTTTGTTTTAGCTCTAGCCTGCTATGCAGGAAATTGTGCCAAGACTCAGTGACTAAAAGAGCAATAATTTCCCACTATTCAGGTTTTGGCGGGTGGACTGTGCTGAAAAGTTGGTTTTCCCTGTGTGATATTGGCCTGAGGTGACATTCAACTGGTATTCTGACTGGGGCTGGGGCGCCCAAGATGGCTTCTGTCAGATCCCTGCATGGGCTGGATGTCAGTGTCCTAGGCTTTTCCTTCAGGTACTTCATTTCTCACCACTCAGTAGCAAAGTTCATGCTTCTTAAATGGTAGCTGGCCCCCAAGAGGGTAACTATGGTTGCAGCTTTGTCATCTAGACTCTTGCTTGACTGCATAGTCATCCTTCCTTCAGAAGAAAGTGTCATGTTTCCTGTCAATTAGCTCTTCTCCCAAAGCCTCGCCATAGAATATTGGGAAAGTAGAGGAATCTTTTCTTTCTTTTTTTTTAAGTTTATTTATTTTGAGACAGAGTGTGGGGGGTGGGAGGTTGAGGGGGTAGAGAAAGAACCCTAACTAGACTCTGAGCTATCAACATGGAGCCCAACATGGGACTCGAGCTCATCAACCATGAGATTGTGACCTGAGCCAAAACCAAGGGTCAGTCACGTAACGGAACGAGCCACCCAGCCTTCCTGAGTCCTCTTTTCATTTTTAACTCTATTTCACCTCAACCTGGTGGTGATTTTCCTGGTAGTACTTCCTTTAAACCTTTAAGAGTTTTGTATGAACCTTTTCAGGACTTACCACATCCGTGACCCACAACAATAGCTATAGTCCTTTTGAGACAGACTTCCTCTGTGCTTGTCAGGCTGCTATGAAGAATACTCTCGAGATCTGTATCTTCTTGGTCTACCCAGGAACTGCTCCTAAGCCTGCCATAAGTTTTTTGTTTTGTTTTGTTTTGTTTTTTTAGTTCTTAATAAAAGGTGTTATTGCCAGTTTGATTTTACCTTAACCTGGAGACAAGTTCTTACTCTGAGACTGCCTTCTCTATTTCCTGTAAATTCTGCTTGAAAACTAAATTGTTTAGCTTGTTTTCCTCTTACAAGCATTTGTCGTTCATGGCTAGAAGAAGACATTTGGCACTTCAACATTCTGCCTGGAAATCCCGTGAGTTAGGCTCACAGGCATGTGGCTGTATTTTCCACGTCCTCTGCTGCTAATAGTCACACCACTGCGTTACATGTGCCTCCTTTCCTCCAGCCTTTCGTAACACTCTCGTCCCTGATCTTGCAGCCATCGCTGACAGTCTCTTCGCTGTACCTTCCGGCATTTACTTGTCCATGGTCCCTAATCCAATGCCACCTACTTTCAGGCTTTGTTATGGCAGCACCCCGCTTCCAGCTACCAATGTATGTCTGAGATATCTATTGTTATGAAATGAATTGCCCAGGTATGTAATTGCCTAAGACGGTTATAAATTGTTTATCACAGTTCTGTGGGTTTTCTGGATTCAGCTGGATGGTTTTCCTGTTTTAAATGGAGGTGGCTGTGGTTACCCTGGCAGCTGCATTCCAGAGAGATCACTGGGGCCAGAAGGTCCCAGAGGACTTCACTCAACATCTGATACCTCAGAAGGGGCGAGGAATGGCCGGCGTTGGCTGTGCTTCTCCTTTGCTCCGAGTAGTCAGGCTTGGGTTTCTTTATGTGGAGGTTAGCTCTCAGGAGGATTTCTGGGGAGTCACACAGTGTACCTTTCTCCAGAATCTACTCGTCAAAGTAGGTCAAAAGGCCATCCCAGAGGACATGGACATGGGTTTATTCGAGAGAAGAGGAAACAGGCCTCGTGGCTTTATGGAAAGAGCCAGATGCACATACAGAGGCATCCTTGGAGTTGTTGTCATTCATCTTTGCAGACAATTCAGCATGGATACAATAACTTTTCATTGGTTTTGCTTGTGCCCATATTCCTCAAAATAAATCAGAAGAGAGACTTCGCTGTGGATTACCTCTGCGGCCTTGAGCATGTTGCTTATAATAGAACTATATAACACTCTCTTAAAGGTTGCATGAAATAGTATATGAGAACAATCCGATCCAGAACCTGACATTACTAAATATTTAACAAATACTGGTTTATTCGTCTTCCTCTACTTCTTTTTTTTTTTTTAATGTTTATTTTTGAGACAGAGAGAGACAGAGCATGAGAGAGAGGGAGACACAGAATCCGAAGCAGACTCCAGGCTCCGAGCTGTCAGCACAGAGCCCAATGCGGGGCTCGAACTCATGAACCATGAAATCATGACCTGAGCCGAAGTCGGATGCTCAACGAACTGAGATATGTGGGCACCCTCTCAACTTTTTAAGATATAATTTCCTGCAGAGCAATTATATTTAGAGAGTAAATTTTCTGTGCAAAAAGCAAAATGCACTTTTAAGAAATCTTGGAAATGCCTTACAGAAAATTTTAAAATTGTAATGATGCTTGCTGTTGATGTTAAGTACTTAAACCTGTGTCCTTTTATTGTCCTTTTAAGTGATCTTCTCTTTTGAATTATCTTGATAAGATTCTTTACATTTCTATTGAACAGCATTTCATAATAAAAATCTTGACAATACCTGAAACTTTTGTATATTATACTCAAAAACTGTCAGGGACATAGTACTGTGGAATCAAAATACAGGCATTAACCAATAAAATTAATCTCTGAATTTTTCTCTTTAAATGTTATTATTTGTAATTTTAAGAAAATGTTTAGAATTGTAAATACTAGAAAAGCTTCAGAAGAAAACATAATCTAAATATTTCCCTTAAATTAAAATACACGAAACCACATTAATTAAAAAAACAATATTGTTTTAAAAATACCCCATTAATTTTCTTATATCAATCAACATCAGATATATACATTTATAATAGAACTATAATAACTTAAGCATAGTTTGTATTGAACAACCTAAACAAAGAGGTATTGCAATAAAGTTTAACATTTTGTTGCAAAGTGCCACACATTTATGTAAAACGTGAAGCGATATACATACAGAAAATAGCCTTTGTTTATTCTATTTCCAAGAATGCCTATCTTATGATACTGCTGCTACAGAGGTTAATATAAAAGTATGGAATAGGGGGGCGCCTGGTGGCTCAGTTGGTTGAGTGTTTGACTTAGATCCAGGTCATGATCTTGTGGTTCATGAGTTCGAGACCCATGTTGGCTCTGTGCTGACAGCTCGGAGCCTGGAGCCTGCTTCGGATTCTGTGTCTCCCTCTCTCGCTGCCCCTCCTCCACTCGCACTCTGTCTCTCTCTCAAAAAAAAAAAAAAAAATTTAAAAAAAGTATTGAAGAAAGGAGCTGTTAGTTGATTTTAAATCAGTCTGTTGAAAATACAGTATTGTCTCCATATCCCAAAAGGCATTACATAGACTTTAAAGATTAGCGTAGAACAAACATATACATTAGGCATATTTTCCTCCAAAATCCAAAGGCCATCTGTGTTCTGGCCTGACCCTTGCTTGTTCCTAGGACTAAAAGTGTAGACTGTGATCGGTGTGAGAAATGAAATAATCTCCAAAGCCTTCTGGCCTTGGTAGCCTGCAGCTCTCCTCACTGTGGCTGAACTTCAGGAACATCACACCAGATGGAGAGGAAAGCGAGAGAATGGTTATTTCTAATTTTAATACACTTTTATCTTGTTGATATGATGCATTTCTCATTCAGAAATAAAAAATTAAAAAGTTTCTTCCCATTATATATTGTTGTGAAGATAAATTTTTTTTTTTTGAAATAACACCCAAAACTCTGGTTTCTGTATCTTCAAATGAAAGCTAAATTTCATATTCATTTCAGGGCATAACCAATGAAGGAACATTTGAAATGTTCTACTCTCATGGTGCATGATTCTTCTGGTTAGAAAAGAGTAGTTTTTAGGGATGTGTTCTATACATCTATGTTCACTATAGTCACCAAAAAAACTAATAAAGAGACATATTTAAAACCAAACCCAATCAGACCAGTATAATTATTTTCTACAATAATAGCTTAAGAAGTTTAAGTAGGAAAACAATTTTATATTAAATGTAATGATGTTCTTATTTGGAACATTAAAATTCAATCCACAGGAGAAATATCTTACATTTGAATGTATTCTATTGGGGAAAAACTCTCCCGAGTCCAACTTGAACCATAATTAAGGAAGTGTGTTACCAATCAATGCTAGCAGTGATGTGAAAGAGATTTGTCATAAATAAGCTATCCAGTAGCCACCCTGATGAACTGGATACAGAAACAGAAAGAGCAGTATATAATTCTATATTATTTTGTATTAAAAGAGAAGTAGAAACAAAAAGCCATCTTAAAGGAAGAGCATATAGTTCATTAGGAAGCAAATTTAAAGAACTCACATAATAAAACATAGTGATGCAAGGACTGTTGAAGCACAAACATAACATAAACAATGGGTCTCATTCCTCCCCCCACCATGTGACAGGCACTATTCTACCTGCTTTGTGCAGTAGATATTGGTATCTTGCTTTACAGGGGAGAAACAGTGGCTTCAATGAACCTAAGATTTGCTTAAGTGTCATATGCGTATTTGTGCGTTGAAAAGACCCTCTACTTTGTTGACCTGCCAGAATTAGAGAGGAGGGCTTAGCAACCATCAGACATGCACATTTGAGCAAATCACTTGATGTTTTCAAGTCTGTTTTCTCATCCGTAGAGTGGAGATAATAATAACTGTTTAATTGCGAGCTTGCAGCCATAATCGATCACATGCAAGTTCTGCCATTTTGAAGAAGGCCACCAGTTTTATGATTATTTTAGAGGTTTAAGTTAAGGATAGATTAATTGCAGATGAGAAATACATCAATAAAATGCTTTTCATGGGCCAGGATTTCACTAATCATTTACATTGACTCATTTCATTTCATAGGTACTTTATTAATATTTAAAACTGACCACACTTTTCATTTTTGGTCGCCAAAAATGAAAATAAAAGGATCTCAAGGAGGACAATGATGAATAGGTTTGAGAATATTCCCCATAAAGGGATAATAGAAGGAATTAAGGTTCTGTTTCTCCAGAACTAGTTTGCTCCAGTTTTGACTGTTATCATCAAGTCAAATTTTGTTCACAGAAAGATGCAGACAACCCTCCATACCAAGAGATGACAAACAGAAAAATCAGAACTTCGAACTAAAAAGATATTTCAACAGTAAGCTGAAATTTGGGATAAAGAGTAAGAAAATAATATTCAGATCTATAAATTGTAATTTTGTGGATGAACATGTTACTGTACTCTTAGATTATTCATTCCATTAAGTAAAATCAGAAGATATCAGTTCTTTTTTAGCTTGCTTTTAGGGATATTTTTATTTCCTATGAGTGATGGGACAATATAGCTCAGAGGATATTATGGTTTAATGGAAATGCAGATTTTTACATAAATCTTTAATTAACTTAATTTCTCTAGGTATGAAATTTATTTTGGACTAAATGCTCTCATCTTAAATGTAACATTTAAGAAGTGACTGCTTTAGTTGAACTGCTGAGTAGAAATTTAACAGTGATTCCTGCAGTGCTATGGTGGGACTAATGTTTCCAGAATCTGAATCATTATTTAGAAAAGGAAAAACAAATTGGAGGTTGCAAAGCACTCTCACACACATATCACAATCCTCCTACTCTGAGCCTAGATATTATATAGACATTAGTAACAGAGAATGAGGTAATTTCTGAAAATTTAAGAAAGGCAACACTTATTTTTTAAGGCAATACTTATTTAAAATCAAGGGTAGGGATAGGAGTAATTCCAGAGGATTCCAGTAACTCAGTGATTCTAATTATATGCCAGTGCTTTCTCCCAGGGACATCACCAAAAGGAGCAGTAGCTACAAATACATGGAAACTAGAAGACAGGTTAACAAATGTCTTGACTAACGCCGAGGTAACTTGGGGGTTTTATTCCAAAAGTTCATCGGAGCATTAAAAAAAGTGTAAAGTAGCATTTAACCAAAGCAATTTCAGAATCAAAAAGCAGGAATGCTTCATATTAACCGTATACATTTCCTGTCCCTAAGATTCCCTGAAGAGTGGATTAAGTATACCGCGTGCTTGGATGTCAGTGCCCGTGACCTGGTGATGTGGCAGGGCCATCAAACGCCCGGTCGCAGAGACTGGAAGAGGTCTACAGAGGAAGGATGAATAATACTTCGGTCAGACTTACTATTCCTCTGACACTTGATCGATGTGAGAAACTTCTGTAGTAGTCCACTGAGAACTATAATGAAACCCCTAATTTAAGGATTACCGATGCCACTGGCATGAAATTCCTTTTATATAAAACAGGGAGACAGACCAAGAAGCAGACTCTTAACTACAGAGAACAAACTTATGGTTCCCAGGGGGGAGGTGGGTGGGGGCGGGGGGCAGTAGGTGATGGGGATTAAGAGTTCACTTGTGAGGAGTACCAGGTGTCGGGTGAAAGTGTTGAATCACTATATTGTGCACTTGAAACCAACGTTACACTGTAGGCTAACAGGAATGGGAAAAAAAAAAAAACTGTGAAAGAACAAAATTCAGAAATTTAAACTCTGTGATAACTACAAAAAGAAGAGAAAGTGCACAATATGTGTTAATACAACTGAATTCTATTTGGGGAGAACAATGGCATGTGTGATACTTAAGGCATCTATAAGATGATGTCTAAAACATGAAAACTTTGTACCGTTTGCTCATTACAACACAATGGAATTAAGATTTTGAACAGAGTGCACAAGTCTATTAGCCCCACCCCCCTAAGTTCATTAAAATTAGTAACATTAAAAACAAATCTCTGAAAGTATAGAATTAGATTACAAAATGTTTTAAAAACCATCAATGGCAAGCCATACAGAATCAAACTGCAAGTAGATTAAAAAGATAATATTAAAAAACAAAACTAAATTGTGAAAGTCTTATAAGAAAATAGATTTTTTTTAAAGATTTTGTTGTTGTTGCCATTTGAGGCAGGCCTTTTAAAGCAAACAAATCTCAGAAGCTATATAACATTTTCAACTTAATGAAATTTTGTTTCTAAATTTTTTATTTTAATTCCAGTTAGTCAACATACAGTGCTAGATGTGATCTTACAGTGTTTTCAAATATATTCCATTTTTTAAGTTTATTTATTTACTTTAAGAGAGACACCCGGGGCACACAAGCAGGGGAGGGGCAGAGAGAGAGGGAGGGAGAGAGAATCCCGACCAGGCACCTCACTGCCAGCACAGAGCTGGATCCGTCCGTGAACTGCGAGACAGTGACCTGAGCTGAAGCCAAGAGCTGGATGCTTAACCCACTGAGCCACCCACGTGTCCTTCAAATATATTTCATTTTAAGCAAAGGCTCATTCCCCAGGGGCAACTGCTTTAAAATATGTTAGTACTTCTCCTGCTTATCTTCCTGTTTCTATATCATATGCTTTTCCTACAATTGCTTTTCATAATATCTCTTGAGATCCCACTCCAGTCGATAAAGATCTAGCTTTAACTCTCACCCCAACCTCCACCCTTCTTCGATCTCCTTATGCCAACCGAGTGTATAACAAATTCAGGGGCAGATGAAGTTAACATTTTTAGGGGAATGTTCAGATTGCTTCCCTCAGAGCCTAGGCGTTGACTGTAAGTGTTCTGTCTGGCATGTTTTGTTTTGTTTTTTTTAATTCAATTATTGCTCATTTTTATTCACTTGTAGATTTCTGTATGTGCCCATCTCTTTTTTTTTCCTTCAGACTACCCTTCTTGCTCAACCACTTGATTCCAAATAAACAATATTTACCAAACGAAACGGGAGAGATCCCTGTTCGGGCACCACTCTATCATTGTGGAATGTCGATTTCCCAACATTCCTAAATTCCTTGTTTTTATCTCTTGCGCTTACCTACCCATTTATTATATCACTGGTCATTTAATAAAAATGACATTATGCGAGATAGAAATTTTATGCTATTTTTTTTTTTTTACCATTTATTTATTTTTGAGAGGCAGAGAGAGACAGAGCATGAATGGGGGAGGAGCAGAGAGGGAGACACAGAATCTAAAGGAGACTCCAGGCTCTGAGCCGTCAGCACAGAACCCGATGAGGGACGTGAACTCACAAACTACAAGATCGTGACCTGAGCCGAAGCCAGACGCTTAACTGTTCGAGCCACCCAGGCATCCCAACGCTATTTTGAACTTAAGCAATTTCCTATTCTGTTTTTTTATTGTTTTAAGTGTCTTTGTGTTTTATGGATATAATGTTCTTTTTGACCTCTGTGATGATAATAGCTAAATATTTATTCTCCGTTCTTTTTTTTCTTCTGAACCATCATTTTGTTTCTTGGTTTCAACCTTTAGTATTCTCCTGTTTCTGGCTCGACCCAGGATAGGTAGGGGTGTCTGGGGGAATCCCCGCTTCCTCCGAGGCTGTCATCTGTCATCTCTTGCTTGCTCTGTTTCTAGGGCTTTGTCTCTGGTGGGAATGTGGGAGACTCTCTTCTTTTCAGAAGCTTTCAGCTTAACTCTTTAGCCTACCAAACAGCCTGAGAATTCAGGAAGGTATTGGAAAGCTGGCCCGCAGGTCTTGAACTTGTTCTTGTAGCTCTTTATGGTCCCTGAGAGCACTGCTTCCTCCCCACCCAGGAGTAGCTCTCAGTCTGAGCAGAACCTCCCCCAGAACCGGCTGATTCTCCAAGGAGATAGAAAACAAGAAGTGACCGGTGGTTGTCAGCCCAGATCTGAACTGCTTTCTCCTCTCTGAAATTTTAGTCCCTCCATCTCTGCTGCACCTACACATTTCAGATGCCTTTAAAAATACGGCTTTTGCGATTTGGTCATTTTGTGCCCTAGGTGACGTTGGCAGTAGCCTTGGCTTCGGTTGATGTGTCAGATCATATTTTGAGGAGGAGTTCCCATCAGATTTAGAATTATACTGCCCCCCTTTTTTTTTAGTTAACAAAATGTGATCTTCATACTCTGATTCCACTTCCATAGCATTATTCTTTCTACTAATTAAAATACTATTCTCAACCACATTTTGGATAGGATTTTTTGTCCCCTGAGTGGGTATTCATTTGGGGGGTATGTAAGTCGTTCAGCTGCAGCAAACCAGATGCCCAGCAGGTTCTACTCTAACAGGTGTTGAGAGCTCAGAAAACTCTCATGAGAAGAGCGTTCTGCCCTCAGGGGCCTATATACTCAAGTTGTATCTCTCTCCCAACCATGAGGCCTTGGACATAGACAAATGACAAACACCATTCCCCTTACATTCACCAGAACCCTCAGGGTTAGAAGGGCCCCTTAGGAATGAAAGCCACAGTGAGGCACAACCAGCTCCCATTAAGGAGTCAAAGATGGCTGAACTACAGGGAACCTGAAGCCCCACCCCCACCCCCCCAGGGAGGCAAGTCTGCATTTTTATTCCCACTGGACTGCCAGGTTCATTGACCACCGGAGCCCACGCTGGTTTGCACTCCTAAGATTCTGGCAGAGATGAAAACATGACCTCTAGGAGCTGCAGGGTTGTGCCCACAAAGTTGTGTTATTAGGGAGAGGGGAGGGGAGGTCTGGAGGAAGAGGAGGCTGGATTCGTGGCAGGGAGGGGCAGCAGCGTGGGGTCTGGCTCAAACTGACATCTTCCATGTTTCCAGATTCAGCCTTGTGCCTCTCTTTTACACAGAATATAAATGGGTATCACCTTAACTTAATCTGAGAGTTGTATCTTTTATAAAAGGGTTTAAAATATTAACAACAATGTCATAAATAAAAAATTAGTATGCTTTCTTTTCTTTATTGCTTTTGCATGCTTGATGTTCTCTATGCATTCTGTTTTCCTGTAGGGATTAGGCTGTTCACCACTGCTTTTATGTTGTGTCCTGTGCCCTTGGTTGGAGAGTTATAGGTCTTGATTTTGTTTCTACTAAGAATCATTTAAGTTATTTTTAAAATCTCGAATCTGGGGGTGCCTGGGTGGCTCAGTCGGTTAAGCAGCCGACTTGGGCTCAGGTCATGATCTCGCAGTCCGTGAGTTTGAGCCCCACATCAGGCTCTGTGCTGACAGCTCGGAGCCTGGAGCCTGTTTCAGATTCTGTATCTCCTTCTCTCTCTACTCCTCCCATGCTCACGCTCTGTCTCTCTCTGTCTCAAAAATAAATAAACATTAAAAAAATTAAAAAAATAAATAAAATAAAATCTTGAATCTCTTAATTATAGCTCTGTAATGAAGGTTAAGAATAAAATTACATTTTAAATATTCCCCCTCCATGAAGACTTCTTTATCTTAATATTTGCTTGTGTTCTTCCTGCCCCTTTCTAGAAATCACATGAGTAAAAATATACAAACTGTAGACATAAATTCATAGAGTTATGAAAATTTTATTCTACCCTCTCAGGTTGTAACTGTTATGCTTCAGATTTAAATCTATGTAATCAATTGTGTGACTCACAAATTGTTACCGTACGTCACAGTTTTCATGAATCCTCAAATTTATGTCACTTTTCAAGTCAAGTCATTTTGTGTGTATGGTCCAGTTCCTGGAGTACTTTCTAAATCCTTTCCTCCCATGTAAAGTTATAAGCTCAAATACACTTAAAATTCTCATAAGGTTTATACTCCCAAATTATGTTTATTATCATTTTTAGTGGGGATTAGACTATTTTTTACTTTTTGTCCATATATAGATGTTTCAATGATTTTGGTTTTTGAATTTTTAAAATAAAAACAGATGTATTTTTATTTGAGCTCTTCATTGTAAAGCTTTCTTGACATTTTGATCTAATTCTTGCTGTTACTAACCTCTCTGTTTTGGTTCCTCATAAGCTTGGTGAAAATATGTCATATTTTCTCCAAGAATGACAGGCAGGTAGTGTTGCTTTCACAAATGAAAAACAACTCGAATTGCACAAAATTCTAAATTCACAGAATGTTGCCATTAATGAACACAATTCTATGTATCTTGTTGGTGTTACGGGAGAGATGTCAGTCTTCGGTTTAATGTTTGCCCCTTGAAAGTATACTATTTTTTTTTTTCTGCCCAAGTACTAAAATTAGCCTGGCAACTAATTAAAATGCAAACAGAATATATCCTGATGTAAACACGAGTTAATACATGTAATGGAATTGTGAAGAGCACGTTCAAATCCGTGCATTCAAGATTTTCCATCTCAGCTGAGGAAGCTCTTACCGCGATAGTCTTTCTTCTGTGTCCTAACTTGTTCTGGGTTTTCTTTCTACCTCTTGATCATCAGCTACTCCTCCAGCAAGGCCAGGAGCTGGCTGCCTGCTCCCTTTGGCTTGCTGTGTTAGTGATATTCTCACCCAGCATTTTCAACTCGTGCATTTCTTTTCCCCTGAGTTCTGGGAAAGCTTTTCAAGTCTGTTCAATTTTCGTGGCTGCCAGTACACTGCATTCAAAACAATTTTAAAATCTGTTTTACAGATTTTCTTTGCAGTGTCTCTGTTTCCATTTTAGCCATTAACTACACACAACCTTTCCTTATAATGTCTCCTCCAGCCTTCATCATAAAGGCCACTTTACATTGCGTCTTGTAGGAGACATCTAACAGAAACACACACACACACACTCGCTCGCTTGCTCTCTCTCTCTCTCTCTCACACACACACACACTCTCCCCCCCACACACACAATTTCAAAATTTAGGTTTTTTTAAATGCTTATTTTTTTCTGACTTCTAATAATACTATTTCCTTTCCTTTCTGATATAATATTTTTCTTTCATTAAATGTCCTTGCTGTTTATTTTTCTGTTTTGTCTATTTTTCTTATATGAAGAGATATTTATTCAGGTTGAGTTACCTACATTATTACGAGTTCATTTTCTCAAAATTCTGTAGCCTTCATAATATGTGATCCAAATGGAATACAGGACACACGACTACCTCAAATAAAAATGACAGTTACCTTGACAATTTCGACAGTGACTCCCAGGGGCTGGGGATAAGAATAAAATTTGTTCCAGCTGTTGATTTCCAAGCAATGGGATCTGTAGCAATTTTGCAGCACTACGTTAGTCATATTTGAAATGCTCTGACACCTTCCTATTAAAATACCTATTAAACCTTGCAAAATCTTAAAACGTTTCAGTAGCACTGGAAAAAAATATATACTGTGTTATTTTCGGGATGGAGAGAGACAGAGTGTCAGGAAGTGGCAGGGCCTGAGTGCCCAGCTCAAGCCTGATCTGAGTTTTGGGTTTTCTTCTCTCTAGTTCTGTCCCACAGAAATCCCTAATGGACTGTGTCTGCTCTCTCTTCCACTTGCAATTCTTCACCCTTCATTCCAGAAGAGTGTGCCTCACTTTATTTGGCAGCTCTGATCTTGCCAAATGAATGATTTCCACTTTCCACCTTTGCTCTCTGTCCTTTTCTGCCAAAGTAATTCTCTCCTCCTGTTCTAACAGGAGCTCTTGGCAAGGAAGAAAAAGAAAAGGAACTACTTCAGGACATGTGTCATACATACATAGTTGACTTCAGACCCTATGAGTTAAAGGTTTCCTACGTGGCTCTGATCGTGGTGTGCTTTGTACCAAAATTTCTGCGCTATTTCATAATATCCCAAGTTCTGTACTTTGAATCTTTCCTGGTCATAAATGTGTACATGTTATGCAAAGACGGTCAACCGCTAACATGTTTCTTCAGTAGCTAATGGTCTAGAATTGTGCTATCATTGCCGTAGGTCAATTCCTATGGAATTGGAATTTAATGCAGTGCATTGCCAACACAGAATAGTTGTTAATAAAACAGCATAATAAATTACCTTAAAAACAAATACAGAAAATTGTTCAATGTGCAGAATAATCTTGTATTTCTAGGACTTTTCCTGTGGTTTCTACAGTGGATTAGATCAGCAGATTTGCATTACTAAAGAATATTTCAAGTTCTCAGAAATGGAGCTGATCAGGAAAATATCCATTTTCTCTTCTACTCGGCTTCTAGCATTGAAAAATTAAAGTTTCAAACATCCGTGTGCAACAGAAATAAATGTGAGCCAGACATGAGCCACATTTAAAAAAGAAAAAAAAGAAGTTGATGAAATTAGCTGTAATATATCTTGTTTAGCCTAAGGTATCCAATATATCACCATTATCAGCAGGCGATAAATATAAAAAATGAGATAAATAAATGGAAAGATGTTCTGTGCGCTCAGAGATTGGAAGACCTAAGATTAAGATGGCCATACTACCCAATGCAATCTGCAAATTCAATGCAATCCCTACCAAAATTTCAATGGCACTTTTCCCAGAAATAGGAAGAAAAATTCTAAAATTTGTGTGGAACAAAAGACCTCAAATAACAAAAGCCATATTGAGAAAAAAGAACAGAGCTGAAGACATCACACTGACGATTTCAAATCATATTATAGACCAATGGTATTCAAAATGGTATGGTATGGACATAATAACAGACACATAGATCAATGGAACAGAATGGAGAGCTCAGATATAAATCCACACGTAAACGGTCAGTTAATGTATGACAAAGGGGCAAGACTATACAAACTCTTCAATAAATGGTGTTGGGAAAACTGGAGAGCCACATACAAAAAATGAAACTGGACCACTATCTTAGACCATATACAAAAATCAACTCAAATGGATTACACGCTTGAATATAAACCTGAAGTCATAAAACTCCTAGGATAAAACATAGGGAATAAGCTCCTTGATTTTCTTCTTTGCAATGATCGTTTTGTGTATGACACCAAAAGCAAGGGTAGCAAAGCAAAAATAAATAAGTGGAAATACATCAAACTGAAAACTCCTGCACAACAAAGGAAACCATCAACAAAATGAAAGTCAACCAACATAATGGGAGAAACTATTTGCAAATCATGTATCTGATAAGAGGTCAACATCTAAAATAGATAATAAAAACTCCTCATACAACTAAAAAGTAAAACAAAACAAAAATTGGACAGCTACCTGCAGAACAATGAAACTGGACCACTTTCTTATAGCATACACAAAAATAAACTCAAATGGATTAAAGCCCTAAATGTGAGAACCGAAACCAGAAACATCCTAGAAGAGAGCACAGGCAGTAATTTTTCTGACATTGGCCATGGAAACATTTTTCTAGATATTTCTCCCCAGGCAAGAGAAACAAAGGCAAAAATAAACTCTTGGGACTACATGAAAATAAAACAGCTTTTGCACTGTGAAGGAAACCAACGAAATGACAACATAACCTAATGAATGGGAGAAGATATTTAAAAATTTTGTATCTGATAAGGGGTTAATATCCAAAATATGTAAAGAACTTATACAACTCGACACCAAAAATACCGAAAAAAAAAAAAAAAAAAAGAACAAAGCCAATTAAAGGGCAAAGGACCTGAACAGACATTTTTCTAGAGATGAAATACAGAGGGCCAACAGATACATGAAAAGATGCTCAAGATCACTAATTATCAAGGAAATGCAAACCCAAACCATAATGAGATATCACCTCACACCTGTAAGAATGGCTAGAATTAAAAAGAAAATAAATAATAAGGGTTGACAATGATGTGGCAAGAAAGAAACCCTCATTAACTATTGGTAGGAATTCAAACTGGTGTAGCTATTTTGGAAAAAAAATGGATGGAGGGTCCTCAAAAAGTTAAAAATAGAATTACCACATGATTTATTAATTAATTCCACTACTGGGTAATTACCCAACAGAAATGAAAACATTAATTAAAAAAGATATATGCACCCTATGTTTATTGTATTTACCCTATTGCTATTTACAATAGCTGAGATATGGAACCCATGTGTCCAACCATAGATGAATGGAAGAAGAGGTGGTGCGTGTGTGTGTGTGTGTGTGTGTGTGTGTGTGTGTGTGTGTGTAATGGAATATTAGCCATAAAAAGAATGAAATCTTGCCATTTGCAACAACATGGATGCACCTAGAGGGTACAGTGCTAAGTGAAATAAGTTAATCAAAGAAAGACAAATACCATATGATTTCACTCATATGTGGAACTTAAGAAACAGAACAGGTGAACATAGGGGGTGGAAAACAAACTGAAGGTTCTGGAGGGGAGGTGGGTGGGAAGGTGAGTTAAATAACTGATGGGCATTAAGGGGGGACACTTGTGATGAGCACTGGATATTTTATGTAAGTGATGAATCATTCAATTCTATACCTGAAACTCATATTGCACTGTATGCTAACTAACTGGAATTTAAATAAAACTTGGGGGAAAAATAAAAGAATTAAACAATAAAAAAGAAACAAAGCAAATGAACAAAGGAAAAAATACAACAACAACAACAGACTCTTTCTCTCTCTTTTTTCCTTAAGTTTGGTAATATACAGTGTGTCTGGCTTCAGGAGTAGAACTCAGTGATTCATCACTTACCTGTAATACTGAGCGCTCATCCCAGCAAGTGTCCTCCTCATTTCCCACCCCCATCAAGCCTCAGGTTGTTCTCTGTATTTAAGAGTCTCTTATGGTTTGCTTCCTCTCTGTTTTCATCTTATTGTTCCTTCCCTTCCCCTGTGATCCTCTGTTAAGTTTCTCAAATTCTACATATGAGTGAAATCATGTGATATCTGTCTTTCTCAAACACAGAGGACAAACTGGTGGTTGCCCGAGGGGAGGTGGGTGGGAAGATGGGTGAAATAGATAAAGGCATTTGAGAATATACTTATTGTGATGAGCACCAGGGAACATACAGAATTGTTGAATCATTGTCTTGTACACCGGAAAGTAATGACGAACTTTATGTTAATCATAATTCAATTAAAAATTTTTAAGTTTATTTATTTATTTTGGAGAGAGCACGAGCAGTGGAGGGGCAGAGACAGGGAAAGGGAGAATCCTAAGCAGGGTCCACGCTGTCAGCACAGAGCCCGACATAGGGCTCAATCTCATGAACTGTGAGATCATAACCTGAGCTGAAATCAAGAGTCAAAGACTGAATCAACTGAGCCACCCAGGTGCCCCAAAATTAAAAAACAAAACAAAACAAAACAAAACTTTTTCTCATGTCTTCTGAATCCAAGATGGAACCTAGAGATCATGCTCCTTGTGTATACATATTGTTTTCTTTATGGTAGGTCTAATTTTTCTCTGGTAAATGAGTAGGATTCTTTCTTCAATGTTAACAATAAATTAATTCTGTGTCTATTTAAAATATGATTAAAAATAAGAATATCTGAATATACATGTTTCTAAAGCAGATACACATATGCTCAACATGTACTGAAAAGATGATCAACATAACTAAATCATCAGAGAAATGCAAATCAAAACCACAATGAGATACCAACCTCACATCAATTAGAATGAATATTATTACTTAAAAAAGACAAGAAGGAACAAGTTTTGGTGAGGATGTAGAGAAAAGGGGACTGTTATGTCACTTCTATGTGGTCTCTAAATAAACAAAGCACATAGATAGAACATATTTGCGGTTACCACAGGCAGGGGATGGGAGGTCTACAAAATGGGTGAAGAAGGTCAAAAGATACAAACTTCAGTTATAGAATAAATAACTCATGGGGATATAATGTTCAGCATGGTGACTATAGTTTACTGTGTTGCAATTTTGTTGAGAGCAGATCTTAAGTTATCACAAGAAAAAAATTGTAACATGGTGACAGATGTTAACTAGACTTACTGTGTTAATCATTTCTCAATAGATACAAATTCTGAATCATTATGTTGTACACCTGAAACTAGTAAGTTACATGTTGATTATACCCCAATTTCAAAAAGAGGTATTTACAATGTTTAAAATGTATTTTATACTTTGAGCAGCACATCTGTATTTGTACCAGCCTCACCACTGTGGCTCAATAGCCATATGTGGCTAAGGGCTACCATACTAGAAAGTGCAGGAGTAACCTTTGAGTCACAGATATTTAAATTCTTTCCGTCTCCTTTCCTTCTACAAGTGGTAGTAAACATTGGAGAAAACGCAAGATTTACTTTAATACAAAGTCTATTCCATATAAAGCTATTTCAATAATTTTAAGAGGAGAAAAGCAAAACGTATTCAATGTCTATTCTAGATAAACTAAGTTAACTAGATGGTTTATTGACATACTTCAAGGCAGTCAAAGTAGTAGAACATATTTTTAAATGTTAAAAATTATATATATATGTGTGATGTGTGTGTGTGTGTGTGTGTGTGTGTGTGTGTGTGTGTATAGCTATGCACCTTCTGAATTGTTTTATTTTACTTTCTCTTATATGTGGCAGGGTTTAGTGAGAGATTTCATTTTAAATTTCCATTTTAATTCTAGCAGTTATTGTTATTTGATCTTGGACAAATTCTTTTCAAAATATGTAATGCTACTGATTTTGTGGTTGTTACGGAGATTGGAAATAATACATAAGAACAGGCATAGTCTCTGGCACTTACTTGATAATTAACATAAAGACTTCTTCTTATGTGACAAAGCCTTTAATAAATTAAAAACAGCATCAAGATGAAACTTGACGAAGGGCTTATTAACATGAGAGAATCTCTGGGGAAATACGGTAAAGGAAGGACTAGCCACCACTCTTGTTGACTATGTGTTCAGCCAGCGAACCAATGTGTTCACATATGTTCACTTTAATAACCTTCACGATAATTTTTTTAAATGATCTGTTGGGTGAGTTTATGAAAGATATTGTCTGCGCTTCTTTTTATGTTTTATTTATGTGTAGTAGGATTCTGTGGATCAATAATTAATGTGAATAATTGGAATATGTCTTTGGATGTCATGTTATTATAGGTTTTCCCCTTTTTCTTGTTGACAATGTGTTTTCACAAAACTAAATGGGTATTGCCAAGATACAGAGTGAAAATATATTTTGCCTGTTAAAGTATTCCATGTCTTCATAGACCTATGACCTTTGCTTATTTAAGGATTGAAGAGGGGAGAGAGGAACGCCTACAATATGACAATTTGATCATTCACGTTCAAGAAATTTTCTGATTACCTTTTCATATTTTATGTTCCTAATGATCCTTCATGTCCATCTGGACTACTTACAGTGGTCATCTGCCACCCAAGCCACATGTTACCCACCACTGTTCTCTTCAAAGCTTTGTCTCTTGTGCCCTCCCTCTAAAATGTGAGCATGTAAGTGAATTCTGTAATTGCTTATATTTGTACTGAGAAATATTTTTTTAACGTTTATTTATTTTTGAGACAGAGAGAGAAAGAGCATGAACGCGGGAGGGGCAGAGAGAGCGGGAGACACAGAATCCGAAACAGGCTCCAGGCTCTGAGCGGTCAGCACAGAGCCCGATGCGGGGCTTGAACTCACGAACCGCGAGATCATGACCTGAGCTGAAGTCGGACGCTTAACCGAATGAGCCACCCAGGCGTCCCTGTACTGAGAAATATTATCAGTCATAAATCTGTCCCAAATGTTTTATTATTATTAGTGACTTTCTGGAATGTCTCATTTTTGAAAAAAAAAATTCATGGAAAAGAAATTTTGCATGTCAATAGCATCTTACAGTATCTTGCTTACAAATATTTAAATGAAGAATTATTTAAATTATGACTTACTCAAATTTAAATGCATTTCATATATCCCTCCAATTTTATAATGTTCTGTCAATGCTTGGTTTTAATCCATTTTAGCATAGATGTATTTTAATTTACTCCCATGTTTGAGCAGAGCTTTTACTACTAAGGCATGCTTTTACTTGTAGAGAATAGGTTTCTGGTGTCTCATTTAATGTTTCTGGTGTCTTTGTGCCTAATATGTGCACCAAGGACTCTACAGTATCCCTGGGAAGGAACTTCAACATTTTTCCAGTACTGGGCGACCCCTGAAACTCTCAGCCTTACTTCTCTGCATCTGTTCTCTGCTCGACATTCTAGAATCTTGCCTTGCACATATTCTGCTTAGGAAGCACCGCCGGGCCGAGAGCATATTCTGTGTAGATGTTTGGAGCACTTCTCTATCCTTTTCTACTCTCCAATATTTTCCCACCTAATTCCCAGCCACTTCCACAGCCCCTAGAGGATTCGGTTTGCATTTTCTCCATTCAGTGAAACAAGGGCTCTTTGTCCAGTCTAATGGTCTGTGTGGCATTTTGAAAAATTCCCCTAGCGAGAAGTCCAGGGTTCATGTGGGTCTCACTTCACGGCCTTTCCTCCCTTAAAATTCATAGTATAGTGCATTGCTTTTAAGTGTGTTTTTATACAGTCTTATACATTTTTGCCCCATTTTAGTAATTGTTTACCACAGTTGGATCAATCAGATGTGAGCTATTTTGTCTTGGTCAGAAAATATTAAGTTCTTGACATCACTCTTACGCCTCCCCTAATAAATCAGAAAACTCAATTAAATCTTTTAACTTTAAACCTGCTCTCCACCACTCCACCATTACTCTGGTCTAGACCATTGTTCTCTCTTCCCTGGATTCCTACCCTGGCTTACGTTTCCAGTTCCAGTATATACTTAAAGAATGGGATTCTAGAAACACAATTTATATTATGTCACTCTCCAGGTGAAACTTTCTAATAGCTTCTCATTAAACTTAGTATAAGTATTTGAACTCCTTACAATGACCTATAAAACTTGGGATGATGTAATCCCTTGAAATCATTTTCTATGCACTTCCTTGTTCCCCCTTTATGCTTCAGCAGCATTATTTTTTTTTTTAATTTCCTGAACCTGCAAAGATCTACCCATAGCTATACTTTAGCACAGTCTATTTTTTATGGCCATGGCATTTCAAACATGATTCTTCCCCTGACTTCTTTCTCTTGTTTTAGGTGACAGCTTAAGTGTCACATCCTTGGTGGGGCAATTTCAATCACATAGAACTTTACCCTTAAACTCACAACAACCTGATCTTTTCATTCTAGTCACACATACCAGATGTGATTTCCTACTTGTATATAAGTACATGCTTTTGTTTAACATCTATATATTAGGCCAGGTGTAGGCATCATGGGGACAGAGATATCTTTGTTTGATTTACCACTGTATGCCCAATGCATCTATATGGTACATGGTACACAATAGGGGCTACATAAATATTCATCAAATTAATGAAGAGATATATTAAACTTCAGAAGAAAAGTCTTTAAAATCAATACTTGGAGGCTTAACAGAGCATCAAAATTTTCAAAAAAATCTTAGAGAATTGGGACTAGAAGAAACCACCAAGATTACCTATCCAATCATCACCTTAATGTAATAATTCTTCTGATAACATTACCTGCACTTAAATCCATTTAGTACTAGGGAACTCACTATTTCACAAGGAATTATATTCTATTTTCAGACAGTTATAATTATTTAAAAAATGTATTTCCTATTACATTTAATATAATTTAAACCTACTATTGAATTGTTTTACTTATTGTCTTATAGCAATAGTTCTCTACTTTTGAAAAGAATTTGGAAAACAATGATACGTACACTTTCTTTCTTTCTGTGACAACTTCTGAAATTATAGTACCAAGAGATGCAATTGAAAATTCTTACAATTCATTGAATGTTAAAGAATGACATTCCTTTTTGGATGCTTTGTCACCATTGGGATTCTTTAAGCTATATATTGGGTCTCTTTCTTTATCTTTATGCACAGTTAATGGCCCATATTTGAATGCACTACAAATAAGAAATTTTGGATTTCACTCAGAATGAAAATACAGATTTTAAAGACCAAATTTAGAGAAAGAAAGCAGTCTCCGTGTAGCTAACATTATGATATGTCAAAATATCCTTTAAGGCTTTATACTATTCACATCTGTCCATTGTCTTATCACAAAAAGAAATGAAGATCTTTGTATGTGTATGTATGCATTAGAATAGAGTAACTGCCTCAATGAGAAGACTTGTATACAATGTGGAAAACATACTTGCCCACTGTAGCTCAGCATGTGTGTGTGTGTGTGTGTGTGTGTGTGTGTGTGTGTAATTTAGAAATATCTATATTCTCTCTCTCTCTCTCTCTCTCTCTATATATATATATATATATATATAATTTAGAAACATCTATATTCTCTCTCACACAGATTTGTAATGGCAATCAAATGAGAAAATGTATTTGAAAGCATTTAGCAAATTTTAAGTGAACTGTTCTAATACTGCACATTATAATCATAAATAATTTTTTAATTGTTATACATTTTTAAATAAATAAAATGAAACTCCCAGGCACAATTGCTTGGTTTTATATGCATGAAACAACTTGAAAAATTGAATTATTTTGTTATTCTGGTTCTTTGTCCCTCTTTCTAAATCATTTTTATCACCACTATTCTTTAGGATGTAGAGGTTTGCTTACAGAATGACCCACTTTCCCTTAGCTCTTCTTTGGGACTACATTAGACACCTCTAAAATTGCATTAACTTTTATAGGTCACTTAGATGCCGCTATATAAGGTTACTGTTTCAGCACAATAAATTACACTTTCCAAATTGCTGTCTACGTACAGTCATTTATCTAGGAAAATGGAAGTGTTTGGTGGTCTAATTACATATCTGATTCTTTTATGATCCTGGCTGAATAAAAATATAAACCAAATGTGACAAAATAGTGTTTTAGACATTATACTAAAATCTAATAAGACAAATCATTTTTACATTCAAATGTAAAATGATTGCTGACATAAGAATATGTAAGCAATCCTTGTCAAGATATAAGATTATGCGTCTATTGTCCTTTCTCTGTTCTGAACATAGCAATAAAACCTATTTTAGTAAGTCACTAAGAAACATAGGCATGTTCAATGTACAAGTAAAACACTCCACTGGCCAGAATAGCAGAGTAGTTACAACTAGGGCTTTGCCTGTTGCTGGATCCAAATGCGGGTCATGGGGCCTGGAGCATGACCTTGAGAGTGACAACGACCAGTCACTCCTTAGGAAGCAAAGTTGGGGGAAGGAGAAAGACATTCAAGATAAACCAGAATCCCCCAAATTTCTCATCAAAAGACTGTTACCAAAATCAATCAAGAAAAAAGAGGGAACATACCCACAAAATTTTAGAAACGGAATCTAATTATCGTTACAGTTGACATTTAAAAACGTGAAGTTTCTGAAAAATTTTAATCCATTAAAGTTAAAAATGTAGATACTTGAAATTTTCTAGGATGTAATTTCCAGTACTCCATTAAAAAATAAAAAAGAAATCGGATAGAGTAATTATCACTAAATAGTTCACTCATGCATCAAACTCCTTATTCCTTCTTGAAACAAACCAAGTTTTGTAGCTGAGTTTTACAGATGAGTTTTAGCAAAACCTTAAGAAACGGATGTTTAAAGTGCTTTAGAGTAGTTCAAAAGGACACATTTCCTAACACTTTATGAGATGGCAAATTATTGAAACGAACTTGATGAAAATAGTTTGAGAATTATAGATTAATCTATGATTATGAGTGCAAAAATCCTAAGCGATGATCTTGGCAAATGGAATCTGGAAGTGTTATAAAACATTCACCATGACCATATGGTGTTTATTCTCAGAACTCAAGTAGGGTTCTCTATCAGAAATGGATTAATTTATGTCACCACTCGAATTGAGAAAAACAGCATGGTTTTTACACCAAAATGTTAAAACAATTTAAAAATATTAACGCCGTTCATGGTGAAAGCTAGGAACATACAGCCTTCCTTTACCTACTTAGAATCTCTCCTTGAAGCCTGTATCAAATATTGTTCTTCACGTGAGCACTGAGAAATGTATAGAATCTTGAATCCATACTACACATCTGACACTAATAACATTGCATGTTAATTACGTCTGCATTAAAAATATACACACAAAATAAAAATACAGCTCTTCACAGCAAAGCATCAAACCTTTCATCAAGTTCAGAAGCAAAAGAACAACAAGGACGGCCAGTCAACCTGCCATTCAGTGCTCTACCTCAGTAAAGCAAGATTACACAGTAAGAATGCAAGGGGAACAGGAAACACTCATTACAAAGATAATTTTGCTATTGCATGGAGAACGAAGTATCTGTCCAACATCATGTACAGTCCATTTATATAAAAAGAACATAAACAAGTTTTCCGGAAAAGTTCAAACCAATTTTAAAACATAAGAAAAATTTCAATAATTCAAAATCTACAAACAAACATTTTTTAAGATGCCTTTGAAGAAATCAACTACGTGTGCAAAACTCCTTTTGAGAAGTTTATGAAAATTTTTATAGGTCATGAAAGGGGTCCTAAATGTTAGAAGTTATCTTGCATTCACGGATAATACATTGTAATAACAACATCAGGTTTCTCTGTGGTAGTCTTTACATTTACGTATTTCCAATCAAAATATCAACAAAAATCTGCAAGGGACTTGTTAACTTGTAGTGAAGTTTCTATAGAAGAAAGTAAAACGTAAATTTCAAGAATAACTATGCCATTTCTGAAAACAAATTTTAAAAATTACTTCAATCACCAGATACAGACAGTTATTTATAATAATTAAGACAATGTCTACTGATGGCATGCATGTTGTGCCACGTTTACTGGTATTGCAAAACATTTTATAGCAAGTAAAGTATGCTCAACTTAAATCATGGAGAAATATCCTTTGAATAGTGTTTTCCATTAAATAAATCAAACACATTGTAAGAATGCCCCTAATATTTTCCTAGGATGTTTTTAGCCATTTTACAATGTGCGTATTTAAAACTAACTCGGGCAATGAGCTTTGTGTCTTCTGACAATTTATATCACTTTAAAAATGAATAATAAATAAATAAATAAAAATGAACTAACAATACTAACATAACCAAATACCAGCATGCTAATGGTCTTTTCCTTTTTTGTGCGTGCAATGTTTTCACGGTGAATAATAAATAATAAATACACATAAATACACATAAATAAATAATACACATAAATAAATATAAATAAATAAATAAAATAATAAATAAATACACATATATGGTTTATAGATACAGATAGGATATTTATATCTGGATTGTAAGCTTCGTGATGTCAAGAATATTATTTGTCTTGCTGCTTTATGACCAACACCTACAACAATATCTGTAACATACCACATGTATCAGAAATTGTTTTAATGTTTATTTATTTTTGAGAGAGAGACAGAGCCCAAGCGGAGGAGGAGCAGGACATTGTGAAATGTTCTATTTTTAGACATACAGAAATATACACACATATATAGACATTACTTCTATTTTTTAAAATATGTAAGTTAAATATAATTTGTTGAAAAGAATTGAGGGATGGGAAACAGTTTAAAAACTTTTTTAACGTTTATTTATTACTGAGAGACAGAGACAGAGCATAAGCATGGGGTGGGGGGGGCGGGCAGAGAGAGGAGGAGACACAGAATCCGAACCAGGCTCCCGGCTCCGAGCTGTCAGCACAGACAGAGCCCAACTGGGGTTCAAACCCACAAACTTTGAGATCATGACCTGAGCTGAAGTCGGATGCTTAACAGACTTAACTGAGCCACCCAGGTGCCCCATTTTTTTTTAAATTTTTTGGGGGGGAGCAGTTTAAAGGTATAGACCTAACTAAAGATCTTTATATATGTGATTTCTCTATAATTTATATTTCGATAGAAGAATATAATTTATCATTCGGATTATCGTTTCATATTGTACTGTATTCCCATTTACTTGTATCCTCTAAATACTGCTCTACATATTATCTTCATCGTTTCTTATAGTATCTTAGCTCATTGCTAGATTTTTACATAGAAAAATACTTCACCTGTTGTTGAAGCCACAGTGATTTCTGGAGGTAAGAGAAATGGCCTTGAATTCAAGGGTAAGTGTCCAACTCTTCATAGTAACCAGATTAAGCTAACTAAAAATTATGCCAAGTAATGGAACATTTGGATTCTACATTGCTTTTCAATTCTAATATAAAATAAAGAAACTATTTACACCCAAGTGTATTCTATGATTCTTTTAGGAATCTAGAATATTGAATTACTAAATTTTACTCTATCATAGTGTATATTTATTAACATCTATTCATTGCATTTATTGTCTTCTTAATATTAAACAGAAGTTATATAATTTTTTATTTCCCCATTAAATTCCACACACTCTCTTCACTTTGAAAATGTCCTTTATGTATAGATTTCCATTTCCTCTCACCTTATTTAAGCATTTTATATACAGTATATTTCTCAAACCATATCTATGACCATTCAATAACTTCAATTATAATTTAGGTATTTCTATTAAACTTGTTCTCATAAGAACTGGGGCGCCTGGGTGGCTCAGTCGGTTAAGCGTCCGACTTCAGCTCAGGTCACGATCTCGAGGTCCGTGGGTTCGAGCCCCGCGTCGGGCTCTGGGCTGATGGCTCAGAGCCTGGAGTCTGCTTCCGGTTCTGTGTCTCCCTCTCTCTCTGCCCCTCCCCCGTTCATGCTCTGTCTCTCTCTGTCTCAAAAATAAATAAACGTTAAAAAAAAAATCTTTAAACTTGTTCTCATAAGAACTAAATGCAGACAATGTCAATGAACTAAAATATGCTGTTGATTTTTACATCTTTAGTCATCTCCCATGCTGGTATATTTTCATTAATATTTAACTTCAGTGTTTATACTACACAAATTTGTCTTTCTGATTTTTACACCATTGGTAGGCACAAGGGAGTTGGTACTTAAGAAAACTGAGTCGAATAGCCATATTCCTCTTTACTTCAAGATTTGCAATATTATCTTATTATTGCTATGTCTGTCAAGAACACTACAGAACTCTGTAAAACTTGCTTACACAGTCAGATGTGAGGACAAAAATATTGATTCAATCACAGATGATTTTCTAGTAGCACAGTTGATGCTGCGTGTTTACTTCTGGTTATTAAATTTTGACAATCATTTCTATGGCATGTGCAATTGACAGCCTCCAGTAACAACAATTAATGGTGACACAGCATTCAAATTTTAAGAATATGTCTTCCGTTTTTAGAGATTCCCGTTTTGAAAAATGTCGATATCAAGTAAAAAGAAAGTGGTGTAAATTACATAGGTAAATCTGCGTGGGTATAAAGCAGGAAGTTGATAGTTCGCATTTTTTTTTCAATATATGAAGTTTATTGTCAAATTGGTTTCCATACAATACCCAGTGCTCATCCCAAAAGGTGCCCTCCTCAATACCCATCTCCCACCCTCCCCTCCCTCGATAGTTCGCATTTTTCATCAGTAAGCAAAAAAGAAAAGTCTCAGTGGCCTACACAAAACTGGAATTTCCTCTTCCATGGACAATAATGACAAGTTCATAAATGCAAGTGATTTGTAATATAACTCCCACAGAATTGTATTTTATTCTATTTATCACTTTTCATGTCTTTATGGAAAATAAAATCAGCTGTTTTATAATATTTGTGCCTTATTTACGTATTATAGCATTGCTGGTGCAGAGACAAAAAACGTAATGTAATGATGAGGAGAGAGAGAAAGAAGGAGGGAGGGTAAGGAGAAAAACTAAGTTGTTTTTGGCTACTTTAAGACAGAAAATGAAGAATTAAAATAAACCTACACTACTAAACCTACTGCTTATCTTATACCTCATCCCATTAAGTGAACCTGAACTCTACTCTCTTAAAGATACATTTTAGCAGTGTTAGCTTCATCAGGCTTATTAAAATAAGTCTATTACCTCTGGGTGCATAAAAATAAATGCCTTCATCTATTTAAGTCAAAGATTAATTCTGGCTGCAGAATAAAAAATTTAGGGGTTTTCCATAGAACCTAAAATTTAGTCTGTGCTATTAAAAATAATACATTTTTAAAAAGATAAATGTTGATTCAGCATTAATGAAATTTTCATACATAAATTTACAGACTAAAGAATTCCCACAAATATTCTCAATGAGGGGTCAATGGGCATCTGGTGGATTTTAATAGCATTATATTACAGATCTGATGAACATCCGTTAGGATACTAAGAGACCTTATCACATGAGGCTATTAAAACTTGTGGATGGCCAGTCGAGGTTCCTATTTAATTTCTGAAAGTCTTTACGGACTAGTCATATATTGGAGAAATTACATCAGAGATTAAATGTAAAATACATTTGCATTTAATACATTCCCTTCTTATAAAAATATACTCTATTACTAATTTACTTAATAAGTGGCAAAACTGGGATTCACATTCAGAGTTCACGCTCATAATGTCTATGTCTGTTCTATACAACTGCTCCCTGGACACATACACACACGCGCGCGCGCGCGGACACACACACACACACACACACACACACACACACTCACTGATTCGTAAAATGGTAAATTATATCTAGATTTTAAATACATGACTATACATTATAACCACAATTATGATATCTGTGCATATTTGAGCTTGCTTTTTCACCAAAATTATATTTTGAGTATTTAGAAATTTTTTTCATGTTTATTTATTTACGAGAGAGAGAGAGTGCTAGCAATCAGGGGAGGGAGAGAGAGAGAAGGAGATGCAGAATCCCAAGCTGGTTCCATGCTGCCCATGCAGAGCCTGATGCAGGGCGCGCACTCAAGAGTTGTGAGATGACGACCTGGGCCAAAATCAAGAGTTTGACACTGAGCCAACTGAGGCCCCCAGGAGCTCGTCTTCAACTTTCAAGTCTTAAAATATTATGAGTATTATGGCAATAAATAGCGATGCATACACTTCTGTTCTAATTTCTCATTATTAACCCCAGAGAAACTCCTGGAAATGAGAAACTGCTTTTCTCTCAAGAAAAGATTTTAATTTCCACTGCTATTAGAGCATTAACTCAAAATCTATCATATGCCATTCATTAAATAAAGAGATATGGACCTGTCATCCCCTATCACAGATGCTGTCCTCTGGGAACAGAGTAGACAGGTAGACATGGTCACTGATGTTTGGGTATGACAGTAAGTGTGCGTGTGGAGGTGGGACAGGGTGGCAAAAAAATGGATGCAATCTGATTAAAATTCCCTACTACTTTGCCCAACAGGAAATATCAAGGATAATATATGGACATTAGTGGGATGGCTGAGGCTATTTTATGCTTTATGTTATTTATAATAGTAGAATATCATGACTGACAACACTAATTTGATCAGGAAATCTAAAGGGCTTTTAAAAAATCTGTGTTTTGGGGCACCTGGGTAGCTCAGTCAGTTAAGCGTCCGACCTCGTCTCAGGGCATGATCTCACCGTCCGTGGGTTCAAGCCCTGCGTCGGGCCCTGTGCTGACAGCTCACAGCCTGGAGCCTGCTTCAGATTCTCTCTCTCTCTCTCTCTCTCTCTCTCTCTCTCTCTCTCTCCCCCACTCTCACTCTGTCTCTGTCTCAAAAAAAATTAAAAAAAAAATCTGTGTCTCTCTTTTGGAAGGAGAAATTTCCATCCATACAAATAATTTTGTAGCTGTAGACTGCCCACTCAGATAATCCAATTCTCTTTTCTAATTGTTTTCTTCCATGAATTGTTCAGCTTCCCTGAAGGTCACTCTTGAATTAGATATTATCCAAACCCCTTACTTTTAGTATAATCTATTTCTTCCCGTTCATTTTTTTTAAGTTTGCTTGGGTTCTTGCTAAAATATTCCATTGCTTTTCAGTTGTAAATCTTGTCAACGCCATGGGTACTTTATGCACTTGTGGTCTTTGACCAAATGATCACTGAAATCAGATTGCTGGGGACAAGCAGAGCTCGAGGCGAACCTGATTTTTGTGGCTTAGTGCCTTCTTATTTCTTCCAGGCTTTGCCTCAGGCCCAACTGCATTTGTAGTGATATACTTCTATAATTCTGATGTAATTTTTCTTATGGGAAATTATGCAAGTTCAGGAGCTCTATGCCCTTTACTGAAATAATTATTTTCAAATCCCCTGAAAGCGATTACATAATTCAAGGGAAGTAAAACATTCATTGCAGGACGGGTAAAACATCTACCACAAGTGTTTTGTTTTTTTTTTTTTTTTTTTTTTGAAAAGTGATGTTTAATTTTTTCTTGTATGCTTCTTCTGCAAATGGAAAATGGTGTTTTTGTCCAAATTTATGAAGTGAGAAACCGTTCTTAATATTTATACATTAGCTGGAAAAGGAAACATATGCTTTCTCTATTTCCTAAATATATTATTGCAGTTAGACATTCTGGTAGTCTTTTATTCTGGGTAGAGAATCTGTGTTTTCATTTCTTCAGAAGACAAGCTCCCATCAGTAAAGAAATTACAGAGTCATGACTGATCATACTGAAATTATTGTTCGGGGAGGCAGGGAGAGAAGGGGAGAGAGAACTACAGAGATGCAATAAAATAAAGAATCCCAGTCTTCTAGATCAAACCAAAGGAATGGGTAGCTCTGGATGTTCCATTCGCACACAGGATCTCATTGTTAACTTTTACAAACTCACTTGCTCAGCCGTCTAGAATCTCTTGTAGCAGTAAACTCAGCCTTTTCCTAGTTCTATTTTCTTTGTCTAAAACATATAGTCTTGGGGCGCCTGGGTGGCGCAGTCGGTTAAGCGTCCGACTTCAGCCAGGTCACGATCTCGCGGTCCCCGTGAGTTCAAACCCCGCATCAGGCTCTGGGCTGATGGCTCAGAGCCTGGAGACTGTTTCCGATTCTGTGTCTCCCTCTCTCTCTGCCCCTCCCCCGTTCATGCTCTGTCTCTCTCGGTCCCAAAAATAAATAAACGTTGAAAAAAAAATTAAATAAATAAATAAATAAATAAATAAAACATATAGTCTTAACATCGGAAATACTTCAACAGTTTAACGTTTCTTGTGTCAAAAGATACTATTTAGATTATTTAAAAAAAATCCTAGTAATTGTATGAATAGATTCTTCCTTTAATCTGAAGTAAAGATCATTAGTATCACTAAAAAATGTATCATTTTTTCCTGTTCCTTGACTTTCTTTGTTTCTATCCTCGGGTGGGGGAGGGGAGACAGATTAACATGAATTATGTTTCATTCCATTTTTCTTCTGCTTCATTCCTGAAAGTATATATATTCCTACCTCTACATCTAATTTAGTCTGTTCAGGCTTCCATAGGAAATTACTACAGACTGGGGGACTTACAAACATACACAAAACCGCCTAATTGTCACAGTTCTGGAGGTCAGATGTCTGAGAGTAGGGTGCTGGCATGGCCTGAAGAGGGCTCTCCTTCGATGGCAAGACTTCTCTTTGTATCCTCACATGGTAGAAGAGGTGAGGGAGCTCTGCAAGGTCTCTTGTAAGAACACTCATCCCATTCATGATGCCTCCACCCCCCATGACCTAATCACCTCCAAAGTCCCTGCCTTTTAACACCATCACACTGTGTGGAAGGATGTGGAGTCACGGAGTCATAGGGGAAGTTCGGACCACAGCAACAGCCCCCCCATAACCCTCCCTGGCTTCCTGTTCTCCTGCTGACTCCCTGCAGTGCCAGCATGAGACAGAGTGGTATGGTGTGCCGATGCCATTGAACATGTAAGTTGACCAGAATGACCATGTGAGGTTCACGATAATGATGCTGTGGAGTTGAGCAAACTGCTGCCATGTTCAGATACTACCACCTCTGCATTTACGCATGCTTTCTAGCAATGCATTTAGAATCCACTGCACCTCCGTCAGAGGGCGTCACACCCAATTCTGACTAAGAGCTTTACTCCTGTGTTTATGATGCACTCAGAAGTTCAAGTGGTCTCTTCACATATACACATAAGGCTGTGTTTTGTTCCAATAGATCTTAGAGAAAGCTCAAGTCCAACATTAGATACATTTAGGGGCACCTGGGTGGCTCAGTCGGTTAAACATCCAGCTCCTGATCTTGGCTCAGGTCGTGTCACCATTGGGAAGACTGAGCCCCACGTGGGGCTCTACACTGACAGCCTGGAGCTTGCTTAGGATTCTCTCTCCCTCTCTCTCTGCCCCTCCCCTGCTCATTCTCTCTCTCTCTCTCTCTCTCTCTCTCTCTCTCTCAAGATATATAAACTTTAAAAAAGTCAGATATAGTTTTCTATACAATAAATAATGGATATATTCAGCAATGTCTTTTAGGTTTTGTAAGTTTCGGTGTCAGAGGGTATTTTCTGGGTGAGGATAATCGCTATTCCTGTGAGCACATGCTAACGCCACAGCAAAATTCAGTGTTACTTTGACTCATGAAAACAACAATGGGAAGAAATACTTCCATCTAGCCTACTACTAATATTTTGACTTCCTATGTGCATCGATGATCATTTTTTTAAATCTTATTTTAGATGATGCCTTCAGGTATACCGTTGTCATCTTGCAAACTTTAAAAGTAGAATAGAAAAGCTTAAATACTGTTTTGTAACTGTTACCCTGCCTCTGTTGTCTCTTATTTATTTATTTATTTATTTATTTATTTATTGTTTATTTTTGAGTGAGAGAGAGAGAGAGAGAGAGAGAGAGAGAGCAAGGAGGGGTCAAGCAGAGAGAGAGAGGGAGACACAGAATCCAAACCAGGCTCCAGGCTCTGAGCTGTCAGCACAGAGCCCGACACGGGGCTCGAACCTATGAACTTCAGATCATGACCTGAGCTGAAGTAGTATGCTCAGCTGTCTGAGCCACCCAGGCACCCCAGTTGTTTCTGCTATACTTTCCCAACTTTCCAACTGTGCGTTTAATGATGTATCATAGTGTCTCAATAATGAACTTTATTGCTATTATGATTTCTCATTTTTCTATCCTATTTTGTGTAGGGTACCATGGTTCTATTATATTATATTAATCGTTTTATTTGGTTTGGAAAATCAGATATCCTCTCCGACTGCGTGTGACATATCACATTTATAAAGTATTTAAAAGGTTTCAAGTCTGTTGTTCTATTGCATTAAAAGTGGGATACAGTTACTTCTGTGTTTGGTTGTATACGTGCATATTGTTTAGTCACAGGATAATTGCAGTTTCCATTTCCCTGCCTTCCCACTGCATCACATGGTACTGAGTTGAGCTGACCCAGAGATGTTTCTGGAAGTTGTCTCCAGCTACATATGCCAAATATAAGCATAAAGCTCACTATATACTTATAAATAGTCTACTAGAAAGACTCACAAGAATTTTATTTATGGCAAGGCTTAGAAAGAGTTTCCTAGTAACTATTGACCTAGTCCCGTGTATGCTTTCTGCACCTGCCATAGATATAAAATGCCTGTGCAGCAAAGTGACCTCTTCCTGTAACATTATCGCTTTGCAATGGATTTTCTTATTTGTGCAAATATTAATCTTTATTTATTATAAAATGCATGTATATTTTAAGTTTTTTCTTTCAAGTTTTTATTTATATTCTAGTTCACATACAGTATAATATTAGTCTCAGGTGTGCAATATAGTGATTCAGCACTTCCATACATCAGCCGATGCTCATCACAGCTCACTCCTTACTCCCCATCACCTATTTCACTCAACGCCCCCACCCAAGTCTACTAGACCCCGTAGTCCAGTTTCTATCCGTTTGTGATACTACAAATCTGGGCCCTGGTATACAGACCTCAAGGAGAATAGGGGGAAAGTCTGATGCTTAGTTTTATTTTCATGAGAGATGCCCTGTGACATTGTTATTATGGAATTAAGAAAATCAACTTTTGATTCAGAACATTTTGTAATTATGTTAAACATGTTACCATAGATCTGACCCTCAATTAGAATGATGCGTTTGTTCTTACCTGTGATTTTATTTTCCTTTGAAGTCTAAAAAGTTGTCACTTAATATTTTTTTAATGTTTATTTATTTTTGAGAGAGAGAGAGAGAGAGAGAGAGAGAGAGCGTGCGCACAAGCAGGGGGAGGGGCAGAGAGAGACAGGGGGAGAGAGGACCCCAAGCAGGTTCCATGCTCAGGGTGGAGCCCAACGTGGGGCTCAATCCCATCATCTGTGGGATCATGACCTGAGCTGAAATCAAGAGTTGACACTCTACCAGCTGAGCCATCCTGGCGCCCCTTCATTTAATATTTAAACATACAGATTTCATATAGCTTTTCAACACTAACATTACATTCTGAGTTTCTGGCTTGAAATTTTAACTGTTACAATATAAACAGCATAGACTACATGTTTATGATTAGTTATTATAACAAATGCATTTTACTGTATCATGTACATTGTTGGCCCTTGGCAGTTTATACTAATTTATATCACATTTCATTCTATTTTTGAAATTTCACATTTCTTAATTTATGTTCAGTTGCAAAGCTTAGGGTTTTGACAAAGAAAGTGACGTCTGAAAAGGGAGTTTTTAATAGAACTTAGCAAAAAATATTAAATCATTCAGTTGGATTCGGCATATGTGTTTTCTTACAGAAGAAATTTTTGGAATCAGTGCATTTTTGTCCAGACAGAGAAGTTTAGGGTTATCATTGATATAAAAAAAATTATGACTGACATTATTTACGGCACAATTAATCTCCTCTTCATTATGGCCAAGTGATCTGCTATTTTCAGTACCAACGTGAAGTCCTTCTCAATGTAATCAATACCTTCATACACATTAAAGAGAAAAAATTACTGTACCTTTAAAAGTTTAAAATTTTTAAGACACCAATTCACACTCACTTCCGTTTAGAAATATTGAAAACCATTCACAGCTATTTGTGTCGTTGAGAGTAAGGTTTCATCAAGCTTCCTGTTTTCTGACATACTCTTAGTGACATCGTTAACCAAGATACAGTCGTATCGATTCTTTCTCCAGCAAAGAAATAATGGGGATATAAGAAATGGTGTTTTATTTGTATCACATGTGACCATACTAACGGTTATATTTCCAAATCATAAATCTCAGGGTCACAGTCTTTGTGCTCACAAAACCCAAGTAAAATTTTAAACTACAGATTATTCTGAAAGTCCCATTACCATAACACATTTTCTCTACCAAACTGAGAACAAACAGTAAGCATAGATTTGGAAGTCCCACACCTGGTTTATTAGTCACAAGATGCGTGACTTTGAGAATTTGATCTTAACTCCTGCTTCCATATCTATAATGTGGATATCATCTCCACTCCATCAAATTACTTTGACAGTATAATGCATACAAATGTATAAAATTTAGCATAATTGCTGGGACAGGGCAGGAACCATATAAATTTTAGTTTACTATTGATTATTTTTAGGACATATATGGACTGCTCTTAAATCTCAGCCAAGAGCTAGTAAAAGTAAACATTTTATGTAGTTACGATAGGCAATGGTTTTTAAGGTTTTGAGTTAGAATGTGCCTACATCATGTATTTTAAAGCATTTATTGTCTCTTACTGAATTTAATCCTCTATTTATGAAGCAGTGTTTCTACCTTTAAAAATGAACTACCTATAAGGGTCTGTCCAAACCAATGACTCCTATGTGCAGGTTTAATTTTTAATTCTACAAATGGAGAAATGTATACAAGCAAAAATTAAAATAAAATAGAAGTCTTACTTGTATGACATACATAGCCAAGAAATATGTAAGGCTTCTGTATATACAAAAGAATCAACATAGATGATAAATGACAGTAAGGAATTAAAACCTAATTTGCATGAGCATTCTGTCCCCAGTTACCATGACCCATTATAGCTTCTCATAACAGAAAACCTAAAAGTATAAAACAAAATGGGCTATTTGCCAGGTGAGTTCTTGCTGAATCAGCCTACTTGGTATGATGCCAACTTCTACTGTTTCTCACTAAGGGAAAAGATCCCTGAATAAAATGCTAGTAATGCTTAAAGGGAAATAACAGCCTCAATTTGAATTTGAAGGCTGTGACTACAAAAGATTTTGCCACAAAATAAATAAAAATAAGGAAAAAAAAAAAGGAAAGTGAACTCTAAATGCGCAATATTGAAATTGCAGAATCATTTTGAACCTGAAGAGCTTATCACAGAATTACCACATGCCGACAAAACAGAAATAAACAAAACTCATTTATTTGTAGAGACAGTGTTTGGGAAAAACTGTAATGCAAGTGATGTCTGCTTAGTCCCATCGGGATGGGAAGGCCATCACTAAGTAAAGAAGGGCCATTGGAGATACAGGAAGTACATCCCTTTGTTGGCAAGACTGCCTAGAATCACGGAAAGATCTCAGGCTGAGAGGTCAGAGTGCACATGTCCTTTGACTACTGAAGCATGCAGTTTCCTCATCTACAAAACTGGTTTAGCAGTAGTTGTCCACGTTATCAGTAACAGCCGATATTGTAAAATTTTTCTTGGATTTCAGACAGCTCTAGCAAATGAAGTAGTAGCAGAAAATTCAGCGCCCTATGTTCTACCAATGAGCATATTTATTTCCCAGATAACTTCTTAAGAAACAGCAAATATTTTGGAGAAAGTCTGACTGGGTTTAAGTACTGACTCATCCTTGAAGTGTAACTTAGAGAAAGGACATAAACTTCATGAAGCTTCAGAGGTCTCATCCTAAAAATAGATAATAGCTTGGCTCCTTGTCCCTTTTAAATAAATTCTAGTACTTATTAATATTCAAAAATCATATTATCTTATATAATTAACAGGCATGTACCAATTCGGACCCTATGTTGACCATGAGAGCTTGTGCCTAACTCCCACATGCATGACATAAATACTGAGGGTCACTTATCAAAAGTACTTGGAAAAAAAATTATCTGGAATTACTAACTCAGACTGAATTACTAAGAGCCTCAGACTGTAGTGGAGACCCTCATTTGAAGCATTCAAGGAGTCTGAGAAGAGAGCAGATTTAGAGGTGTATGTCTCACAATGCGGCAGCTTAGCCACAACACAGAACAAGAGGACACCTCACAGAGTGACAGGTTATTGGGTGTCAAACTATGTACTGAGTGTGTAGGAATGCAGAGATAGGATAATCCGTGTCGAGTGGACAGTTTCAGAAAGGTTACATGGAGGAGGTGAGTATGGGCTGTGCATGTAAGCCTCAAGAAGTTTTGGATGAATAAAAAGAAGGGACCATCAGAAAGGATGTGAGGAGAAAATGCAAAAGGCATGGCAAAGGCATAAAAGACAGCTTCCATGTGGTGTTGAGGAAATGACAGGGCATGCGGTTGGATGGACAGGAAACTGAAGGCAGATGGAGAGGTCATGGGTTATTCTGTTTCTAAGTTTGAGTTGGGCATCCCTCCAGAGGCTTGTGGGAAAGGGAGGGGGTGCCTCCTCCAAAAATAAGCAGGATAAAATGGTTTACAGTTCTGAGACACCCTAGTCCTAGAATATTAGAATGTTCTGGGAGCTGCAAACGAGCTCCTTTTGGCTTTGAAGCTTTTCTGCACAAGATCCAGGGGTTCTCCTCCAGATAGTACCTGTTTGTTCACATCTAAGTTGCTCAGTTGCAAAAATAGGGGCTCAGCAGCCCCTATTATCTCTCTTGGAATGTGAAAATATTATAGTCATCTGAATCAAATTTCAAAAGGAATGCATAACATAAAATAGCATTTTAAAGTGTATCTCAAACTAAGGCTTAGAAATGGTTGTCTATTTAATTTTTATGGCTTGAGAAAAATATGTACAAATTTCAAGTGTAAAATATCTATTAAGAAATTCCTGCATTTTTGTTAACCCTGCCAAAGACAAGGATTCTCAGGTTTGGTTTTCATGGTCCAACTCATGGATAGTCAAAGAGCATGTGATGAAGCAGTGAACTTTTTTTTTTTTTTTTTTTTGGATGGAGAGACAAATTATTGCCAGGTTTGTCCCAGAGAAACAGTTCAGAAGTCAATTTACTAATCTTATTGAGGGGGAAAGAGACAGGGAAACTCTCAGACACATGAAGACAAGGACCACATCATCTTGCTGATGACAGTTCATCCAAAGATAAGCATGATGCCTGACCCATAATAATTGGAGGAAATGGGAACAGGAATAGGAGAAGTCACAGTCTCAAACTGATCTCTGAAAGTGTAGTGTCCCTCCTGAATATGGGGTTTGCCCCCATTAGATGCCCCCCCATCTAATGATGCCTCCATTAGACTGATTAGACTAAGTTCCATCTTCAAGAGAGAGAAAAAGTACAGAGTAAGAACCGTGTGGAGTAGAGCTTATGAGAACTTCTTCCTAACTACATCTTCTCTAATCTAACATGTTTATAAAGGAGGAAACTCATACTTAAATGATTGTCTTATGTGGATCCTGAGAAAATTTACAGAAGTCCATGGGGGAGGGGAAGAAGAAAAAAAAAGAGGTTAGAGAGGGAGAGAACCAAAGCATAAGAGATTCTTAAAAACTGAGAACAAACTGAGGGTTCATGGGGTGGGGGGGTGGGAGGGAGGGGAGGGTGGGTGATGGGTATTGAGGAGGGCACCTTTTGGGATGAGCACTGGGTGTTGTATGGAAACCAATTTGACAATAAATTTCATATTTAAAAAAATAATAAAAAAATAAAACACCCCAAAAATACATAAAAAATAAAATAAAATAAAATCCATTGCCCAATTGAAAAAAAAAATGTCTAAATTCATGATAGGATATTTATTATGTGTTTTGAAGAGTGCCCGTCACAGAGGAATCCCTCAAAACTATGATCTTAAGTAGACTTTCTAAATGCTCAGGTTGCTATCCAAGTCGGTGTTTTCCCATGAACCACCACTTCCGCTCCATGTGAAAACCCTCCCCACCTAGACTGCAGATATGAATGACATCACCGAACACAAAATGCTCTGGATTTAGGACTTCAAAATTCAGTGCCAAAGTTATACAGACAATGAACGATATGTTCACCTTTCAGTGCTGCAATTAACATGTTTTGTTGCTAGGGATACTTAGAACCCACCTCCACACATGCACGCTGTAGTTTGTAGTCCTCGCCTGAGCTGTTTGGACGTACTCACCAGGAGTAGGGGCAACATGACTGTGGATGTCCCCTCCACCCACCATTTGAGGCTTGGGAATGTCTAGCTGTCTCGGGCCTTTGGGTACCAGGGGACCAAAAAAAAAAAAAAAAAGAACCCATATTAAGTTCTCTTATTTTTAAACAATACTAAAGAATGAGGTCGGTATTCTAAAATGATATGTACTCTTTTATGAAAGTGTCACCTTATTGTTAAAAGTGTCCACGCATAATTTTCCCACTTGCTTTAAATGTGGTGTCCTAATTGATAGCCTTTTTGAAGTTAAATAAGCTTCAAATAGAGACTCAAAGACTGTTATCACCAAGCAATTACATTCAGTTAATAACCTGGTTGTATTTTCTGTCCACATAGGATGGCTTTGTAAAAGCCTTAGCATTAATGGATTTTATTCACAGTGACAAAGGAAATATTAAAATTGCAATACAATTTCCTTTATCTTCTCTTATCTAAATGGGGAAGGGATCTGCATGAAGACGTTAACTCGCCCGGAGATGAGGAAGTTAAAATACTATTATTTCTGCAAAATAACCTTTCTGTTGTAGTATTTGCTTGGCTTAGAATCATAATTTGGCTATGAATATGTTGTTTAAAATATACGGAGCTGGAAATGAGCAAAAAATCCAATCTGGGTATATATTCAGTAAAACTTGTACAATTGTTCTCTATTCCTTATTTTTATCTCCTAACATTAGAATCAAAATGTTGTCAGTGCTTTTCCTATGTCTTTTCATAATTTCTCAAATATATATCATCTATTCTCTGAAATGGACTAAATGATAATAAAAACAAAGGCAGACCAGCCAAGCTGACACTAAATTAAAAAATATCTCTATCCTTTCAACAACTAAAACCTTTAAATAAACACATTTGCAAAATGTCAATTTTAATACTCATTCGTTCCAATTTAGAGATTACAATGGATGAACTGATGTTGCTAAGAAAATAAGCAGTAGATATCTGACTCAATAGCAACTCTTATAATAATGCACATATATTTAAAAATATACAAAATATGTAGCAAAATTTTTCAAGAAATGCAAATTGACAATTGAATAAGTAAACTCAATTAAAGCTGTGTTGTGATGCCTTGCTCAATATTTTATAATCAACCTGAGTTTCTGCAGTTTGGATAGAAGTACCAGACGGTACCACTAAAAAAATGTTTATTGGACACTTAACTGTGTGAGAAATGTCTGGATTATGAGTAAGTCATAAAGCACCCCATTCGTTCATTCACTCATTCACCCTTCTAGAACTATTCTGAGACTACAATAAGCCATGCATTTTACTAGGCGCTAGGGAATGAACAGTAAACGCTGGATTTAGACAAATTTAGACACTGTTGGAACTTATATTCCAGTGAAGACAGAAGATACGTAAACTCAAATTTCAGGACAAGGTGTTAGAAATCTGCACTGAACACTGTGGGCCTGAAGTTGGGGATTTGGGGTCCTACACAGGATGTGTGTGAACCCCAAGCCATAGCTCTTTTACTGCATCCTCTCCCTCTCCAAGCCCAGGTCTTAACAAAGTGTTTGGCTACCGAGAACTTTCCTCCCCATATTTAATTAAACAAAATCATTACCACGTTGTAAGAATCACCATATACTTGGACATAAGTTGAATCAACAAATGAAGTATAATATTAAGGAATTTAAGAAATTTCATGTTATCCTTTGTTTTTTAATGTCTTGTGTCTTATATAAATCAGATCAAAATAAATCAAATAAGGAGAAGCCAGTAAGAGTAGGACTTCACAAAATATAACACGTATGGATTCCCACGGCATCATATGTCATCGATGACCTAAGGGTTATTTTCCTTAGTTTTATATTTACCTTTTTAATGATAAGTACACACTAATAACTGCAATATTAGTGGTGTTTTTTAAAAGCATTTCCTTCTAATAGTTTTTGATCCTTTAAAGTTCATTTCTGTGTTGCAACATGTGTTTCAATATTTAAATTCATATGAAAATAGAGTCTGATTTTTATATCTAGAGATGAACTTTATGAATTCACCTTATATCCTTTAAGAATAAAAGTATATATACCTAAAATATATAAAGGAGTGGAGGAATACTACAATATTTCAGTCATTTCCACTTTTTATCATATTTCTATATATCCCCAGATAAAAAATATTTTCCTCAGCTCTTCATAGTTTTCAGATTGTATATCTGACCAAACCCCAAACCCAACCTTATATTGCAATGCCCTTTATGCACACATGTGTGCATCTGATTTTAAATATACATTATTCTCCTAAATCAACATTTTAACACAGGGCTCTGTTATATCTTTAATAATGACAATTTATCTTCACCTAAGTAATGTGATTTCATTATGAAAAGTTATCCAGTCTCAAGGCTTTGATACCAGGATTAAAAGATAAAGATTATAGAAGGAAAAACATGATCATTTTTGTGCGGCTGGAAGTCATCCCTGCTACAATTAAGCTGGTTTAATGAAAAAAACTGTATATATACTTACTACCTCCAATAAATTGGGATGCAAATGATTTCAAAAAAAATTTTGGCTTGACAAATTTGGAAAGATCTCAAACTTACTTTATCAACCTATTTTAGGGCACTTGAACATCTGAGGCACTTTTTTTTTTTTTTTTTCATTTTAGCTTTCTGTTGTACCCTAGCAATCTGGAAAAATAGGATATATGGTCTAGGTTGCACTAAGTGTAGGGTTGGAAAGTCTAACATAATGAGGGCTTAATCAAGGCAGGGGAACTCTAAGTACTGATACCACTTACAAGACAGTCACAGGACTCTAGGTGAGACATGATCAGTGTTTGAGAATTGGGTTCAGGAAACATTCAGGTCTAGAAATGCCCTGAACTCTATCACCGTTGAACTGGGAGAGGGTCACAAGCACAATGAAGGAGAGTCTACATTAGGATTAGTTCACCCATTTCACAATTGCACTGTGTATAATAAGCACATATATAAATTTATAAATATATTTTATATTTACATGTAAATATGTAAAGGGATGCAGGAAGTAGAGCAGGTTTTATACCAAGAATGGATATAAATGGATATAAATGATGACTCTATGTTAGAATGTTGATTTGTACTATCTATGAATATGGCCAGCACACAGACGTAAGTAGAGGGCCCAGGAGCAGAGGAGAGAGTATTTGGGGATGAGATATAGCCTATTTTATGAACTATATGCCTTCTGTAGGCATGCCACAGTTATCTTTTCAGAATGAAGAAGAGATAACAGTTTGTTTTTAATTTTAAATTCTTTTTTAAAATCGCACTATAAAGTGCTAGATTTATGTCACTATAAATAATACATAAACTGACGCTACGTAACTTCAACTGGAGATCACAACTGCTTTCTGATCCTTATGGTCTTTTCCAAGTTTCCAAACTTGTAACAGCAGGCTTGAGATGCACCAGGTAATTTTACCGCCATGGCTGCCATAGAATCATAGGGCAATCTGACACTAGAACTTTATTTGGAAATGGGTATCCACACTATGATGGGTATCAGTAAATATTTTGGGTTATGTTTGTTTATCAGGTTAGATTTCCAGTATCTAACAAGTACATTTGCTTTTTATGAGTTTTTATAAAAAGAAAAAGGAAAATACATTGCTCTGGTCTTCTTGTTTATATGGCACCTATCATGTATCAAAAACAGTTCAAAATATTCTTCTAAGTTCTGTTGTGTTTAGAAAAGATAATAGGTTTTTATACAAAGGGATGCTTTAAGAGGATCCCTATGCTCGGAGAATGTTCTGGGAATTGTTTAAATGTTCAGAGTTCATTACTTAACACAGAAGCTCTTTGCCTTGATTACATGGAGATAATTACTTGTATTTATTGTCTTTCCCTACTACTGTTCTTCAAATGCATGTAATACAACAATGGGAAGTGACACACAACAGATTCTCTTGATAATGCACTTACAGTAACTGTGGCAACTTATAGATCACTATGTGTGGACCAAAAATAACCGATTGCTTACAATGATCTGATCACATGATGTTGTTCAATGTCAGTATGGGAATCAAAAGGTCTGTTGGTCCTGACTTTACCTCTTAGTTGGGTGATAGCAAGGCTTTGCTCGTTAGTGGCTACTAAATAAGAACTAAATAGGCCACAGGTCATTGGGGGACAATGTGACCCAGAGCATTATTCCTAGCCCTAAAATACTTATGATTTAGACTAATGAGTAAGAAGTAGACTACTTTAGGAAGATCTAAAAAATTAAAAGAAGATGGTAAATTTTCAACAATTGATATTTCAGGCAAGGACCAACAGAGAGTAATTTAAGTGGGGTTTGATCAAAGAGTAAGCCTTGGGCCTGTGGACTGGATCAAGCAAGGTACTCCATGCACTCCTCTTCTTACGAAGCTTTGGGCACCATTCTTACTTGTGGTTTAGGTGACACCATGGGAATGAATTCTGTATTTGTCTATTAATTCAGTAACTAATTTTAAAAGGAAGCCTACTGATCTAACTCTACACTTATCTTAGTTAAGGACGAGGTAATATATATGGCAATAATTAATGATTACATAATTAAAATGATAGTTTTCTACTTCATTTGATATGCATAAGTTTTACTGGGTAATTTCTAAACTAAAAGGATCAATTAAACATAATGGAAATTTCTGTCAAAAAATCTTGTCACAGAAAACTCATTTTGTATGGCTTAATGATGGCTTTATTACCATAAATATACAGAAGATTGTCTGTTTATGAATAAATTATCTGCTCTCTAGTACATAATATGGGATTAAAAAGTGTGAGGACGGAGAATGTCATGAAATGTTTTTGGAAATATGGGAAACTGAGTTCATACAATGAATGTCCTCACTGGATCTACAATGATCTGCCTGGTCTGTGGTCACTGACTTGACTTGCTAAGATGTTCCAAATGAATCAAAGTGCACATGGAAAAAATAATTACAAGGTCTGGAGATACCATGCATTAAATGTAAAGCTCAGTGTATAGCATTTAGAAACTCAATATATGGAATATAAAAGATAATGTGTAAACTATAGAGAAACTATAAAGCAAATAACTACCAATTTTTTCCCTGGAAGCATTACTAAAAATGGGGTTTTCTTTGGTAAATTGAATATTTATTTTACAATGATGCTTATTACCTGTGAATTATCGAAAACATAAGTTATTATGAAACTTTAAAGGGAATTTCTCATAAAATCAAAGTCAGTCAATGTAATAATTTCCTTTTCTTTTTAATTGCCTAAAAAGCTGTTATTTTTATTTTTATTTTACATAAAAGTTTAGAATTTCTAATTCCCTATTCAGATACCATACTAGATACTGGTGTGGTGTTTGTCTCTCTACTGGACTCTGAGTATACAGAATGCACACACAGAGATTGCATGTGTATATATACGCATGCATGTAATAAATGTTACCTCAACTACAGATCTTGTTTGTTTACAACATATAACAGGGCCCTTGAAAAAACGTATCCTAGTGAAAAAAGCTACAATATCTAAAGTATTAATTGGCCTATTTAAAAACAAAACTGTTGGGGCGCCTGGGTGGCGCAGTCGGTTAAGCGTCCGACTTCAGCCAGGTCACAATCTCGCGGTCCGTGAGTTCGAGCCCCGCGGAGGGCTATGGGCTGATGGCTCAGAGCCTGGAGCCTGTTTCCGATTCTGTGTCTCCCTCTCTCTCTGCCCCTCCCCCGTTCATGCTCTGTCTCTCTCTGTCTCAAAAATAAATAAACGTTGAAAAAAAAATTAAAAAAAATAAATAAAAACAAAACTGTTTTAGTATAAGCATTACATATCAGTGTTACTTATTACTGTCATTACTAAATGAAATGAATTCTAGAGGTACTTCTAAGGTGACTGCTTGAAACTTGTCTGCAGCAAGATATGAATCTAAAATGTAAATCAACACACGCATTTCTTCATCAACAAAGTCTTGATATATAGATAATTTGAAAAAGCTGAAGTCAACACTATATAGTCGCTTTATCTGCAGTTGCTCTATATTCTGGCACAAATTCCTTGTCTTGTTAAAGGACCAGCATCCATCTATGTGTAGACCATGACTTGAGTCTCAGTGTCAGAGAATCTAATTGAAAATTGCACTAATGTTTATTGAAGACTTTAGATTTCCTTGTGTGAATCTCCTGAAGGCTCTCTCTTCTCACTACTTAATTTTTTTTTTTTTTTTTTTTTTGTATTTTAAAGAGAGAAAGTGAGACAGCACAAGTGGCGAAGGGAGGGGGGGAGGGAGAGAGAGGGAGGGAGAGGGAGAGAATCTTAAGCAGGCTTCATGCTCAGCACAGAGCCTGACACAGGGCTCGATCCCACGACTCTGGGATCATGACCCGAGCCCAAATTAAGAGTGGGACACTCAATCCACTGAGCCACTCAGACACCCCTCTCTTCTTAGTACTTTTGTAAAACCTACAGATGACACCATTTAATGCTTATAGAATTCTAGCTTTAACTAGTTTCTGTTATGTTTAAATCTTCCACATTTCTTCTGAAATAAGAATATTTTTTCTCTGAAACAATTTTCTACTTGTAGACTACTGCTTAATCCCTTTTACTTAGTTATCACAAAGGCATTACTTTATCTCCATCCTCCCGTAGTAGACGGTATCTTTGGCTGCCTCATCAGATGAAGTCCATTTTTAAGTAGGTTGCCATCCTAGAAAATCCGTTCGTTTTTTGTCCCTGCTCTACTCCTTCCCAATTTTAATTAGCACTGTTTGGTTTGATTAGTGTCTGCAGCTGTTGCTGAGAAGAAAGTTGCTCTGTCCCATTGCACTTTATCTTCCTATTGTAACGGGCAGACATTTGTTGGTAATTAGATTATTGTTTACATCAAAACCTGCAACTGAGCAGTCATTGTCAACCTTCAGAAACATCAGTATGAATTCGCACGGTGCCTGCCATCTGTTCCTTTCATGGGGTCATAACAGATCATTTCTGAAATTTAACTGCTTTTCTATCCTTTCACTGAATAGTGTATAAGAATATCCAATAATCACCATCAAGCAATATACACATTTTCTCCATTGATATACCTACCTAGTTAAACACTAAAATGCTTGAAGCCTGTGAACAATGTCAGCCTCATAAAATACAAAGCAGAAAGGATGTCCCCATGAGGAAACATGAGGGCTTCTCCCATACGGAGCTCTGTCGACACTCACCAAGAGACCACTGAAACCTCCAGAAATTCAATCTCCATCCCAGCTCTTCTCACATTTAAATTTTTTAATGCTTTATTTATTTTTGAGGGGTGGGGGGAAGCACAGAATCTGAAGTAGGCTCCAGGCTCTGAGCTGTCAGCACAGAACCCAACAGGGGGCTCAAACCCACGAACCGTGAGCCAAAGTTGGACACTTAACAGACTGAGCTACCCAGGCTCCCCAACTCTTCTTACATGTTTATTCACCTCATGCTTTAACATAGGGGTATCTAAACAACCTATGATATATACTGACAGAAATGTATAATCTTTCCTGCATTTATTTACTGTATAAGAAACCATATTCTTGGTGTACAAACTGCACTGTGAATGATAAAGTACATATTTTGCTCACAGAAACTTTCTTGGTTAGGTCCAGCTGGCAAAGATAGTTTCTTTGAAATTCGTTCTCTGACTTGACTTTCAAATTATTCCATTGTTTGTTCGATTCTTAGGAATAGTCTCTTGTGTCATGACTTTGTGTTCAGACGACAGCCCGACCCAAATGCTGCTTCCTTTGTGCACCCTTTGGCCTTGACGCCTTTTCTCCATGTTATACAGTCTTTTTTTAAAATGTTTATTTATTTTGAGAGCAAGTGTGCATGCATGCTCATGCACTAGTGGGGAAGGGACAGAGAGAGAGGGAGAGAGAATCCCAAGCAGGCTCCGCACTGTCAGCACAGAGCCCCATGTGGGGTTCAGTCTCACGAACTGTGAAATCATGACCTGAGCCAAAATCAAGAGTTGAACACTTAACAGATGGCGCCACCCAGCCCCCCCCCCCCCCCCCCCATCTTTTACAGTTTAGGTCAACTGTCTGATGTCTATTTTTCCCATTATACCCAGTCTTGCATCTGGGACTTTTCTCTGTGACTCAAGCTGTATCAAAGCCATTTGTTTTACTGTCCCTATAATTACCTGCATTTCTAATTCTCATTGCGATTTCCCTGTCCAATTGAGCTAAGATGGCATATAAATATCTTCTGATTCCATTTATGAATCACATTCAAATAAACAGCCACAGTCATTGTTTAAGAATTAACATCTATAGGGGCATCAGGCCCCACAGTGACCCTCTCCCCCACTTGTGTTCTCTCTCTCTCAAAAGAAATAAAATAAACTTTAAGAAATTAACGTCTATAGCAACAAACGTCCATGTGCAATTAAGGAAGAGGCTAGTCACAACATCCTATTTAAATTTCGTATGTGTTTATTCAGTTCATGTTTTATGCAAGATGTTAAAATAGAGGTATCTAAATAATATATGGTACACACGGACAGAGTCTATAAATTCAAATCTAGAAGAAAGAAGTGTTAATTTATTTTTATCTACCTTATTATAAAGAGAATAAATGACAAGTTGGGCAGGAGTGGAGGTGTTAAAATTCTGTGAATCAGTTTGTTTAATAACTACTGTTTGGAGGCAGCTGCTTGTCAATTTATATTCTTGAAGATTCATACCATGTAAATGTTGCTTAGAATTTCACCAGGTGCACAAAACCCTCTCAAGTATAATCAATTAAAAGTGCATGAATGCCATTTAATTTATCAACATCCAGGAATCTTCCTAAAACCAGAGAAGTTACTGCTCAGTCAAGATGCTTGGTCACCTCTATTATGTGATGGAAGTACTATGTCATCATGAAATTACACCATGTTCAGTATTCAGATTTTTTAAAGTTTTATATAAAATTAAGTTTACCTTTATAAAATGGGAATAGGCTTAAATACACAGAAAATCTGTATTTTCCCATTTTTGTCTTTTTGAGTTCATGATGCTTTTTTGTTTTAAAGTTTATTTATTTTGAGAGAGAGTGAGCAGGGGAGAGCAGGAGAGGGAGAGGGAGAGGGAGAGGGAGAGGGAGAGGGAGAGGGAGAGGGGGAGGGGCGGGAGAGAGAGAGAGAGAGAGAGAGAGAGAGAGAGAGAGAGAATCCTGAGCAGGCTCCACAGACAATGCGGAACCCGACAGGGAGCTCAATCCCACGACCTGAACCAAAATCAAGAGTCAGAGGCTTACCTGACTGAGCCACCCAGGTGCCCTTAGTTCATTATACTTTATAAGCTATGTGTAGGGTTTGGGGGGGTTTTGTTTTGTTTGCTTTTGTTGACATTTATCCTGCTTACTGTTCTGCTCTTCCGGGATGTGTGGTTTTGTGTCTGACATTCATTTGGAGACATTCTCAATCTTTGTGTCATAGCTTTCTTCCATTTCTTTCTTTCTTCTCTTTCTGGTATCCCCATTACTTGGATAGGATACCTTTTGTAGTGTGCTATGGTCCTTGGACAATCTGTTATGGATTTTTGTTCTCTCTGCCTTTTAAGGAGTTTTTTGATGCAGTGTCTAGCACAGAGATCCTTTCTTCAGCTATGTCCAGTCTACAAATAAACCCAGAGGTGCTTCATTTCTGTTACTGTTTTTAAGTCTCTAGATTTTCTTGTTAGTTCTTTCTTAGGATTCACATTGCTCACATGTTCTTGCACACTGGTTACTTTATCCTTTAGGGCCTGCTCTATATTAATCACAGTTGTTTAAAATGTTCAGTCTGATAATTCCAACATTCCTTTCATGTCTGGTTCTGATGCTTGCTCTGTCTCTTCAAGTGGTGTTTCTTGCCTTTTAGTATGTCTTTAATTTTTTCTTGGTAGCTGGACATGATGTACTGGGTATAAAAGGAACTGCTGTAGATAGGCAATTAGCGATATGATGGGCAGAGAAGATCATAATCCTGTGATTAGATCTCAGGCTTTTAGTGAGCCTGTGTCTGGACTGAGAACATCGTAAGTGTTTCTCAAGGTTTTTCCTCCCCCTTTAGCTGGGACAGGATGGCTAGGGTGGGCTGGAGTTGGGTATTTTCCTTCCCAATGTCAATTAGGCTCTGGTTAATTAGTTTGTCCCGAGAACAGGACTTTCTAGGAAGAACCAACTGCTCTCTACCTATCTCAGATGGTTCTTTTTTCCTCTCCTGCCGGAAGCCTAAGGCGGTCTTCCTCCACTATTTATTGTGGGACTCTGGTCGAGGTCCTGGAGGTAAGTCTCACAATATGTCAGGCCCGTCTTGTGACTGGGTCTCCTTGGAGTTGTGACTCAGCTGTTTACACTGAGCCCCCAGCAAGTCATCAGTTCAGTTTGGATATTCCTACCCAGCACTGATTCCCATGGAAGTTGCCACATTCCTACTCATTCCCTGTATTCACCTCTTGCTTCAATCTTGGGGGCAGTGGTTTGACCTGTGTCCTCTTTGGTCTGGAATCTCTCAGATTCCAAAAGAGTTGATGATGTTTCAAACTGTCCTGATTTTCACTTGTTAGGATTGAATAGCAGTTTCCAAGTTCATTACATGAGGAATTGGAAACCAAAAGTCCACCATTATAATATTAATTTTTAAATTTTTATCTTTAAGATTTGGCCACTAAATTTTTATAGTGAAAACATTAACTGAAGTAACAGAAGTAAATCTTCTGATTTAGATATCTTTGTCTATCAAATGAAAATTATTTCCCATCTCTCCAGGACTATACTTTGTTTTAACAAGGCTTTCTACCATCTGGTTCCTTCATTGGCTTATTACTTCCATTTATTAGGTTTGTAGATAAAACCAAATTTGTAGAAATGGTTGCATCTCTATACACTTACTAAATCTCATTTAATTGCTTTTCTTCAAGTGTGAGAATTTGTGGTATGTAACTTATACGTCAGTAAAATTGTTTAAGAAAATGAAGAACCAGACAAATTTAGTTGGATATACAATCAGTGGATAGATATTTTTTTTCCTTTCAAATATTATGCTTCACTGGTTTGGAAAATCAGTGTTTAATTTTATATAACTTTTTTCCTAAATGTGGATATGCACTAGTCATCACTGGAATGACCAGAAATATATCTTTGAATGTCAAGGAATTGAGATTTTTACTTGACAAAATGGAAAAATTAGCATTGTTTTCAAGAGCCACAGAACAAATTTCATGCCTATTAACCCATCACTGGTTTTTTTCTGGAAAGCTTTAATATAACTAATAAACATAATTGTCTAATAAAATAAAGATATAGCAGATTGTATGGTTTTAAGTAGTTTTACATCCTTTGAATTGGTATTAGACAGGGATAAAAAATTAATCTAGTTTTAAACTGGAAATTACAATAAAACTAACACATAAGAACATGAAAAGTACTCAACCATCTTTAAGATGAGTCAACTTTGAAATTAATGTCAAGAGAAGAACCTAATATTTTGCTGATAAGCCATGATTATCCATTCAATAATTATCTTTTAAGAAAGTCACATTTTATTAAAATGATTAATTCACTGTACTACTTTCCTAATACCACAGGACCCATGGTAATTGAAAGGACATAACAAGAGTTTTCAGTAAAAGTGAAATGTGAGTGGTGACAGGGACTGCATTCCAGCATCAATTTAAATATAAATATGCACCCACAATATTGATCTGCTTTGTAGAACCACAAAGGCAGAAATTTCCTGCTTAGGTACTAAAAGCAACTTTAATGATGATGGTGAATGTACTGTAAGATTTAACGCTAATCAAACCCCAAATCCCCTTTTATCTATTACACTGAATCCCAACAAATCTCAAGCAAAATATCTAACAGGAAGAAGCAAATTAAGCCTCAGACGACCACGCAAAGCACTCTATCAATCCCATTAGTATGAAAGCTATTGAATTCATACTATAAATATCATAGTGCCTAGAGCTTTGTGACAAGCTTCAGCATCTATAATCCCATTTACGTAAATAAAGAATATTTTGTTCTATATTATGATCCAAGAAACTCGATCTAGTTCTACAGGGAAAGACAATTCCTTCTACCTACAGGGATTTGCATCTATACTGAAAATTAAATGGTATTATCAACAGCCTGGAAATGGGGTATTTTTAGCACACTCAAGAAAGAGAAGTCCTAGTGGTGATAACTGGGGTTTATCTGCTGGAGTGAATCCCCTTGACACTATAAAGAGGTAATTAATGAGACTTGAATTCCCCTTCTGAGGAGTGTTTTTGACAGAAAAACACAATCTGTAAAATTTTATTGCATTTTCATAAGTTTACGTACTTGCCAATTCCCCATAGTGGCTAAATTTGGAGTTTGAAGATAGGAGACATATCCTAACTCTAAATTTCCATAAAAATATAAATTATGTTATCATTATGCTCCTATGAAGTTGTTAAAGAATTTCTACTATCTGAGTTAAGTGTTGTATCCCTTGAGCTATCAGTAAAAACACCTAATTAGGATAGTTGTGCCTGCAAGCAAAAAAAAAAAAAAAAAAAAAAAAAAGAAAGAAAGAAAGAAAAAAGGCCCCTTCAACAAGAAAGAACTGTATTTCATTCTACAATGAGAATGAGAATTAATTTCTAGATAGGTAATGTCATCCCGGTAAAGCAGTTTCAGTTTGTTGGCAGGAACCCTGGCTTCCACATTTCTGCAGGTTCATAATCTTTCATAACTGCTAGACATTGGGCAGTCATGTGTGGTTTCACAGAGGAGGGGTTAGAAGTGCAGGATGAGGGGTGCCCGGCTGGCTCAGTCAGTTGAGTGTTGGCCTTTTTGTTTCTGTTCAGGTCATGATCTCACAGTTTTTGTGAGTTCAAGCCCTGCATTGGGCTCCATGCTGACAGTGAGGAGCCTGCTTGGGATTCTCTGTCTCCCTCTCTCTCTGCCCCTCCCCAGCTCGCTCTTTCTGTCTCTCACTGAATGAATGAATAAATGAATTAATGAATACATAAATAATAAAATAAACCTAACAAAAAATGTTTTTAAAGTGCATGATGAACATGCCCCATGCTAAGGCAACGTCCTGAAACTGCGAGCCCACGATGCTGTGGACATCCCATCGACCAGAGTGTAGTCACAGGGACCCACGGAGCAGCCAGGCAGTCTATAGTAACAGGTGGTGATGAACAGGAATAACAACTGGGACATTATTACTAAAGAAGAAAATGACAATGGATATTGAGAGGCAACAATAACAATTATATAGCATTCATCTTTACTAATCCCCCCAGGGAATTTTTTTCAGCTCAGCACATTTAAAATTAATGTTAAAATGCAATAAACACAACTATCATTTACAATTGTTCCTAATTCTGCCATATCAGAATACCCACATTTTCTTCTTACCAGGGAATTTCAGTACCACACTCATGTAACAACCCCCAACATCCTGCACAGAAAAGGGGGTGCCATCTCTTTCTCACAATCTCTACGAGTATCTTTCTCTACCAATCAGAATATGCTTTTCTAGATCTTTCTCTGGATGTCTTGCCAGTATGATCTATAGCTGTGAGGGAGTGTGGTTTATTTGGGGTAAATATCAAAACCTACAATTTTCAATTTCAAGCCTATGATTTTCTTGCCCTTTCCTCTGAAAATCAGTGTATTCTGAACAGTCTTGCCCCTCTGGTTAGTATGGCAGGGAACGGGTTTCCAGATTCCTTTGAGTTGATTCTGCTATCTTTGCCTTTAGCTGAGTCATGGTGTACTTTGCATTCTGTGTTCAGTCTTAATGGCACAGAAGGGAAAGAATGAACAGGATTGGCCCTCGGTTCATTGTTATTCTGTAGCCCTAAAAGCACATGCAACGTGTAGCTTTTCCTTTGCGGATAAGATGGCACCCACGGTCTGCGTAATGTCCACGCAGGTAGAGTAAACTAAAGTGAGCCAAGTAAACCAGAAGTGCTTGTGTAGCTCGGCGGTGCTCCTACAGTGTAAGTCAGTACAAGATGGATTCTAGAAATATCTGTGTGAATTAAATTTAAGAAACCTGTACCTGGGTACAGGGAGCTGGTGGTTATAATCAAGAATTATTCTCAGTCTTCTGGATAGCCAGTTCATGATTATGAAGTGTATGTGTAATGCATATTAATTGTAAGGGTGTATTGTGTCAACTTGTACGTGCAGATGGCTTACAGGTTTCTCTCAGATACTTCTTGGGAAAAACTAAATAAATAAGTAAATGCAACTTTTAGAAACACAGGTTAGTGAATATTTACAAGTAGATAAAAATATAAGTATGTAAGCACAGATGTATTTAAGATATTATATTCGTGTATAAGACTATACATTACATTTGATAACTATAGATATAAAATACATATAAGCAGATAAAGCATATGGCAAAAGTGCCCAAGGAGACTATGGCATGTGTAAGAGTATTTGCGTGCGGATGCACACACAGGTACTAGCAGGGTCTCTGGACAGAGTTGGATTCCAGCCGCTACTCCAGGAACAAGATGTGTAAGAGTTACTAGATTAGGTCTTAGAGCCTCAGTTCACCAGTTTACAAAATAAGGGGGGTTAGCTCATTCTGGATCATTTCTAAGTATACTTTAAAAAAAAAAAAAGATCTATGATCTTTAAGAAATAACATAACCATAGGAAAACAAAAACAAGGAAATTGGTCATTTCTGAATCAGTTTTGGATCTATTTATCCATAAAGAAAGCTATTTTAATTCAATAGAAGTACCAGCCAGGATCGTAAAAGACAATCTGCTATAATTGTGTATCAAGTAAGTCTTCACTATACGTACTGGACTCAGACTAAGTCAATTTACCTTCGCAACACTTTCTAACTACATAGAATTACAGCATGCCTTCAGTACCTACCTCCTCTTAAGAGGTGTCAATTCCAAAATTCTTCGACATTTTTCTTTTTTTTAAGTAGGCTTCATGCCCAGTAATGAACCCAGTGCGGGGCTTGAACTCACGGCTCTGAGATCAAGACCTGAGCTGAGACAAAGAGTCAGACACTTAACTATCTGAGCCACCCAGGTGCCCTTCTTTGTCACTGTAATTAAATAAAAAAGCCATTGTTGTGACTTTATTCTGGCAGATACGTGGAATTCCTATCAAATTTTTAAATTCCAGGGCATCTTGCTGGCTCAGTTGGAAGAGCCTACAATTCATGACCTTGGAGTCATGAGTTCAAGCCCATGTGGGGTGTGTTATGTATTTACATAAATAAAGCATCACAAAATTCCTTCTTTTGAATTTAAATTGTACATCCTTTTTTGGAGGATCAGCTTTGTACTTATTTTAATCTTGCATCTAATAGGCCCTTGAAAAAGACGAGCCGATAATAAGGATTTTTTCCAATGTTATTGGCACAATGTGGAATGTGGACTGTCTGAAAAATGTGTGTTCAGATGTAAAGAGTTATGAAGGAGCCTTACGCAGATGTGTGAATTCAGAGAGCATTAGATCAACTCCATGCCCTCACTTCCCATTTTAACAAGTAGTCTCTTTAAAAGCAATAACAAGAAGGTGTGGGTATCTTCAGGTATCAACCCAGAGATGCTCTAGCCCCGATCAGGAGGACCAAAGGGAAGAAGAGGACACAAGGAGTTCAGAGAACTTTCTGTAGACTGTAGGCTGAGGCTTAGGGGAGACATTTCATAGCTGGTATTAATGGCATGATAATTTACAGCACAATTAGTGGTTTCTGGGGATTCTAGCTCAAAGGCCCTTTGGAGACCATTTGTTCCTCACCATTAAAGGTTTATCAGAAAGATCAGAAAGGCACAGGTAAGTTAAGATTTAAGCATTTCATGGCATTGGGACTTTGCTTAAACTGGACTTCCAGTGCCCTTCCCCTCACTCTGAATTATCCACCTGAGGACTCCTCTAACTTTTCAAAGAGAACCGAGGACTTTCGCAAAAGAGACCTTTTTTGCAATACACATCTATTCCATAGATTAGCTTGAGTTTGATAGTCACCTGGATAAAGAAAATAGCTCACCTACCAAGACAGAAACCTAAACATCACAGAGCATGCTATAAACCAATAATGGAGTTAAGTTTTAAATTGTATTTGAAAGGCGCAGAAAAGCAAAACTGAGGTGTAAAATCATCCGTAATTCCATAGATTTAAAAAAAAATAATATGATCTCAAAGGTGAAAGATCCTCTGAAATCTCGGGTGTCAGAGGTCACCACTGTTTACCCTTTAAATCCTCACACCCCCTACTAAAATCACAGTGCCCTCAGCACAACAGCATTTTTTAAAAGCTATTCAGTATTTCCCATGGGGATTTTTGTTTTGTTGCCCTATTTCAGCAATTGGAATTATGGGAATGAAGAATTTGAGAAAGAGAGTGAATCAAAAATTAAAAAGACAAAGCTGAGCTTTCTCATGCGCCTGTAGGAGTCATTCCTTGAAAGGATCCTACGAAATTCAGCTTCTTGAAGAAAATTCCAGTCTTCCCAGTTTCAGTCTGTACCTTCTTGCCCAGGAGTCTGACTGTGTACGTGTGTCTGTGCATTCGTGTATGTGTTGAGGAGTAAACAATTATATGGAACATAGGGAAGGTAGATTTCATTTTCATTCATGAGCTGATGCTGTTCGTACTTCCGGATATAGCTTTAAAATACAAGAGGTAAACAACTGTAAAAGTCACACTAAATTTTGTGTTAAGGTTTTCTATCTCAGTCTGATGTTTCCCTGTCAGTGATTCATTTTTACCTCCATGTAATTGTGCTAACTGCGATGTACCTGCAGCTACCAATCCCCAAATTCCTTAGAGTACAAAGGGACGCACTGGTAAAAGCTATACTAATTCTAATGAATGATGCTCTCATTCTGTGTTCAGTTAATAAATCATTGATAAGGCAACATTTTCTTGGGAAATTTATTAGAGCCCGGTCACCATGGATGCCTTTAAATGACCTTCCAAAGTTCTACAAATGGGAAAAATATTTAGTATGAATCCAAAGTAAATTGGTTTGCATAATGAACTCTTGTGTTTTTCCATGGGCAAGGTAAGAGAATTCTCTGAAAGTTGTTAAATTAGGTTTCCGCTTTCAGTGCACCTGAAAAATATAAAGCAATGAATCTCACAGGTGGAAAGTATGCTAGCGACTCTGCCTTGTTTGAGATCCACCCATCTTTTGATAAAATTGTTCTGTCAAACCTAGCTGTATTATTGGCAAAGTTAATATAGATGAGAGCAAAGGCAGTGCCGAAATCGGACTTTTGCTCAGAGGTAAATACAGAGTCCCTGTGGCAGGGCTTCAGGCAGAGCAGAGACATGACCCAACATATTCTGGGAGTACATCTGAAAAAAGAGGGCAGATGTAATATGCAGCAGTAAGGGTGTTGGGGCAATGCAGGAGCGAGAGCACGTGGTGGCCTTGCAGAGACCGAGATATGATAGAATTATATATATATAATATATAATGGGATGATAGCTAAGAAGAAGTTATCGATTATAGGCAGCACCATTAATTAGTTTTCAGACATTTGTGGGTTTAATCATCAATAAGCCCGATATTACGTTTATATAGGCTGACCTTCCAGCAAAATCAAAAGTACATGCATTTTTCTGAAATACTTTATGGCTTGAAATTATTTTAAAAAAATAGCGTTTCTGTAAAGTGAACCAATCTTTCGTCACCTGGTAGAGTTGATGTTGTTCTTAATATGATTGCTCATAACTTAATAGCCTGTTCTCTAGCTACCAAACTGTTTTATTTCAATACTTTGTTCTGTCCAGGTGACCAACATTTCATGACATCTTTCTGCCCATTGCAAAAATCCAACCTACACAAAACTAATATGCCACAGGGAGTAAAGTTACCGTTACACTATTTCGAGAATACTGAAAGCCTGCTTTGAAAAAGGTGTCTCTAATCTGTTTTCAATACTGGTGAGTAAATGCAGCCAGGCACATTAGAGCGCATAGTTGTATTCTTCGATATCTACAAAATAATAGATATACAAACTAATCTATACTGAAAGAAAGCAGATGAGCGGTTGCCAGGGATGGTAGGGTGGGGACGGTTGGGAGAAAAGTTCATGAGGATACATATGGGGCTGATGAGGTATGCTCCCTCACTAAACTGAGATCACAGTTTTATGAAGTGTATAGATGACAAAACTCACTAAGTGTTATAACTTAAATACTTACAGAATTGTATATCAATTATATCTTAATAAAAATGTTAAAAATAAGTATAGCTGCATTTACAAGATTTCTATTTCCCCAAAGATAGTGGCACCTGTCTGTTTCATTGAAAGCCAACCACACTTAAAGTTCCAGAAATTTCCAAAACTATCATCATCCTGTTTGATATCAACTGTACTTGCTTATGGATTTTATATTAGTTTCATGAAACTTTTGGAGGATAGTAGCATGGCAAATTAGTACACGTCATGGGAAACAAACCTTTTGAATAGATTTTTAAGAGTAATAAAGTAATACAATTTTAGAGTAATATGTATATTCCTTATAATACAGTTCCGAGCAGTATTAAAATCATAATAAAAGTTATTTTTCATAGGTCTCTTCATTCAGAAAAGCCCAAATTCTACCATTGAGAAATAATCTTTGTAAAAATCAGGTGACTACCATTCCATACCTGTGTGTTCCCAGATATAGACGGATGTTGAAGAAAGCATCCGAGCCGATCTATATGTACTGAACCCCGGATCATCGTTTTAATCTATCAGCATTTCTGATCTTCCTTGATTATTTCCCTATTCACAGACTCTTCTTGACCATGACTTAATATCCATGACAACAGAGCACTGATAGAATTTTTACTCTGAGTGAAATGTGTTCATAAAATGTGTGAATTTTCGTTGATGTATACTCGTCAGATCTGCCCTGTAATCAAGAAATTTACCAGTTTCTTTCCCTTTAAAGAAACTTTTTTGTCAATAGGCAAAAGGGGTCAGATTTTCAGCTGAGAATGTTAACATGGTATCATGAAAGTTAAAATGAGATAAATGATATTAAATCAGCTGTGTAATTTAGCATAGCTCAGAAGAACCTAAAAGAGGCCCTGAAATACTTTCACTGTTTATACTGTAAATATGATTAAAGGAGTTTGACATATTTTCCTTACTAAATATTAGTTAATATCTGCAAACAGTGCACACATATATTTGATGTTCATATATTATTTTCTATCTAGGAGACTTCTAGTCATTTAGCATCCTGCTTCACACCTTGGTAAAAAATACGTATATGAAAAATTGCCTGTATCTAAAGCAAATACTTCCACAATGGATTAAAAATGTGTAAAGGAAAACTAACAAAATTTAACCAACTGAAAAAATTAAAATGCAAGACGAATTCATTAATGTTTAAAACAATGCCCTGTTTAAACCAAAAATGAAACTACCCAAACATTTCTGGATAGAAACATCTCTGGCCTTTATTATATATCAACATCTCTCCCCACTTATCAAGAAGCAGTTTTGAGTTATTTCTTCATGAAACATATGGGAGGCAACATATGAAAGACAGTTTTTCATAAATATCTATTTTGTTAATTTTGGTAAAATAAATTCAGGGTCTAAAACTTCATACAAAATATGTGTTACCATCATAAATCGCGTTTCTTTTTTACTTATAGTCAGCCAATTTACTCAGTTTAAAAGACTTTTTTTAAAAATTTTTTATCCATTGATTTTTATTTAATTATTTAACTTTTATTTATCTTGAAACAGAGGGAGCATGGGGGGGGAGACGCAGAGAGAGAGGAGAGAGAGAATAATCGCAAACAGGTGCCCCACTGCCAGCTATGAGGCCTGACTGGGATCCAACCCACAAACCAGGAGATTATGACCTGACCTGAAATCAAGATGCTCAACAGACTGAGCCACCCAGGTGCCCCCCCCCATTTTTTAAAATTCCAATCCTAGAAGTGACCCTTGGGCCCCCCTTCCCCAACGTGTAGGAGGTGCCCTGCAGGGGGTTAAGGCCCTGGAGCACAAGGAGCTACCAGATGTTGAAACCCAAGCTGTACTCTGACGCTGACCCTTCCTTTTTATAAAAGACCCAATTAAGAATAATTGATCCCACATTCTGTAAAGGCAAAAAGGGTTAGGCTTAAGGAAAATATTCATTAGGTAAATTTCATTGACAGCTCAACTTCCGGTCATTTGAAAAATGCAGGGTTTCAATTACAATAACCGTTAGGGACTAGCTAATGCTGAGCTGTCCCTGAACACAGACCCTGTTCTGTGCTTGAAACGGGGATCTAGAATTTATTACTCAGCTCCAGTTTTCCTGGTAAATAATTTCCCTTGTAGGCCTCTTTAACTTCAGAAATGTTTAGAGAGGTAAAAATGTTATTGAAAAACATAAAACTCCTGAAGAATTCTAATGTTGTGTTCCCTAGTAGAATCATTCCAGTTGTTCAATCATGTGAAATCTCACAGGACACGGCAGGTGTTGTTGTTAGTGCAAGGACATGAGCAGTGGTGACCCACACCCTGTGGTTCTCTTGAAGCTTTCTTTCCCACAGAAAAGGGAAGAAACACTGCATTATGTTGCACGGCAGAATGTGAAGCACCATGAAGAAAGTACTTCACTCGTTGTGGTAAGACACACGCACTCTAGTAAGACTGATGTCCCAGCAATCTAAACGAAGTGAAAGAGGGAACCACGCAAGTATCTGGGGGAAAAGGGAACTTCCCAGAAAACTTCCAGAAAACCCACCAAAAGTTAAGGCTTGGAGATCAACAAGGGCACATTAAGTTACAGGAAGTTTTATGTAAAGGAACTTTAATAGAGACTATTTTTTTTAACAGTGTATTTTCTTTTTAAGTTTATTTATTTATTTTGAGAGACAGAGAGAGAGCAAGCGGGGAAGGGGCAGAGAGAGAGAGAGAGAGAGACAGAACCCCAAGCAGACTCTGTTGTCAGGTCAAAGCCCAACTCAAACTCACAAACTGCAAGATCATGACCCAAGCCAAGATCTAGAGTCAGATGCTTAACCGACTGAGCCACCCAGGAGCCCTGAGACTAATTTCCACATCATTTCCCCAAATACAAATTGATAAATGCTGTCCTTTTTATCACTGTGTGTAAATTCAGAAGCCCTTAAATACACTATACTGGTACCTTTGGACATTCTGTATGTAAAATGCAGCTATTATATTTTTATGTATTTGTTATTTCTCAAGAAGTTGCTGCAAACAAAACTGAGTGGCTTAAAATAGCATTTCAGCTTCTTACAAGGTGGCTCAGGGAAATGGAAGCCATCAGACTTCTCAGGGGACTAGTACCAAAATGAGACAGCACATCAAGGGTGCCATACTCTACATCTCCAAGCGAACAGTGAGGATAACGATGAACCAATGAGCAGGAAACAGACAACACTCAACACGCTGATCGTATAGCAATAGAATGAATCGTTAGAAGTCACTTTTGGAGGAAATTGCCCGCAGACCCCCATGCACTTGGACCCCACCATTTTAACAAATCAAATTGTTTTACAAAACTAGAATTTACCATTAAAATGTAAATATATTCACTTGCATAGTCTTTAAATGCTCATATATTTATTCGCAATAATTCTAAAACTATTTAATATTTATTGACTGTTACATTTAATACAAAGTTGATAATTAAGAAAAATGAAACCTGGGGCACCTGGGTGGCTGAGGCGGTTAAGCGTCTGACTTCGGCTCAGGTCATGATCTCATGGTCAGTGAGTTCGAGCTCCGCGTCGGGCTCTGTGCTGACAGCTCAGAGCCTGGAGCCTGCTTCAAGATTCTGTGTCTCCCCCTCTCTCTGTCCCTCCCATGCTCGTGCTCTGTCTCTGTCTCTCAATAATAAATAATCATTAAAAAAATTTTAAGAAAAATGAAACCTGCACAGCAAAAGAAACAAAATAAAAAGGCAACCTACAGAAAGAAAAATTTTGTAAACCATATATCAGTTAAGGGGTCAACATCTAAAATACATAAAGAACGCCTAAAACTAACTCAATAGCAAACAGAAACATTCCAACTAAAAAATAAGCAGAGGAACTAGATTTTTCCAAAAAGACACCCAAATGGCCAACTGGTCCATGAAAAGTTGCTCCACATCACCAATCATTATGAAAATGCAGACCAAAAACCATGAGATATCACCTCACACCTGTTAGAACTATCATGAAGAAGAGCTAACAAGTGATGGTGATGACAAAAGGGAACCCTTCTCTGTTGGTAGGAGTGTAAACTGGTCCAACCACTATGAAAAGCACATAGAAGTTCCTCAAAATTTTTTAAAAAAATAGATCTACCTCATGATTCAGCAATTCCACTTCTGGGTGTACACCCACAGGATATTGAAGTGATATCTACACTCCCATGTTTGTTGCAGAATAATTCACAATAGCCGAGATACATAAAGTACCTAAGTGCCCATCAACAGATGAGTGGATAAAGATGTGATTTTATATTTACACACACAGGCACACACACACACAATAGAATATTATTCAACGTGAGAAGGACATCCTACCATCCGTGACAAAATGGATGGAATTTGAGCTGAGGTAAGTCAGACAGACAAAAACAGATACTGTCTGTTATCACGCACGTGATGGAATCTAAAACAGCCAAATTCACAAAAACAGAGTAAATGGCCATTACCAGGAGACAGGGGTGGTGACAGGACAGATGTCGTTTAAGGGGCCAAGCTTGCAATTAGAAGTGATTAAGTCCTGGAAATCAGATGCACACGATGGGGAGTGGTGTAATCATCAAGCTCGCGAAGAGGCCAGAACTTTAACCACTAAAAAGAAATGATAATTATGTCATGTTATGGAGGTACCAGTCATTGCTACAGTTGGCCTCGTATTACAATATATAGACATATGAAATTAACGTGTTGTACATATTCAATTTGCACGATATGATACATCAAACATTTCAATGAAGGACACATAATTGTTTATAAATGTAGAATCTAGGTAAACAAATACAACTTAAAATTAGTTGATATGCAGATGTATCTTTGGCCACTGGATGTGTACACAGGTACTCTTTTAGCAAAACTGACTTGAATTACCTAAGTTTGTGATATTTCACTTAGGATGTCAGGTCACATAACAATTAGAAATAGTACATACACATTGAAACAAACAAACAAACAAAAAACTGCAACAGCTCTGACACTTCCCAGGTAATTTATATTTAAATACTTTAAGCATTCATCCCCTTTCTTACAGTATTTATGTAATAGAATTTAACTTGAAGAGTATAATATAATCTCAACAAGTTGCTTAAAGATATTACTCTAAGCTCTTATTCTACTATCAAGGCATATAATTGATGTTGCACCTTTTCAATTTTGTAAGCACCTATGTATCTACATTTTTCATTTGCAATGCCTTTGCAATTTTTGAATTTTTAAGTTTCCATGCTCTTGTAGTCCTTCCCAGATATTACTGCATGTTTGGTTTCAGATACAGATTATCCAAATTTTAGCATATGCACCCTTAGAAGTGACCAGGATATAGATCTACATCATCTTTTGTTGAAAGTCACATAAAGTTGTGATCATCTACTTTATAGCACTGGACACAAAGGTGAAGTCTGGGACATTGAAAAATGACACAGCAATGTGTGACTTTGGAGACAAATTATTGATACGTATGTTAACCAATCTCCCTCGGGTTTTATGGGAATTTATCACCAAAGATCAGGAGAAACTCTAGTCCAGTATGCAGGGCACAGATTAATTGATAAATACATTTTTCAAAGGCAATGGGTAAAAAAAAAAAGTCAGAAAGCAAGGAGTTCTATCTGCCAGAAGGATTTTGAATAAATTGCCTTTATTTTCTGTTCAGGGCAACAGAAGATGATGATCAAATATTACTTCTCCTGACTTCTAAGGCCTCTGCTTTTCTTGAAATGTTTTTTTTTTTAATTTTCCAGCAGAATTTGGAGATTCCCATCCTTCCGCTCGAGTCCTAAATAGGAGTGATAGAAATGCACCCTTCTTTCTGTGCGTGATCTAATCACAGCTTTCTGCTCTCAGAATAACTTGCCTCTCTTTTTTATCTCAAGATTGTCAGTGATGTCATGCAATTACTTTTGCTTTTTTGGTAGAGTGAAAAAGAGCACGTTATAAAGACTGAAAAACATCTCATGTCTATGTTCCCATTTTTTTTGTAACTATAAATGAATTTTGTCTTAGCAATGTAAGATAGCTTGAAAACATTCCACAAGCTCTTTGACACACCTTTGGTAAAGAGTGGAGTCCACTTTTTCTCTCCTTGAATATGAGCCAGGCTTTGTGCCGGGAGCAAAGAGAAAGCACTGGACGATATTGTGTATGGCTTGTAAGGCTAGGCCAGATAAGGTGATACAGGTTCCACCTAACGTGCTGTCTCTTGAGACATGCCCCGAGTCACTATGTAAGATATCTTGCCTCTCTGAAGCCACCTTGGAGGGATCATGAGAGCACGCCAAACAATGACAGTTGCCCAGGCAGCCAAGCTTCCAGCTGTTTGAGGTGTCCCGGAAAGCAACTGCCAGGCAACAAACCCATAAGTGAGTTTCCATAACCTTAGTCTTCATGCCTTTCAAGAGGCCTCCGAAATCATGAAGCAGAGAGAATTCACGCTTTTTTTTTTTCCTCTCCTTGAATTTCTAATCAATGGAATCTGAGCAAAATAAATATTTGTTTTATGGCACGCATTTTGGAGTAATTTGTTTTGTATCCATTGGAACACAATGGACTAGCTCGAGTCATTGGTCTGCTTTAGTGACAATTAATCCACCAGGACGTGCTCACAAATTTTATTTTGGTAATCATTCCATGATATATACGTGGATCAAGTCAATCACACTGTTCACCTTAAACTTGCACAATGCTATATGTCAATTATATCTCAAGAAAGTTTGAAAATTCAAAAATAAAAATAAACCCATTGTTTCTGGATGAAGGAATGGTGGTCACATGACAAGGGACATCGTCTCCTGTGTAGCCCGTTACTCCTGCAATCACGGTGGATATATCTTTATCGTTTGTGCATATATAACGTTGCTTGACATCTCAGGAGAACTTGCAGTTTCCTTTTTAAATTCAGTGCTTACTAACACATGACTTTTCGAACTTGGTGTCCAAGTATATTCACTAGCTCATTAGAATTAATACTAAAAATGGACAATTTTCATTGCTTAAGCAGTGTTTCCTTACAGTATGAAAAGCCATCCCAATTTTTGGAAATCATTTATGACAGGTTTTTTTTTATATTGAGAAGCATTAAAATGTTATGGCAGTATAAAATAAAATGTTTGCAACTTGTACCATTTTTGAAGAAGTACTAACTTTGTTAATATTCTCTGAGTAAAAATATCTTGGCTGTAAACAACAGATGCTTTGATTCCTATGTGCAGACTCAAACCACAGGTAGGAACCGTTATTTGGGTTGAATTCTTAGCATCACTGATGAGAAATGTAAAGGATATTTTTCATATTTTATTAGACAATATTCTTTCTTAAACTGACTTCAAAGAAGTGATCTTGTCCACTAATTTCAAATAGATAGTTATAAAAATGTCTGAAAATTCATGTTGTCAGTCATGTTCATTACTAGGTAGCTCATCAAAAATAGCAACAGATATCAAAATGGATGAATTGGCATTATATCTGCTCTTTCTTCTGTGTGTTTGCTTCTATAATGTGATGGCCAGTTCCCCCCCCCCCCCACTCAACCTCACAATGAGTATGGAAAGCAGCAAAAAGTGACCAGCAGGGGTGAGTCCCAAGAGAAAGGCTTTCCAGAGAAAGCTGTGGATGCTGATGAAGCAGATGATTAGTGTCCCAGAAATTAAGGGTTTGACTATTGCTAACGAAGTTATTATGCATAAAAGAAACTTAAAGTAGCCTACACACAGGAAAAATTTTGTCTGTTTGATAACCTTTTCCTAATTAAGCATTTTACCTCAGAAGTTGGCTTTACATCGTTTGCTTCTAAAATTCTATTGAAATACAAAGATTATCATTCTTCTGAGATCATTTTTCTTTGCTTCAACATTGTACAGCTAATCTAGTTTCTTCAGTTCCCTCCAAAGGTTGCCTTTGAAATGTACTGCCTCTCAAACATTCTCAATCTTTTTTTCTCCAAATTTCTGCATGTTGAATCTTGTAGAAGAAATTGAGTTCCAGTATTTGAAGAGAAATATATGATAAATGAATGTGTTAGCCATTTATGAAAATTGAGTTTAATTCTGTTCCTACATATTGTCCAAATGTATTTTTTCAGGTTATCTTTTTTGCTTTGTGCATACAGGCCCTCAGTATAAGTTTCACTCAACACATTCTAACTATGGCACCATTTAATGCTGTTGAAAAAAACCAGTAACAGTAGGGCAAATTTGGTCCGAGTCCAGGCCTGTGCACTGATGGCTGGGCACCCACACACAGCCCTAGCTGGCAGTACAACTTCCCAGTTCCTATGTGACATCTTAGGATCTGGCAGAGTGCTACAGAAATGGATTTTGAGGACAGCTTACTGGTCTCTCTCACCAACAGCTGGGTGCCCAAGGAACGTGGACAAGCTTGCTGATGATTTCTCCCTAAATACCTATTCTAGAGATCATAGGCACGGAATAGAATCTCTCCACAGGTTCATCTGAAAATCTTCAATCAAGCAGCATACACATTCTAATTAGACAAAATGTATCTATAATATGTGTATATTTTAGGATGAATCCTTTCAGGATTTGCAGACTGTGATTTTTCTTTCAACGAACCCAATCACCATACTATTACCCTGATAAAAACTTTTATCAAGAGTACTCAGTTGTCACATTGGGAAAGCTTAATACAAATCGGCAAATAAATAAGTAAGCAAATATATAATGACCAAGCAAACAAATGACCAGATGAACGCAGGAATGGATGCTGCATTTATAGAAGCCCCAGTATGTGTGATGTGAAACATTTAGTCAGAGAATCAAGTCCTAGCTCTCATAATTCCTAGGATGCTGTTTGGACAAGTTAATCTCACTTACTCTTATGGTCTCCTCACAAGAAAAAAAAAAAACCCAAATCTATATGTCTGTTATGGATGTTACATGGACACATCTATGGTAAAGGAACCACACTGAATCTCCACCATGAATGACCTATATGCACTTTGTTCCACACTAGATGCTACCAGTAAGACTAAGATCGTGAGCAATACCACAATATTGGGGGTTCCAGATTGGTGTACATCCCCCAAAATTGGGAAACCACCATCTTATTGTTAGCCTATTAATGCGTAAGCCAGGAGATCATTCTTGGTTTTCTAAGGAAGAACTGCCAGGAATAACTGGACTTCGATCTTTCCCAAATTGAGCATCAGCTACACAAATCTACAGAAGTAATCCTTGACTGTGAGAAGCTACATTCTTCCAACTGTCATTAAGATGGAGAACACTGCTAAAGTCTGACGTCCCAGGCATGCCTACTTCTCCCCAAGAGGCAGGCTTCTCACTGGTGGTGTTCTATCTGTGTACCATAAAGTCCTACCAGATAAGTGAAAACCACAATGGAGCATTTGTGTCACTCTGAAAATTCAGCAAATTTATCTTCTGTTAGTGCACAATCTTCTTTTTGTAAGCCATAAAATCTAGATACAACTTTCATGCTTCATACTATGCCATCTGTACCAACTTACTACATTGTATATGGCTTATAATAAAATGAGAAAGTACCACAATATTTTTACATTTCCTTTTGTGTTCATATTGCATCTATAAAACTAAGACTGTGTGTGCCTTTTTAAAATTATCTATGAATCTAAGCCTTGCTGAGCATGGCAGGGCTAGTCAGGGTTGACTCAACAGGACTTGTCTTTGCTCTGGCATCTTGTTATTTGAAATGTAGTCATCCAAAAGAACCTGGTAGGCACCATTTCTCTCCCCTTCCCCTCACCTAATCTAACTTCAGTAAACAGCACAGCATCAACACTGGCTGCCTAACCTGCCTACACTGAGTCCTGCCCCTACTGCACTCTGCTGGCACTGCTTCTCCCCAGCAAGTGTGCCTAACAACCAGAGAAGCCAACCCCTCCCCAGAAAACAAGCGCGCGCGCGCGCACACACACACACACACACACACACACACACACCTGCATGCACTGACCATAGACTTCTACAAAGCTTCAGCTCTAGTGTAAATGCCATCAGGTCTCTTAACAAGCAGACCAGAGCACACCTAAATAAAACTCACCACACTCTGGCCACGGTACAAACACTCCCCGCTCCAGGCAAGGAGAAGCTCTGCAGGGGGCTGACCCGAGAGACAGGGAGCATCATAAGACCACCCCAGAATGCACACAGTACACACCAGTGACACTTCCTGAAGCACCAGGTCCTGGACAGTATAGGACCTATTCTTCCTAAAGCCATTACTCTCAAAGGCAGGAAACATCATAGGCTTTCCTAAAACAGAGAAGAAGACAGAAACTGAGTCAAAATGCCAAGACAGAGGAATTCATCCCAAAAGAAGGAAAAAGAAAAGGTCATGGCCAGGGATCTAATGGAAACAGATATGATATGCCTGAGCCAGAATTTAAAGCAACAGTCATAAAGATACTAGTTGAGATTGAGAAAATCATGGAAGACATCAAGGAGACCCTTACTGTAGAGACCAAAGAGCTAAAAATGAATCAGGAGGAAATGAAAAAATGTGATAACCGAGTAAATAAATAAATTTGAAACTAGCTGGATGTAATGACCACAAGGATATGAGAATCAGAGGAATAAGTGATATAGAAGAGAGAATTATGGAAAATAATGAAATGGAACAACAGTGGTAAAGAAAACTCTTGGGTCATGAAAGTAGGCTTAGGGAATTCTGTGAGTCCATCAAACCTAATACCATTCTCATCATGGGACTCCCAGAAAAGAGAAGGAAAAGGAGGCAAAAGGTTTATGTGCGGAAATTATACCTGAAAACTTCCCTAATCCGGGGAAGGAAATAGACATCCAGATCCAGGAGACAGAGTGACCCAACAAAATCAACCAAAGGAGGTCCACACCAAGACACATCGCAGTAAAATTTGCAAAATATAGAGACAAAGAAAAAATCCTAAAAGCAGCAGACAAAAGAAGTCTCTAACTTACAAGGGAAGATCAATAAGGTTAGCAGCAGATCTCTCCACTGGCAAGCCAGAAGGGAGTAACATGATATACTCAACATGCTGAATGGGAAAAAAATCTGCAGCCAAGGATACTCTATCCAGCAAGGCTATCTATTCAGAATAGAAAGAGAGATCAAGAGTGTCCCAAACAAAAAAATAAGGGAGTTTGCAACCACTACACCAGCCCTGCAAGAAACATTAAACAGGACTCCTTGAGTGGTAAAGAAAGACCAAAAGCAAAAACACTAGAAAGGAACAGAATATCTCCAGAGACCATACAGAACAAGTAATGAAATGGCACTAAATACAGATCAATAATCACTCTGAAAGTAAATGGACTAAATGCTCCAATCAAAAGACACAGGTGTCAAAATAGATAAACAAGACCCATCTATTTGCTGCCTACAAGAGACTTATTTTAGACCTCATAATGCTTGCAAATTGAAAGTAAGGGGGTAGAGAAATGTCTATCATGCAAATGGATATTAAAAGAAAGCCAGAGTAGCAATACTTATATCAAACTTGATTTTAAACCAAAGACTGTAACAAGAGATGAAGAAGGGCACTATGTCATAATAAAAGGAACTATCCACCAAGATCTAGAAATTGTAGTTATGCACACAAATATATAAAACAATAGCAAACACAAAGGGACTCCTTGAAAATAATACAGTAATAGTAGGAAACTTTAACACCCCACTGGACAGATCACCTGAGCACAAAATCAACAGGGAAACAATGACTTTGAATGACACACTGGACCAGATGGACTTAACAGATATATGAAGAACATTTCATCCTAAAGCAGAATACACATTCTTTTCAAGTGTGCATGGGACATTTTTCAGAATAGATCCCATTACACACTAGGCCTCAACAAGTAAAAAAGACTGAGATCATCCCACATGTATTTTCTGACCACAACACTATGAAACTTGAAGTCAACCACAAGTAAAAATTTGGGAAGACAACAAATACATGGAGGTTAAAACCATCCTACTAGAGGATAAATGGGTCAACCAGGAAATTAAAGAAGAAATCTAAAAATACATGGAAACAAATGAAAATGAAAACACGATGGTCCAAAACCTCTGGGATGCAGCAAAAGTGGTCCTAAGAAGGAAGTATATAGCAATATAGGCCTACCCCAAGAAGCAAGAGAAGTCTCAAATATGTAACCTAACCATATACCTAAAGGAGCTGGGAAAAGAACAAATGAAGCATAAAGCCAGCAGAAGAAAGGAAATAATTAGAACATAAATAAATGATCTAAAAACAAACAAACAAAAACACCCACACACATACACAAACAAAAAAACCAGTAGAACAAAACTAACAGCCAGTTCTTTGACAAAATTAATAAAATTGATAAATCCCAAGCAGGGTTATCAAAAAGAAAACAGAAAGGACCTAAATAAAATCACAAGTGAGAGAGGAGAAATAACACCATCACAGAAATACAATTATAAGAGATTATTATGAAAAACTATATTCCAACAAATTGAACAAACAGGAATAGATTTATAACATGTGTTATAAACATGTGTTTCTAGGAATTTATAAATTTATTCCTGTTTGTAAATTACCAAAACTAAAACAGGAAGAAATAGAAAACTTGAATAGACTGATAACTAGCAAAGAAATTGAATCAGTAATCAAAAATTTCCCAAGAAACGAAAGTCCAGAGGCAGATAACTTCCAAGGTGAATTCCACCAAACATTTAGAGTGAATACTTATCCTTCTCAAACTATTCCAAAAAATAGAAATGAAAGGAACACTTCCAAATTCCTTTTATGAGGCCAGCATTACCCTGATTCCAAAACCAGATGAAGAATCCACTAAAGAAGAGAACTACAGGCCAATATACCTGATGAACACAGATGCAAAAATTCTCAACAAAATGCTAGCAAATTGAATCCAACAGTGCATTAAAAGAATCATTCAGTGGTGCCTGGGTGGCTCAGTTAGGCGTCTGACTTCAGCTTGGGTCATGATCTCATGGTTCATGCATTTGAGCCCTGCATCAGGCTCTGTGCTGAGAGTGCAGAGCCTGGAGCCTGCTTCGGATTCTGTGTCTCCCTCTCTCTCTGCCCCTCCCCCGCTCGTGCTCTGTCTCTGTCTCTCAAAAATGAATAAACGTTAAAAATTTTTTTTAAAAAAAAGAATCATTCACCACGATCAAGTGGGATTTATTCCTGGATTGCCAGGATGGTTCAGTATTTGCAAATCAATCATTGTCATATACTACATTTAAAAAAAGAAAGAGTAAGAACCATATAATCCTCTCAATAGATGCAGAAAAAACATTTGACAAAGTATAACATCCATTCATGATAAAAACCCTCAACAAAGAAGGGATAGAAGGAATATACCTCAACATAATAAAGATCATATACGAAAAACCCACAGCTAATATCATCTTCAATGGGCAAAAACTTAGAGCTTTTCCTTTTAGTCAGACAAGGATGTCCACTCCCACCACTGTGGTTCAACAAAGCACTGGAAGTCCTAGCTTCAGCAATCAGACAACAAAAGAAATAAAAGGTATCCAAATTGGCAAGGAAAAAGTCAAATTTTCACTATTTTCAGATGACATAATACTCCATATAGAAAAAACAAAAGACTCCACCAACAAATTGCTAGGCCTGATACACAAATTCAGTAAAGTCATGGGATAGAAAATCCATATACAAAAATCTGTTGTATTTCTATACACCAATAATGAAGCTTCAGAAAGAGAAACCAAGGAATCAATCCCATTTACAATTGCACCAAAAACCATTTGATACAAGGAATAAACCTAACCAAAGTGGTAAAAGATCTGTACACTGAAAACTATAGAAAGTTTATGAAAGAAATTGAAGAAGACACAAAGAAATGGAAAAACATTCCATGGTCATGGATTGGAAGAACAAATATTGTTAGAATGTCTATACTACCCAAAGCAATCTACATATTCAAAGCAACCCCTATCAAAATAACACCGACATTCTTCACAGACCTGGAATAAACAATCTAAAATTTGCATGGAAGCAGAAAAAAACCCAAATAGCCAAAGTCATGTTGAAAAAGAAAACCAAAGCTGGCGGCATCACAATCCCAAGACAGTATGGTCCTGGCACAAAAACAGACACATAGATCAATGGAACAGAATAAAGAACACACAAATGGACCCACAAATGGATGGCCAACTAATCTTTGACAAAGCAGGAAAGAGTATCCAAGGGAAAAAAGTGTCTTCAGCAAATGGTGTTGGAAAACTGGACATTGACATGCAGAAGAATTAACCTGGACCACTTTCTTATACCATACATAAAAACAAATTCAAAAATGGATGAAAGACCTAAATGTGAGATAGGAAACCATCAGAATCCTACAGGAGGAAACCTCTTGGACCTTGACTGTAGCAACTTCTTACCTGGCATGTCTCCAGAGGCAAGGGAAACAAAAGCAAAAATGATCTGTTGGGACCTCATCAAGATAAAAAGCTTCTGCACAGTGAAGGAAATCATCAAAATTAAAAGGCAGCCTACAGAATGGGAGAAGATATTTGGAAACGACATATTGGATAAAGGGTTAGTATCCAAAATCTACAAAAACTTATCAAATTCAATACCCAAAACCCAAATAATCCAGTGAAGAAATAGGCATGTGGATTTTCTGCTTCCCCATAAATTCCAAACTCGATTGGTAATTGATGTTTGCCACTGTGATATATAGGATGTGCAAATTCCTTTAATGATCTAATCTTACTCATTGCTATTGATATCTTACTATCATTATGAAGAATAGGGAACAAACTATCCAATGGTTGAAGGGAAGACACAGATTCAAAACTTTCAGCCACCAAAAGGACAGGCAACCTGTTCTATTGTGAGTGCCATGAGGACTTTTAACACGAGATAAGAGTGCCAATGCATAGTCTAAGAATGAAGTAGAAGACCATAAGAAGGCAAAGCTGGACAGACTATTGGAGTGACATTAAACTGCAGATTCATGCAGGGGTGGATTACGAGTCAGACAGTCCTAAAATAAAGCCTCCAGGAAAATGCTGGTAACAAAGGCTATTTGACTATTTATTACACAGACACAGACACATCCATCCATCCACACCCACACACAAACACAGTTTGTCTTTCTTTTTAATTTGAAGAACTTTAAGAGATTAATGTAGCAAGAAAACACATCATGAATCTCAAACAGAAAAATGAAAAAAATCGTGAAGGAACACCATCTGGCAGTTAATAGAGACGCACATTCACACTTTATGTTTCTGCATCTGGACAAGCCACGCAGTGGAGAACCAGCTGCCTGTACCAAGGACAATGCAGACTAGTAAGGCTTTGATTTGCTTTGCTAGCACTTCTATAACCCATGTATTTTAAGTGTGTAATGATTTTTTATTCATTATGGATTCCAACAAATAATCATGCAAAAGAAAGGGTAAATACTACTTTGCATTTTCTCCCTAACTTGGACCCAAAGTATGTGCCCCTTTGAACTAGTCTCTGCACAGAGCTTGCTTATTTTAAGCCATTACATCCACCAAAGAGCTATTTAAAGGCGTGTCTTAATCTTGACGCCATGTTGTTCCCAGTCTAGCAGCAGCTTCTTGAAACTGAAGTTCTTGAAACATCCTTTAAGAACTTTATGACTTAAGCTTCTTTACGCTATCACTTCAGTCTTTATCATATCACTCTTGCAACTGAATGGATTTCTTTCAAAATCTGCTTTGCAACTTTTGGTGGGATGTGTGTGTGTGCACCATATGCAATAACGATCAGTAAGTTACCTCCCTTACTACGTAACTGTGAGCCTTTCAATACCTTTCATTCCAAGTATGCCGAGAAAAAGAGGAGATTTGAGACCTAGGGAACGTGCTCCTTCAAATATTTTAAGAGCCATCATGTTAATGTATATTCAATTCCTATTCTGTAGCTCCAAAACTCAGAACAAGAACAAATCAGTGCAAATATCAGAATATCTACTTAGTACAAGACATTCTCATAGCATTGCTGCAACTGAGGCGAACTCAATCATGAGAAGAATTCAAGTTGGGGCTGAGAGAGCAAAGACAATTCCTTCTACATAATTACTGCCTGATCAAGACACTGAAGGCACAGGATGCACAGTGATGATCTTCCCTTGCATTCTGTATGAGTTTCCTGTGGTTGCCGGGACAGTTCTGGGTCAGTGTCATATATGACACATATCAAGAGAAAAAGTCAAAGTACCAAAACCTGAATGCCTTAAAACAACAGAATTTTGTTAGCTCACAATTAACTTGTGTTTTCTGATGTCCACACCGATGATATAATGATACCTTTAAGATGAATTCATATTTTTAATTTGAATTCCCGAATTCACTAAAATCCCACCTAAATGAATACCAAGTAAAATAGCCTGGAGCAAAAACCCAAATGGCTTAAGAATAAACACTGTATTTACCTCACTGTCTTATAAATCCTACAGGAGCTAATTACGGCTTTCAATCACAGAGCAATTACATGTACCCGAGTCAGCCAAGGAAAACGTGTCCTACTCTTTGACCCTAAACATAAGGTAATCATTAACTTTTAAAATATTTTCGGTCTAAATTGTCACCATTCATGCTATGTTTTCCTTTTAAATGGTGTGCCATTTTGACATCAGTAATACTTCATAACATATGCAATATAAACATTAATCCAAAAAATTCAAATGAATCAAAATCTTCTACTGTAAATTCTACGTATAAAATAGGTACACATTTGGACATGCTTGCTACAGTGTTATTAATCAATCGTGTGATCTGATATTCTGTTAGAAGTTAGATCTGAAAAATATTTGAAAACCAATATAACAAAGTTTGAGAAATTACAGTTTAGCTCCTAGCCACGTGATATTAAATCAACAAGCTTGTATAAATATTGATCAAGATTCGTCTAAATTTAAGCTTGTGTATTTTGACTTGGGGTTTAGACTATATAAGAGATGCTTATCTTATCAAGATCATTTCTCTTCTTTCCTATAATTCCAGCCTGGGCACATGAATCTCATGTATATATGTATAGTCGAAAGTTAACAATAATGATTCTGTTTTCTATCAATTCTTTATCTCTAATTCTGACTTTTCAAATTTATTTTGAGGGTCAACCCGAACTAGAGAAATAAAAACATTAGATTGCTTTGACTGTCCCTTAGAATTAAATATAGCTGGAAATTTTATTTCAGCATTGCTATGTTTTTTTATATTTAATTTTTTGGGTGTTGGGTACAAGGCATATGACCAATCACAAGCACTAACCTATCCAATAGGCAATGTTTCCCCTCGCTGACTACAAAGCTCAAGGTTACTTGCTAGGGCAGGGCTGGGAGGCTGGCTGGGTTTTTGGTTTTTTTTTTAACTATTATTATTTTTATTCAATTTATTTAAAGTAAAAAAAAAAAAACAAAAAAAACAGGTCACCCATTTCTCCCATCCCCCAGCCCCCACCTCTTGCAACTACCAATCTGTTCTCTGTATCTATGAGTTTGGGTTTTCTTTTTTTAAAAAATCAGTAAATACTTAAGATTTTTATCCAAATTCATCTTACTTTTGCTTCTTCATTTATCAGAATTTTTCTGCTAAGGTAATCTTTGGTAACTATTAAATTTTTAATTGGACAAATACCACAAGTCGAGGAAAACTCTAAATCAAAGTGTATAGAAGCACCTGGGTGTCTCAGTCAGTTAAACATCCGACTCAGTTTATGCTCAGGTCATGATCTCACCGTTCAGAAGTTCAAGCTCTGGGTCAGGCTCTGTGCTGGCAGTACAGAGCCTACTTGTGATTCTCTCTTCCTCCCTCTCTACCCCTCCCCTTCTCACCGTCTCTCTCTCAAAATAAATCATCTTAAAAAATAAGTCAAAGTATACAATTTAACAAATGAACACACAGAGAACACCATTATCACAGGACCCCAATCAAGAAGTGGATAGAGCTTTCATGCTGGATTACAGCTTCTTCCCACAGAATCCAACCACTAAATTGCACTCACTCTCCTAACCTTTCTAGAAATCGCTTGCTTGCTTTTTCTTTTATTTTCATCACTTCAGTATGCATCCCCAACCATTCATTTTTGTCTTCTTTGAACTTCATATAAACATGAATGAAACGGTCTATATTCCTTTGAGTATTTCTTCTGCTCAATATTTCTATGAGATTTATCCAGTATGGCATGTTGCTGTAATTCTTTTATTTATCTTGCTATAGAGCATCTCAGTATATGACTCTATCACTATTTATGTCTTCTACATTTCATTTGCTCTGTTTGGGGCTTGGAAGTAATTATGCTATGAGAGTTCTTGTGCAGGTTCCCTTGGTACATATATGCTCAAGTTGCTATCATATAAACACCAAGGAGGGAAATCACACGGTCAGTCATACGAGTATTTGAGCATCTGACATTGGTAAGTAAGATCAAACAGTTCTCCAACTCATGAGACTTCCTGTAGTTCTCATCTGCACAAAGTCTAGCAACCATTTTAACATGAGTCATGCTGGTATTTGTGTGGTGCTCTCTCGTTATGGTTTATTTTTATTTCCTAGTTTACTAATGGCATCAATCACATTTTTATATATTTTATATATTTATTGGGCATTTCATTCTATTTTGAAATGTAATTTCAAGGCTTCTGCCTACTTTTCTCATGTCCCATATCACTTTCTTATTGGTATGTATGAGATTATTTTCTAAATTGTATTACCAATCACACACATCTTCTCCTTCTCTATAGCTTTGACTTTTGCCTCTGTTAGTGGTGATTTTTCATAAGGATAAGTTTTAACTTGGATATCATAAAAAGTATCAACCTTTTAAAATAAATGAATAAACATTTAAAAAAGAATTACTTTGAGAATCTAAAGTCTTGAGAATATTTTCTTATATTATCTTTTAAGAGATTTACTGTTGCTTATTCAAATGTAGGTCTGCAATTCAAAAAGAGTTTAAACAGGTGTATGGTAAGAAGCAAAGGTTGGGTTATTTTCCCAGGAAAATAAACAACTATAATAGTACAATTTATTGAAAAGACAATGTGACAGTGGCACTTTTGTCACAAACACATACACACACACTGCACACCACCCCCCCCCCCCCACACACACACCAATGACTTTTGGGGACCTCTGTTATTCTGCTTGATTGCTTCTTCCTCACACAACTACCATATTTTTATCGTGAAATAGGAAACTTGCTAAAGGCATATGGATCCCATTTAGGAAGTTACATTCTTATCCTACTTTGTTCTAAATTCCGTTAGGTATGTCAATTGGATTTGATCAAATGCCCTTCTTCATATATTAAGGTGTTTATGGTTCTTCTCCTTAAATCTCTGAATGTAATGAATTGATTTAATGATTCCTAGAACAGTAATCCAACCTTGTCTACGTGGAACAAGTGGCTTGTTATGATGTATTACTCTTGCCACATATTATTGAAATTGATGAATTTTTAAAATATAAACTTATTTCTTCCTATTATTTCAAACTTACAGATAACTTGCAGGAACAGTAAAAGAAACTCTCACGTATGTATTAACAAAATTCATCATTTCTATTTTGTCCATTCTCTCATGTACATGTTCTATATATGCACATACACATGCTGTATATATACACATACACACACTATATACACACAAATACAAACATGTAATATGGATACTAAATGTTCATTTGTTATCAAATGAATAAATTGGAAGCATCATGCCTCTTTTCATATACATATTGACTGAATTAAAAAGGACTAAAAAGTGACTCTGCAAGTTAATATTGGGACAACTGAGGAATTTAAATATGGACTGTGGATTACATAATAATTGTCTCAATGTTTCTAAAACTGATAACTGCACTGTGGTCATGGCAGAGAATGGCCTTCTTCTTGTGAGAAATACATTCTCTGCCATGACCATCCATGACCACAGCTTTTTTTTTCTCCCGGCTCAAGATCCAATTCACATCCAATATTGCATTTAATTGACTTTTCTGTATAGTTTCTTTTACTATAGAACAGTTCCTAAGTCTCTCTTTGTGCTTGTTGACTTTTTTTTTTTTGGATTATAGGAGAGCTATATATAAAGTATCCCAAAATGTAAATCAGGATTCCACTTTCTTGATAGAATTCGTCTGAATCGACAGTGTCTCCTTCTTAGTGTATAATGTCTGGAGGTACGTGATATCAATTTCTCCCAATATTGGTGATGATAGGTTTTGATAATTTGTTAGAGTGTTTCCTGCCAGTTGTTTTATCATTAAAAGTACTATTTTTTAATTTTAATTAAAAACTAGTATCTGGGAAGATATCTGAGTCTCTATGAGTATGCTATTTCTCAACAATATCTCACCTGTTAGTAAATCATTTGTTCTATGTATTGTCATCATTTATTCCATCCTCCCATCTACAGTAGTTGGATTCTACTATAAGGAGGGTTTTTTTTTTCTTCTTTTTTCCCTTCATTGGTCATAAGGTAGATATATTTTAAGTTTTCTCAAATACTGAAAAGTTATTTTTACAAGTGATAGGACCATTTTGTACTTCCTCTGGCAACGTATAAGAGCTGCACTTGCCGCAGATTCTTACCAAATTTGATGTTACAATTTTTCATCTTAGCCCTTTCAGAAAGAGGTTGAAAGTGATATTTCATCAGATATGTATGTTTGCTATTAGACTTGCCTATTGATTTGTTAATCATGAGCATTGCCATTTCCAATTGTAATATTTTCAGTTCTCTTGCCACTGTGCAATAGCTCCATGATATCTAGATTTTTGCCAAAATTTTAAAATTTGAGATCTGTTATCATCCATAAGCATAAGAAACTTAATTATTGTATAGTGGAAGGAAATTCCACCATTTTGGATCCTTTTGACTCTGTGTTCTTAGTCTGTTGTTTACGTGCATTTTCTCTTATGATGGACAATGCATCACAAAAATTAGAGACAATTTGAAGCTTAAGGTCAGAGTCTTTTTCCTACTTCAGAATATCTATTAAACTATTTTATTGGATATATTATTTTACTCAGTTTATTTTACACTCATAAGAAAAGTATACAAAGCTATGGTAATCAAAATAGTTGGCATAAAAACAGACACACAGATCAATTAAAGAAGAATACAGCCCCCAAATAAACCACATGGAGTCAATTAATTTATGCAAAGGAGTCACAAGTATACAATGGGAAAAGGACAATCTCTTCAACCAATGGTGCTGAGAAAACTGGACAGCCATGTGCAAAAGAATAAAACTGGACCACTATTTTACCCTGTACAAAAAATTAACTCAAAATAGATTAAAGATTTTAATGTAAGACCTGAAACCATAAAGCTCCCAGAAGAAGACATGGTAGGTGAAAGCATCTTGACATTGGTCTTGGGGATGATTTTTTAAATTTGACCCCAAAAGGAGAGGCAACAAAAACGAGCAAGTGGGGCTTTAAACGGAAACCTAAATCCTTCTTCATAGCAAAGGAAACTAACAACAAAATTAAGAGGTAACCTATCAAATAGAAGAAAATATTTGCAAATCATATATCTAATAAGGGGTTAATATCCGAACATATAAAGTACTCATAAAACTCAGTAACAACAACAAAAAAAAACCCAATATGCTTAAAAAATGGGCAGAAGACCTAAACAGACATTTTTCCAAAGATATACAGATACCCAACAGGTATGAGAAAAGATGCTCAACATCATTGATCATCAGGGAAATACAAAGCAAACCTACAATGAAACCTCACACCTGTTAGAATGGCGATTATCCACAAGACAAGAAATAAGTGGCCAGGTATGGAGAAAGTGGCCAGGGTATGGAAACCCTTGCACACTGTCGGGAGGAATGTAAATTGGTACAGCCGCTATGAACAACAGTATGAAGGCTCATCACAAAATGAAAAATGGAATTATTATATGATCTAATAATTCCACTACTGGGTATTTTTTTACCCAAAGAAAGTGAAAACACTAATTGGAAAAGATATATACACCCCCATGTTCACTGCAACATTATGACAAAAGCCAAGATATGGAAACAATCTAAGTGACCAACAATGGATGAATGCATAAAGAAAATATGATATATATACACAATGGAATATCACCTAGCCACAAAGAAGAATGAAATCTTGCCATCTGTAACAACATGGATGGAATTGAGAGCATTGCACTTAGTGAAATAAGTCAGAAAATGAAAACTGTGATTTGATCTCATTTATATGTGAAATCTAAAAACAAAACAAAATGCCAACCTCATAGATACAGACAACAGACTGGTGGTTGCCAGAGGCAGGGGTAAAGGGTGAGGAAAAAAGGGGTCAAGAAGTACAACTTCCAAGTAGAAAATAAGTTAAGTCATATGCAGCATGGCAACCCAAGTTAATAATACGGCATTGCATATTTGAAAGTTGTTAAGAGAATAGATCTTAAAAGTTCTTATCACAAGAAAAAAATATTTCTGTGACTAGTACGGTGATAGATGTTAAGTAGATTTACTGTGGTAATCATTCCCAGTATATACGCATCTTGAATCATTATTCTGTACACCTGAAATGTCATGTCAATTATACCTCAAAACATAGAGAGAGTGCTATTAATCAGTAGTTGTCTAGGTGCAGTGTTATGGTTGGAAATGCTATGATTTCATAGATTGCCATACCACAGAGGGGCTGAAACAAATTCATTTCAAACCTTAGAGTAGAAGGAACCTATTTTACTTGAGTTTGATTTCATCAAAAGATGGAGCAATGAAAGGCCATAATGGTAATAGTAATGTGATAGTGAACATGTAATAGTTTCATGTTCATCTAGGCCATTAATATTTTATTGGGCTGAATTTGAGTTTATTTAGAATTTTCCAAAGATTGTTCTTTTGGGTCATTTCTCTCTCAACTAAGAATATCAGGAGGAGAGTTAGTCTCTGCTGCTCATTTTACCTTCTCCAACTCAGTCGCGTGTGTGTATGTATATATATATACACATACACATACATACAGTTTTTGCAAAGGTTGTATATATTCTAATGTGACCATGTACAAACAACACATTGGAGTATCGTGTTTCAGACATATATTCAGATGTGCCCTTTTGGAATCAGAGTGGGACCAAATGACCACTCTTCTGCCAAACTTGCTAACTCAATCCGTACACATGGTCCCTCAGCAGAGTCTAAAGTTTTTGCAAAGACACACAGTCCACTCCTCCTGTCTGGAGCAGTCTGAAATTAAAGCTTCAAGAATCAGAATGGAAGAAGAAATGAATAGCAGTGGACAGAAATAATAGAGAAAATGACTCACGTTCATGGGTACCTAGTAGAGTAGATGTTCACAGCTTCCCTTTGTGCATGGACGTGTCGCCTCCTTCAGACAGGGCAGGTGCCTGAGATAGGATTTAAGGGCACCAGGAAGCTGGGTGTAGCCCAAAGTTTATCAATTATGAATTCTTCAGGTTAATAATTCTCTTGTAAACGATATCCACCAAATGTATTAATCTCATGACTTCATTTTTAAAACAAAGTGAAATCAGCTGAGGAGGCATGGGGACTTGGGGCTGTGGGTAAAGAGCAGGAGAGAACGAACAGTCTTGGAGCCCTGGGCATGTCAGAGGAGAGCAGATGTGCACAGGAGCCCATAGGAGGGGCTCTGTGGAACAGTGGCTACAAGACTGTCAGGAGAGAAAGCCCGCTGAAAAGCAAAGAGGAGGAAGACAGAAAGGAAATTAGCAACAGTAAAAGCCGGGAGTTACCTAATGAGAAATATGGTCTACAAAACAGGCCCTCCCAGAGATCAAAATGGAAAGCCTAACCATTAGAATCAGTATACAGACTCACCTACATGAATATCTTAATAAATTTTGAGTAAAAATGTGAAAAGGTGTAGATAGTGACGAAAACTATCTTCAAGTATGGTGATTTTGGTAAAAGGGAAGTACAGCCATCATTTTCTGGAAGCCCAGATCAATACTCCTCACCTGTCGCACTATTTCTGGCCGACTTTGGGGGTGCGGACTCACACATCGGTTTGTCTGAAAGAACCTGCAGCTAGGGGGTCTAGGGTCGAAACACAGGACTGCATTGAGCCTTTATTTAGGCCCTACAAGCACATTTCCGATTCCTAAAATTAAAAGGCTAGGAGGTGCCTAATTAATGTCATTAGGTCTAGTTCTTGGAGCTGTTAAAACAAAAGCTACTTGTGTGTTTGTAAAGAGAACAAATTGTGTTCTGCTATGAACTGAATTATGAACTGAAAAAGGTAACAGTAATTTTTTTTAAAGGTTGAGAGAGTCTTGAAGAAAATCACTTGTTTCAAACAGACACCTAAATATCAACTGTACTTCAAAAGGCAGGGGGAGCCCCAAAGGTACATTCCTTGTCCAGTCTGAAAACAGTTGTAATCAGGGGGGGTGGTGGTGGTGGGGAAAATGGGTGATGGGCATTGAGGAGGGCACCTGTTGGGATGAGCAGTGGGTGTTTTATGTAAGCGATGAACCACGGGAATCTACCCTCAAAACCAAGAGCACACTGTATACACTATATGTTAGCTAACTTGACAATAAATTATATTAAATAAGTAAAAACTAAAAATGAAAATAGTTGTAATCAAGGGGATTCCAACGCATAGTATTATCATTTAAAAAGCTTTTTTCGCTAATGAAATGAATTTGGCTCCTGCTTTTCTGTCAGATGCTGTGTTCCGTGTTTTCCTGACAACTCCATTTATAAGGCTGAATATGAATAAAGAGCCCCAATATTGAAAACCTATGGAAACAGTCCTGACATCTGACTACAGATTAAAACAAACTTTGGTGAAAACACTTTGGAAAAAGACTCGATAATGGAATGTACCATGTAAGGACTGAAATGACAAAGCTTCTCTTTTTTCTTTTTCAAAATAGATTTTTTTTCTGCAACTATTGGCATATCATAGAAAGCTTTGATTATTCTTTATGTGAAAGTGGTTTTTGTTTTTACTCTAAGAACTCCTCTCTCAGTTGTTTCACTGACTTTTACCATTAAGTTGAAATTTCCGAGGTTCTTCTGGAAGAGCTGGAACTATTTTTAGTTCAGGAAAGAGACAATGAAAGATAATTATACCTTACTCTGAAAATGGCTAATGCAGGCAAGGTAGTTTTCATGGGTAGATTTCTATTCCTAGGGTGGAACACATGTAGGATGAGCCTGAGCACAAGTTTATAAAAATGTGAGTTACAGAGACATATGGGGGCCCACACTCCCTATCATGGTGGCATTTCTCTATTTAGAGGCATGATATCAGATGAAAAGGAATACCATTCCCTCAATGACAACAAACTTCTGCATCACATTTAATCTAAACATGATCATTAGTTATAAAGAAAAAAAGTGATCTTTCATATATAAGAATTTCATCTGCACATGTCATCAGACTTAGCCATTTTTAACGAGAAATGGAAATAAATACATTTTACACACTTTTAACTAGTTCTTAGTGTACGTTTGTGCACCCCTATACGTTATTCATGGTAGAAGTGCTTTCCCCCAGGTTTTATCTGAGGATCGAACTGACCGGATAGACAAGCAGCTTCTTTAATCTCTAATCAGAAGCAATGCCAAGATGAAGAGTTTTCATGGGCCTCATGATGCCCTCCCCAAGTGTGGAAGAAAACAAAATAAAACAAGGGCAGAGATGCAGCCTCAGTAGAAAGGCATAGGGGCTCTCTCCAAACTAGCCACTGCTCTTCAGCACCAAAGATTCCCTGGAAGTCACACGAAGGGCCAGAACACTTACTGTGTCTGTCGGGAGAAAAGTGAGACAGGAGGGGAATAACCCAGAGGCAACAGCATCAGTAACGAATAATGGCAGAAAGGAGCAGAGAGATGTGATTAGAGAAGGAGATTATTTTACGTCTAAAATACTAAGCAAACCAAAAAACAGAGTCAGAAAGCAACTCATCTCAGTGCCAAAAAAAAAAGAGAGAGAGAGAGAGAGGGAGAGAAAGTGTGCTATACATATGCCTATAGAAATTGACAAGTACATTGAAGCCATACATTTGAAATTACATTACAGTTAGGATTTGAAAAGGTGGTGCCAGCATCATCAGGTGGGGAGGCAAGGGACATGAAAAGGTACCCATGCATCCTGTTTATCAATTATTTAGCAATCCCATAGGTAGTTCTTACGATGTACCAAGGACTACTTTAAGTGCCCTGCAAATATGAACTCATTTTAATGTACACGGCAAAATCTGTGAGCAAGCTACTATTTTTTTTTAAATTTTTAATGTTTATTTATTTTTGAGACAGAGACAGAGCACGAGCAGGGGAGGGGCAGAGAGAGGGAGGCACAGAATCTGAAACAGGCTCCAGGCTCTGAGCTGTCAGCACAGAGCCCGATGCAGGGCCCGAACCCACGAACTATGAGATCATGACCTGAGCCGAAGTCAGATGCTTAACCGACCAAGCCACCCAGGCGCCCCAGCAAGCTACTATCATCTTGCATGCTTTGCAAGTAAGCAAACTGAGGCATATAGATATATATATAATAAGCACCACGAGACCACAAGCTAGTGAGCAGCACAGATAAGGTTTGAAATTAGATGCTGGTGAGACTGGTCTTACCTCCTGCCAGGCTACTTCTACCCAGTCACTTGATAAAATGTGCCAGGTTATAGCTTTACTTGCTCTTTTAAGAATGAACAAATAAAAAAGAAAAGCTGATGGGGAATTTTAACTACGTTTTCTTACTTCGTTATCAGAAGACACCCATACCTACAATAGGCTAGTATGTTAATGTCAGAAGTTTACAGAGCTAGAATATAGCAAATCTAAGATTTATATTTAGTGAGTTAGGTTGCTTTTTTCTCCCCTTTTTTACACTGTAGACTCAACTGATTTCATTGCCTTAAAAACAAAAATATTCCACGTGGGAAAATAAGTTACTGTCTTAAAATATAAAAGAAAAGCTCTCTGGAGCAAAGAATTTTAAATAGAACATTTAAATGAATCTGAGCGAAAGCAATGCCATACACAAACACACAGAAAAGTATTGACGAATTTCAAAATAACAGATGCAAATCTACTAAACATTAGGAAATTGTATCTAGCTATACACTGAAATAATGTGGCTTGGACATAGAGGGCTTATTCAAGGAACACATGCATAATTCAATTAAAAAGTACTAGACTACACTGAGGGGCACCTGGGTGGCTCAGTAGGGTAAGCATCTGATTCTTGGTTTGGCTCAAGTCATGATCTCACGGTTTCGTGAGTCTGAGCACAGATCCTGCTTGGGATTCTCTCTTTCCCTCTCTCTTCGCCCTTCCCCCACTAGTGCTATCTCTGTCTCTCTCAAATAAATAAGTAAAGAAATACAGAAATAACTTTAAAAAATACCAGACTACATTGAGAATGAAGGAGAAAAACATAACCAACACAACAGATGCTCTAGCCACACAAAATTGGTAAAGTTCATGTTTTCGGAAGGGAGGGCACTTAACAATGTAGGAATAGGCCAGAAGTATCAAGGACAGACAAAGATGTAGGTCTGTCAAAGGATTTTCCCGAAACATAAATGTTTTCTACCAAATCAACTAAAAATAGACAAACCTGTACAACTTCAGACAAAAACATGAAAAGGTTTTTTACAGGTGAAAAAAACAGAAACGGCACACTTACATAAAAAACAAATGTCCAACCCCACTAGCAACTAAAGGAAATACAAACCAAAACAGCAAGTAAATGCTGTAACTCATTTACCAGCTGACAAAATTTTTAAAACTGGATAATGTAAAATTTCAGAGGAAATGTAAAACAGAAACACTCACCCACTGCAGCTGGAGATGGAAAATGGAACATAACCGCCGTGAAAAACATTTTTGGCATCACGTAGTGTAGTTGAATAAACTTTCAGCACAGTGGGTCTCAAAGTGGTGCACGTCGGAGTCACCTGGCGATATTTAAAGCGAAGGCCTGGCTCCACCCCCAGCCAGTCTAATTTAATTGATTCCGAGTGAGAGCTGGGTGTTGGGAGTTTTAGAAGCTCCCCAGGTGAGTCTATAATGCAATTATGGGGGCGCCCGGGTGGCTTCAGCTCAGGTCATGATCTCGCGGTTTGTGAGTTCAAGCCCCACGTGGGGCTCTGTGCCGACAGCTCAGAGCCTGGAGCCTGTTTCAGATTCTGCATCTCTGTCTCTCTGTCTCTCTGTCTCTCTGTCTCTCTGTCTCTGTCTCTCTCTCTCTCTCTCTCTCCCCCTCCCCCACTTGCGCTTTCTCTCTCTCTCGCTCAAAAAATGAATGAACGTTAAAAAATTTTTAAGTATCAACCTCCACTGATTTCATAATTTTAACTTATTGCCCTAAACTCAGTTTTCCTCTTTGTATACAGACTGATCTCCTAGTGAAAATAATTTGTGTAGCTTATCCAAAAGCTGTCTACCATTTTATTCATAGAATGAGCATGAATTCCTTTGTGTAATATTTTGTATTATTCATTCATGATATTAGAGCTCACTTCTGTACAAACAATGAATCATGGGTTTCAATTTTGAAACAATATTAATCATTAATGGGATCTAAATCTGTCTACTTTATGGGCATGCACAGATTTCTACAAGATAAAAACGTTACATGCAGCAAAAAGAAGCCAAATAAATCTATTTCAGAAACATAAAATGTGTTCTTTATTCTTTAGAAATTCTATCAGGTTTTAATCATGATTACTTTCATAATCAGTGTTATTAACAACTGCATAGAAGCTTATATATTTATTTATTTCCTAAATAAGAGAGCCCCATTTCTTTCCTAAGAACATTCAAAGCCCTTTCCCAACTTAGCCTGAATTCTCTTTCGTAGTATTTTCTTCTATTCCCCTTCTCCATTTATTTTGTACTCTGGATATGTTGGCCTCATCTGGAGTCCTTAAGGATTAACATATTTTTAGGGCTTTGTTTCTTTTTGTGGCAGTGATCTCTACCCTGAACCACCTAATGTTGAAATTCCTCCTTCTTTCTCCACCTCAATGCCATTTTTGTCTACCAGACAAATTGTCATATGTATTCTCCCATGTCCGGCTCAGAAAGGCAGTCTTTCTTAAAGACCTTCTTCAAACTTCCGTGGCCCACTCTTCCGCTTGAATTAAACACTCCTTACTCAGTACTTCTAAATAAAGAGATGCAAAGACGTTCAAACTCAGTCATCAGGTAAGTTAAATTAATAATGTCATACCCCTATGCAACCAGAGGAATGACGAAATTCAAAAGACTGAATATCTATGTCATCTAAGGCCAGGAGCAACTGGAAATTTTACACACTGCTGTTGAAATGTAAATTGCACTACTCACGTTCAGAAGGTGTCAGCAATATCTACTAAATCTGAACTAACATATACCCTGGGACCCAGCAATTGTGCTCTTGGTTATATAAGCACAGAAATATACAGTAGATGTACCAAAAGACATGCATGAATGAGGAGATTATAAAGTCAGAACTAAGAATACAATAGACAACCAAGGTCTAACGAGGTAGAATGGGTGGCTACATTTTGGTATTCTTCATACAACAAAATAACTACAATAAAAATGGAATTAAAAGCTTCTGCTATGAGCTACAACAGGATGTCTCAAGTCGCATTCTGTTCAGGACGGTGGATAGGAGAAAGGATGCATATATGACATATACACACAATTAAAAAATCAGCAAATTCCATCTCTGACGTTGGAAATCGGAGAGTAGGTAGCTTTGTGGAGACAGAAAAAGAGAAAAATGAAGACTGGGTGAAGGTCTGGGGGATGGTCTATGGTGCTGAAAATATTCTATTCCTTGATCCAGATGGTGTTTCTGTGGTTAAAATTCTTGAGCTATACAGCTACGACGTCGGCTCTGTCTATATATATCACACTTCCAAAAAAAGACTATTAAAATATGAAGCTATAAAATGCTTGGCATTCTGTATCTCAGAGGAATATAGAATTGGTCTCCAGGATTTATATATGAGCTCTTTTAAAATTCTTTTAAATCAAGTATCTGGAAAAGACAATCACACTAATGGTATTGATAAGTCAAACTATTATTTATTTCAAAGTTGTAGAAGCCAGTTTGAACTTCAAACAATACAGTTGTTACAGTTGTAGGTGGTCCTCTTTTGGTATACTTTACTAAATTTCCATAGAGTTAGTCTCAGTTATAATGAAGTGAGCTATCATTAGATGGAATTTGATTGTTTAGAGTGTTAGTTTTTTATATCAAGGATAGACTTGACCTGTCAACCCCTCATCTATGTTTACCTTTCTTTGAGGGGGCAAAGCCCACAACTTCAGTATGGGTATTTTTCATATGTATTTTCTCTGTGTTTGAGAAATGATCATATTACTACCATAAAACAGAATGGAAATTCGTGGATCGAGTGTTAACAGAGCCAGCATGTACAAGCACATTAGGTTGAACCCTACTGTGACTCACCACAGTTTGCGTTACCAGGGACTAATAATCATGAAGGAATAATTGTCCATATTTTATTTCCCTTGAACAGTGAGGTCACCAATTTATAATATAATTTAATATGGGGAAGTCCTGAAAACAAATTGTCATTAAACTTGCTATCATCTCTAGGATTTGATAAATGAAGTGTGCGCTAATATTCCCTTTTTTAACCTTCAGAGAATTACTTCTACTTTGATAGCCTATCTTGTAGAGTGCGTAAACGGCAATGCAGCTTTCGCCCCGAGGTGGAGATTGCCCCTCAATTTCACATGCTTGAAAACTCTGACAAAAGGGATGATGTGAGTTTTACATGATGAGATAAGCGGAACATTGAAAAATCTAGCCTCAATTACAGGTGAGTCTTTTGTCTGCACGCGTTGTTCTCGAATAGAAAACAAAAGCACCCTGTGCATATTGGCAATGCTTTTCTCTTCACTTTAACATTTACAGTAATCCCTACACATTTGGGGTTTTTAATCAGCAACTTCAAAAATGTCTGTTTCTGGAAATCCTTCTACTGATGTGTCACGTGTAGTCCTCAAAACTGACAGTTTCACAGTAAGACATGCTCGGGATGAGAGGCTTTCTATTGAGCCTTTACAAACTTGTTGCAAAGAAGAGGAGAACCAGGTTGATCTAGCTGCTTGACGCTTGATTTCAGTTTGCTACTGAGTCAGTCCTTCGTCTTCCTGAGTCTCACCTGGTCTGTAGGCACGGCAAGGGGAGGAAGACCTACTACTCACTGATGCACAGAACAACTGTGTTATTTTCTATTGCTGCCATAAAGAATCACCGTGTAACAAATGGCCACAAACTTAGCATCTTAACACAAAAATTTATCTCATCGTTCTGGAGGGTAGAAGTTCGATGGGTCCTACTGGACGTCACTCAAGGTTTTTGGCAAGGCTGCTTTCTTTCCTGGAGCCTCTAGGGAGAATCCTTTTCCTTGCTTTTTTTTTTTTTTTTTTTTTTTTTTTTTTTTTTTTTTTTTT